>NC_138369.1:137696826-137788962 GCF_054177405.1 Leptonychotes weddellii | reverse complement strand
TGTATTCTTTCTTTTTGACTCTAAGTAGTGCCACTTCCTTCAAGGCCTCTTGCTCCATACAATGTCTCTGAACATAGAGCAAAGCCCCCAAAGAAAGGACTTCCTTCCTGGCTACACCCAGCAAGGCTCCTCACAACACCATGCTTCCCTCCTGCTAAATGGCACACGGATACAAACACCAAGGCCAGCTCTGCTGGGGGTGCACTGGAGAGACCAGAGAGACCTGCATCAGCATTTTCTGTCCATTCCAGATCCTGGTCTTCTCACCCTTTGGGGCATCATGCCAACATTTTCTGCTGCAAATCTCACTGAGCTCTTCTTAGGCAGCTTTATTCCTTTTAATTAAAAAGACAAGACTGTCAATTACTTAAACTTAATCCCCAAATGTAATTGTTACTTTGAAAGATTTTTTTCCCATAAAGCTCATAGAAGAGAAATATGTCCATCAAATTAAAATTTAGTGGGAGCTAGGATTTTCAAAAAAAAAATTCATCTTCAAATCCCTGCTGGCTCTCGAAATCTACATAGCACAGCAAAGCCTAAGTACAGGAAGATCACCTGGAAAGTCTGACTGGTGTAGGTAGAAACAGACTAGGAAAATAGGAAAAGGCATTAGAGAAGAGTCTCTGTATGAAAAATTCTCCTACCTTTAAATTGATGCTGTAGGATTTTTAGCCATTTAGCTTGAAGCTAAATATAAATTCTGAGAGAGGTAACACTTCCAAGCAGCTGTTGGGACAGTGTGAATACATTTCAGGTTTATTCTTGCTGGCAAATTTGAGCAAGGAGAGGACCAGAATTGTTTAGGGAACACAGCGGAAAGAAGAACGCAGAGCTGAGAAGAGTAAGGCACAGAAGTGGATTCAACAGGGAGAAGTGGGTCAGAATCACTGTGTTGGCAGGTGAAGTATGGATTCTAGGTGAAGTATTGGTACAACTATCCCACTTGGTTCCCAGCCTCTGAAGAAAATCAGGAGGAAGTCAGCCTGTTGCTCCCAGTAAGGGAAGCAGAGATGGTCATCAGGTACTAATGTCAGCTCTTAATGATCTTCATGTGTGTTGGTCTGGGCCCATGATTTTGCTGTAAATTTGTGTTAACACTCCTTTCCAAGTACTATCAGTAAAAAAGCAAGGCCCTCTTTTTCCCCACCAGCTAGTGGGAAAAGAGAAACGTATTTGAAAACTAAAACCTTCCCTGGGATGTGCTTTACACCTTTGACCAGAAAAAAGGGCGGGTTCTGTAAAGTGATGACGTTGGATCAGTCTGACAGATGGTAACGTGCATGATAAGCACTCACTGAAAGTATGAGTGTGTGTGTGTGCGTGAGCCACACAATAGAGAACAGTGCAATGTGAAGCTTCTCTAAGTGTAATATTAGGATATTGGTGAAAAATAATAAACAACGTTTTTTATTTGGCCTTGGGATACTTCCGTATTTAAACCTATTAGCAGTGGGCATTTCAGACATTCCTAGAATCAAACTATAATGAAGCCACACTGAACTTGTAGCGAGCTAATACCCAGGCAATCTGATACAAGTGTGTCTTTAAATATCAGTACTTTTAAAAATTATAAGAAGTATGTGTATCTGAGCATGATTATTTTATATTCAATATGCTTTCTTTCTAGGAACTTGAAGCTCTCTTTTGTATATTGTTTAAAAAACACTCTGAGCTTGTAGGCATGAAAAATATAATTTCTTTCCATTTCACAGTTGGAAAAACTGAATTAAAGAGAACAATGCTAGTAATTATCCATGATTAACAGAGGTGTATATGTAAATCAGCCTGAGTAAGTGTGTGAAATTAGATGTGCTAATGCCAGATAGCTCTGCTCATGTTTTTTAAAGATGAATGCTTTCATATAAATCTCTGTGTGAGTCGGGCATACGTCTCTGTGTTGAGTATGTCTGGAAATAGACTTTGTAAGAGTGTATGGATATTAAGGTAAAAGTATTGTGTATTACAAGCATTATAATACACAAAATAAATTAGATGAGTGTTTAAAATTCATTAGACAGATACATATCTAATGAATGCAAATGCATTCATAATTGTTATTTATAATGCACTATAGATTTATGTATGTGCCTGGATGCCGCGAGGTGTAGATTGGAATTTGGGTGTACTTTGATCATTAAAAAGTGCGGGAGAAGGTGCATGTTAGTTTCTTAGGATTGTGGGGATTAATTGAGTTAATACATGCAAAACCCCTCAGAACTCTATTGGTACATGAGACGCCCACTGTCTATGTTAGCTTTGTTATTATTATTATAGGAGATGGCACTGCTGTTATAATAAGGAGCTGAAAAGAGGTATTTTCTCATTGATACCTGGGATAACATCCTACAGAAAATAAATGAAGCTGTAGGGATTGTCTAGTTATCTTTACAGCATGCATTGATTTTTAGGATTTTTCTCCCAGTTTCCTTCCATCCCAGTGGAGTCTGGTCTGGGAGTGCCAGGTGGGGGCAGGTATATGGCCTCCCACTGGAGATGGAATCTGGCTGTTCTGAAGCCAGGCCCACCCATAACAACACCAGGCTCCCTTTGGAAGGAAACATGCCAGGTGGACCTCAGATTTCTGCACGCCTGGTTTGTTTGTGGGTTGGATTTTAATTTTTTTTTAACTTTAATTTTGGGGGGGTTTGTTTTGTTTTCTGAGAAAGCTTTAGACAGCTGTATTAGTCATGCAAACCCAGCCATGTGCAATGTGTTTTATCAATGGAAAAACAGGAACTGAATGGCAAGCAGCTGTGAACAAACCCAGTGCAAAGCCTGAGCCTGGAAGATAATCTCAGCATTTCCCAAACCCACTCGCCACGCGAGGTTAGTGAATAGAAAGGCTGTTCACTTGGGATAAATAATGAGATGGGAGGCAAGCAAGTGAGACACATTCCAGGGTTATTAATTTTTTTTTTAAAGTTGCAGTGGTGTAAGAAAGATGGGCTGATTGAGTCCAGAGAGTCCCACACTCAAGGGGATTCCTCACCTGAGGGTGATAAAAACAACACAGTGGTAATTTGTCCTTGTCCCTTCTCTCCTTTTACTTCATTTTAAATCTCTGCAATGGTTTTGTCACCTCATTTTGAACCTGTGGTCCTTCTAAATGTGAAGGCATCTCTAGCGGTTTTCCATCATGAAAGGCTATGCACAAGTGAGATCATGGGGAGGAGACAAGAGCAGTATCGTCACTTCCCAGGATTCAGAGGCCTCAGGAAACGATTTGAGCCTAACAAAGTGAGAAAAGTTCCCTCAGTCACTTAGAGCTGATTCTTTCCTCATTTTACAATTCAGTGGATTTTCTGCAGCGATATAGTCAGAGGTAGTTATGCAAATATATGCAATTCAGGACTCATTTCAGAATAAATAAACCTAAATTAAAATTAATGGGGAAAAAACACCTATCAGAAACAGATCAAGGATGGAACGCTATTTTATTTATTTATGTATATCTTTTAAATTAAGCGGGGAAGCACACTGATTTTTTTTTTTTTTGTCTTGTTTTTGGCCGAATAGGAAAGGACATTTGAAAATTTCTGATTGGCCACAGACAATACAAATTATCCTTTGGTGTAATTCCAGTATTATTATTATCACTGCAGAAAATCAAGCAATATGATGAAGGAAACCCAGGAGAAATACATTTGATTTATTGAGCCTTGTTTTTGTTTAATCACAGCTTGAAGGGGTTTAGGACTGCGTTCCTGCTGCGACTCTGATGTTTATCCTCAGTCAGCTTGATGAGCCATGTAGAGTGGGGCTGGGGGTGGGGAGAACCTCCAGTGAAAGATATTAACAATGAAGCAGCTGAAATTAAACATGCATTTCTGTTACTGGGAAGGGAAAGTTCTCTTTTTTATGACGGGTGGATGGAAAAGGACCTTTGCATCAACCAATTGCTTATAGACACCTTAAGCACTTCAGAGTTGAGACATAGGATTCTACCTAGATGATGACAATATACAGTATATAATTAAATGAAGGTGTTTTGTGCTATAAATATGACCAGAGTGAGGTAGGCATACTTTTCATAGATATTTTGGTACTCCAGTGGAACTATAAAAAGAATTAAGGATCCTATATGTTAATTTTTGTTCACGGAAAACTGCATTTCACATGGGTTGCCATCTTGATTGGACAGAAGAGAAAAAAAAAAGGATTTGATCTCTACAAAGTTAAAGTCCTTGTAAGAAACAGGGAACTTAAGAGGGCATTATCTTTCTCTACCAGCCTCACACATCAGCTATCCCAAGTCTCCACGAACAGCTTTTCAATTTCTACCAGCAGAAGCCCAAAGTATTAGTAGTGAGATAAACTATATTCTCTAGAACTATTGGATCTAAAGAAGCTATCTACGGTCTATCTACAACATCAAATCAAACTAGGGTCATTCTCCAATCAACAATTCAGTTTGTGGGAAAATATCGAGTTCAACAAAATCCAACATGCTCCATTCCTGGTCCAGATTGTTTTTCAATATCCAACAGCTGTCCTTTGTGAATCGTGACTGACTTCATTTTGTTCCATGTTATATATACATCATAAAGCATGATCAGATAAATATTTGAGTTTGTGGCTGTAGAACTGCTCTTACAAAGGCATAGTGACAATGTTCAAAGCTCATCCTGGATGGAGCATGCCCTCTTCGGTGAAAATGTTATCCATTGGGACAAAAGTGTATGTATGTGTTTGTCACATCAAGATATTTGCAAGATGGCAACATGATAAAATGGTGTCAATCTTTGCAGCAACACTAGAAGATAAATGTCTTAAAATAACTGTGGCATGTCAGGAATTCAAAATGGGATATTTTCCATGAACACTAAGTTTCACGTCAAGCCTAAAAAACAGGCACATTTTAAGTCTTATTTTTAGTAGCTGGGGTAAGGAAACAGATTTCATTAATGTTTTAGGGAACAATTTTATTCAACAGAGTTCTTCTAAAAATAGTTTGGACCCTTCTTAAAGTTTAAGAATAACTTTTTTATTAAGCTTGTCTAGTTGATCCTTGAAACCTTGCAATCCTCATTGCAAATATAATTAAAATAAGTTTGCATATATGTGAATACATACATATGTAAAACATAACATTATTGACACTCTGAGTATCCTCACCCAATTCTGACTTAATTTTTAGTTTGGAGGAGTGTTAATGAAACATGATCCGTCTTCAAACTTATAAGACAGCAGCTTTCTACCTTTAATTCTGAGCACACTTCTTTTATAGTGTATACAATAATCTTGTTTAATTAGATTTATTTTTTCCACACTAGGCCCCTGCATGGCCTACTCTCCATTTTTTCTCAGGTCTTTGAGTGTTATTTGCAAATCACTTTTCTGGAATTTAATTTCAATGGTAGGTTGGTTTCATTTCAGATTTTTTCTATTGTTTTAATTTTATTTGCCAATTTGCCTTTAAATAGCCTTAAGCTAGAAGGCTGGGGCTGCAACTTGCATCTAAATGTGGTGTAGGAGGCGAAATTTAATTTGAGTGTGTGGAAAGATTTATGAAAAGGAATACAGAATGATTACCTTATTTTTTCATTTGTGTTTTCTAAAAGAGTTATGTTTAAAAGGAAAAGCCCTCAAATTGGCTAAGATTTTAAGAAAAATGAATGTCCTTGTAATCTGGTTGAGTTCAAACTTTGACAGCACTAGATAAATTCATTTTTACAATACCAGGGACTTCAGATTCAGATTGTGTAAGCCTCCAAACATGAGGGTGGTCAGTTAAAGGATTCGTATTTTTATGAGCTGCAGAACATAACTGGCTGTGTTCCAAATGTGTGAATCCACAGTTACCTGTCATACATATTAATTGAAGAGAAAATTGCTTTCTGAGCTTGGCATCATCTTGCCAACAACTGACCAACTTGAGTCAGATGACAGATCTGTTACAGGCCTATCAACTGGTGTGGGGACAATTGATTGACTTTCTTCTGAAGGTTTAAAGAAAAAAAAAGGATTTCTATTGTATGTGAATTTTGTGAATATGTATCCCCCGTTGTATGTTTTGCACATTATAGATGATGGAGAATGACCCAGCAACAGAACTACAGTCATAAAAATCATACTGACCTTGAATGGGAATAGGGATTGTGGGTGAAACACGCTCTAAAGGGGAAAAATAGTAAATATCATGGAGAGTTTATATAGATCTATATCTCTTTCTGTATATGTGTATATCCAAATAGATATATATATATATTACTCATGTTTAGCTATTCAGATAATTATAAAACCGATGAATTTCCATGCTTATAGGATTATATCTCCCGTGAAGCATTTGTCTGTTCTTCTTGCCAACACAAAAGTATCAGAGAACTATTAGTAAAATTTTAAATCTAAAGCCTTTAAAAAAATTTAGCTAGAGTAGGAAACAACATCTTATTGTGGCAACCCTACAAAGAGGATCCTATCCTACATTGAAAAAAACTCACTACCAAAATTACAGATTTTTTTGGAGGGCCGGGTTGAGGGTATTTAAATTAGTAGTGATCACATTCAGTCATGCGACTTCCTCCTGGTTCTGGTCTCTTTAACTCATGACAGATGGACCCATGATAGCTAGACTCCTTTCCTCTCCCTGAGCCCTACAGCTCATATCAGCTTTAGCCAAGTATGTGGAAAATTTATTTTGGGAAATACTAATTCAACTTTTCCCTCAGGCTTTTACTTCCATATTACTAATACAAGTGCAAGAATAAGCCCAGGAAATAAGTAAATTGGCATGATATAATTCTATTTTGTCTTTTCTTTAATACCACCCTCTTGTGATAATACAATCTCACCTGAAATTTGATCAACCAATCAAATGTACTTGATGATACATCCTGTTGAGTAAGAAGAAGCATTCTTTTGAACATTTGAGTTTTAGCTTATGTGTCCCTCACGGTCCTAACCCCAAGCTACTGATCATAAATTGAATGTGCAGGCAGAGCTCAGGCTTTAAGGTATCCTCTATTTATCTTATCAAAACCACAGGTTTAACTCTAAATCCTCCTCTGAGGCTCTTTCAGAGAGGCAAAATGGTCTATTAGGGATAGGATACATTACTTACTGCCCGGAAACCCTATAGTGCAATATAATTAACCCACACTTTATATTCCTCCTAGCTGTTTTGTTAAATAGGTACTAACAATAAATTGAAATAAACAAAAATCAAGTTCATATTCAAATTTAATCTGCCTGCCATCTCGTACCATAAGTTTAGAAAGAGTAGATTTTGCCTGGAATTTGGGCACTCAGTACATCTGGATGCCAAGAAAACCCAGTCTCCTTGCAGAGTGAACTTTTCTCTAGCTTGGCTGAAAGTTGTAGCTTAAATGCCAAAGTTTCCTAAGTGCATTAAGAGGGAACAGGTCAATAATAGCACAGTGAAAAATTGTGTCTTAGTTACACAAGTGTCAAGTAGAAAAATGGTTTAAACCTCCACTGGTTATTTGGTATTAAGTTTCCAGCTTTGAAAATAAATAGCTAAACTACTTTCAGCATCTATGTAGCAGTTGGAGACTACTGTCCCATACGATACTCTATCTACTGTATTTTATTTTTATTATTACTATTATTATTCAGACTGTTTAAGTGACTCAGCTTAATATTTTCTCATCACACTGTTCACAGCTGGGTAAATGCACTCTGCCCTCATTTCCACAAGACCATTTATACTGCTAAAATTTTTTCAGCCGCCCTCCTCTCATCGCCTTTTCAACTGTTTCCCAGCTTGCTATCATCATCTTAGCTCCACCCTGTTCTCATCATCTTAGCCCTATCATGCCCCACCAGTTACTCTCATTTTCTAATTCCACCTTACTGACTTATTCCTTAGATGCTTCCCCGTCCCAGCTTTTTATCCTTATTTCTCCACCATTACTCTGCGGCATTTTATAATTTATGCCAGGGTTTGTGGGCTCTTGTAAGAGTGTCAAGTGAAGAGATACCACTTAAAATGAAAAAGAAATTCTTCAACGTTTGAAATTCAAAAGTAGGGGGTACAGGAACTTTGCTGCTATGCACTTTGTCTTTTGGCTGCTAACATTTGGGGAAGTCAGCGGAGCTTAGCAGCTGATTGGAAGGTTTTAGGAACAGAGCCCTAAGATTGACCCCAGAAATATATGCTGTGGCTCTTAGCAAGATCCTTTGATCATCGGTTTCTTATTTGCTAAATGGGTGAGTGTGTGTGTTATTGGTTGATTCTGCTGGGACACCATGAGATAAATGGGGCATTAACACTTAACAAGAAAAACCTCTGAATTAAAAGCACTCAAATGACAAAGGCTAGAGTTGATGATAAGGTGTATATATGGAGGTAATTTATTAACTCAGATATGATTTTTTTTTATTTTTCAATGGGTATGCAGATGTTCTGTAAACTTTCTGGAAGTCAGCATATTCCACATCTAATCTTGAAACTAAATCAAGTCCCAATGCCCATCTATTTCTTATTGTAGCCACAGAGAGCCCTTGTAAAAAGTTTGCAGCCAGTCTTTCAAACTACATGTGGATAGTGTTCCAATAGCTGCTCACACTGTTTTATTCTGTGGCGACCAGAAGTAGCTGGTTAAGAGGCTTTGCCAAGTCTTAACTAGTATCATCAAGTGGTATATATTTAAACCCTGAGCCCCCAAGGTAATAACTTAAAATGGTTTCTAAACAAGTGGGGGAGGCCCTCATTTTAAGGGCTCTCTCCAGTGCTGGGTTGCTTAGGTAATACTTGAAATTTAATCAAGTATAGGTTTACAAGTTAATGATCTTTTAAAATTAAAAAGAAAATTTGAACACCTCTTACACACTGATGTGGTATGGCTCAGTGTAGACTTCTTTGCATTTTTATTTTTTTGTACTTAATAGCTTCAAAATGCCTTATCAACCCACACATTTCTCTAAAGTAGAAGGTAATTGATTAGTAGGAGTTTCCTTTAACATGTGGGAATATTCCCCTCCTGAGGTCAAGAACTGATCACTAGGCTGGAATATTAGTTAGGAATCTCCATGTGCCAAAGATAAATCAACGATCTAACTAATCCAGTGGACCCATGTTGGTGGGGGTTAATGGAAATGGAAATGGGAGGTGGCAGACACAGTGTCTCAGGTGGGAAGGGATATAACAATATTTAGTCATGGACAGACCTCACTAAGTGAAAAAATGAGAAAGAAATTATATGTCTCTTCACTTCCAAACTACAAAAGATACATTTCCTAACATTTTCTCCACATATACAAACCCAGGTAACATATTGATCTAGAGCCTGGATTCTGGAAACAGATTACCCAAATTTAAATCCCAGCAGCTTTATTTGGTTGCTCTAGTTACTTAACCTCTTTTTCTAATGGAGAAGTAGGAGTACCTACTAGGGTTGTCTTGACAATGAAATGAGATCATGAATGTTAAGTGTTTAGCGCATGTGCAGAGTACCTTGTAAGAATTCACTTGATCAGAAGTGACCACCTTAAAATCATCACTCTATTCTTCCTCCTATCCATTGTTTTAAAAGTAACTCAACATAAGCATGGAAACAAGATAGGTTTCCATTGTGGGTGCATTGTAATCATCAGTGTGGGAACACAGAATCTGCGATGTTCCATATGCTGAGGATGGACCTTCTCTTGGCATCAACAGAAATCTTCCTCCATGTGGTGCATATCTCCACAGTGGACAAAGACTAAGGAGCTGAATCTTTGCCTGTACATGCTGTACCATTGGATTAATGCATTCAGGAAAATTGCACAATGTAATGCTTTCCCCAGGATGGAGAAAAATATATGAACTTGGATATAATATAGCCTGAGGTAGTACAGATTCTTGACAAACAATGCTGGAATGTGTGGAGAGGGAGACAAATGAGAAAGGAGTGCTTCCATTGGCTTAGGAAAAATTGCTATCAATACATTGTATTCTTGCACTTTCATTCAATTACTTTGACCCCTTTGGAGATCAATATTTGCATAGAGAGAGGAGAAGTATATGTATGTATGTGGTGGAGGACAAGATGAATCAGTGACCACAAACTGACACTGTGTAAAAAGTCAGCACATGTCACTGAGGTGGATGCTGAAAATGTGCTGACACCCCAGTGAAGATGGATAATCACGAACTCTTCAGGGGCTCTGGCTCTCCAGTTCTCCTTGCTTCCTCTTTCTGGCTTGCAGCAGCTCACCAGCTGCCTCATCTGCTCTGGACCAGCTGGGTCAGCACAGCACCCCACTGCCTACACAGTGCTCCCTGTCAGGGCTGCTGTAGCCGCCCCTCCCAAGCATCTCTCCCCTCCTGACCCTGTTCTGTGGAAAAGTACGGCTACCTGCAGTGTCTTCCTTCTTCCCATTCAACCCCATCTACTTTGAGTCCAAGTAATGGGCAATCTGTTCACACAGGCACTTCCTTTTCCCCCCCTTCTCTTCCCTTTCTCTTTCCCCACCTTCTCCCTCCCTCTTTCTCTTTAGCCTGTGTGAAATAGGGTTTCATAGAGCTGTATTCCCAAGGATTCAGCTATCATGGCTGTAACAAGGGACCTCCTAACCCTAAATGGTCACTGTGGGGTGGGCATGGTGGAAGCGGCCTTCCTGTTAGGTAAGAAGCACAGCTTTCCCCTTAAAATGTGCATACTTGGGTCTTGGGTCTAAGGTCTAAAGAGGGCAGTAGTTCCTCTAATTTTCATCATGATTCCTCTAATTTTCATCATCCCCCCATAAGGTGGGGAACCAGTTACAAACCCAGTGCTGATGCACATGCTGCCAAATGCAGAGCTGGTGCCTGGGAGGGCTGTTCTGCAGAGGGCAGTGTGGGCCCACGGTGGAAATAGCACACCATTAATCATGGCGCTGTGCACTTCTCAAGGGTATAATTGCAGGTGACCTCAGTGAAGTCACAATATGATGATGATACACTTGTCCAAGTCTGTGATTCTCAGCTTACAAACAGAAATTCTGTGAGATTCTTGGCACTTCTTACTTTTACTGGGTGGGTCCTTTAAGTGGACTTTTATGAATAGGGCAATGGTATTACAGGGCTTGAGATGACCCTTCCTCACCACCAGCACACTCGCGGGATCTCCATTATCTCTGACCTAGCCCACCCTTGCTTTCTCCTCCTCAAGTATTCCACCCTTCCCTCCTCCTTCACCTTCCTCTCTCAGTCTATAGGTGTTATTTTATTTATTATTTGAAATATATTAGCACACTTCTTCTGGGTGGGATACAAGGAAAAGATACTTTTCATATGATCTCACTGATAGGCAGAATTTGAGAAACAAGACAGAGGATCATAGGGGAAGGGAGGAAAAAAGGAAACAAGATAAAACCAGAGAGGGAGACAAACCATAAGAGATTCTTAATCTCAGGAAACAAACTGAGGGTTGCTGGAGTGGTGGGGGGTCGGAGGGATGGGGTGGCTGGGTGATGGACATTGGGGAAGGTATGTGCTATGTTGAGCGCTGTGAATTGTGTAAGACTGATGAATCACAGACCTGTACCCCTGAAACAAATAATACATTATATATTAATAAAAAAAATTAAAAAAAAGGAAAAGATACTTTAATGCAAATTATAGTTGCTCACTTTTTCTAACCTAGCTGTCCCACTTTCTCTATAAAACCTCTTACTGTCCCTACAGAACCTCTTATTAAGTGTATGTTGTTCTACTTAAGCAGGTTACCTTAGATACTTCAGAATCTCAAATTTAGAGTTGAGGCTGTTTGCCCCCATTTATGGAATCCCTGATGTCAACAATGAAACAAGTAACTACATTTCTTAATAAATACCTTCTCAAGTGTCTTGAGATATTGGTGTCTCTAGCTGAAGTAAAGAACACTGATGTTTGGTCTTTGGAGACAAGTAAACAGGGATATGAATTTTAAACTTCATATTAAAATTCATGTGAATTTTAAACTTCAAGTATTTGTATGACTATATCCCATCAAACTGTTGTAGGTTGAAGTCAATGGGAGTTATGGGGGAGAAACTGAAGCCCAAATTTAGAATAGTTTGTGGTTGTTGTTTTTTATAAGCAGAGGTGGATCTTGAACAGTTATAAAATGGCTTTAATACTTCATCTCAAGAGAACTCTCACTGAGATTGATTTTTCTCCTAAAAATATATATTTTTTTCTTGTAGGCTCATCTAAATTGGGTAAAGCAAGATGGAGACATCTCTCCTGGTCATAGTATTTCTAGCTTTTCCAACTGAACACGTGCAGAAAAAAATTCCTAGTAGCTTGTTATTCCAAAATAATAATAGTAAAGGTTTTGGACTTTCTCTTTTAGTCCAAATGAACTTTCTAGCCCAGCATGTGCTAACTCTTTTGTTTGTTTTACTTATTCTGATAAACATTTTCCCATTCCAAACATTTTCCTATTCTAAATTCCATTTTCTTATTCCGAGTTTTATGATCAGTTGAACGGGACTGATCACTAGAAAACTACATAAAAGTAAGAGATGATTGACGAAACTGTAAACTTGTTTTCCTATTCCAAATGTATCATTTTCTCCTAATTTCACCCGTCATATTTCTGTTTCTCAGGGGGCATTTGTGTCTGTGCTCATAGCCTCAGGGCCAGCAAGGCAGGGGGTCAGATAGCTGACCTTAATAGCTGCTACAGAGCCAGGCTCTGAAGTGGGCTCTTACTACTAACACCAGGAAGCTAAAACAACTGAGTCCTCCTCAGTCTGCCTTAGGATCTTCTCTGGTCTTTGGAAATGCTCCTCTCTCCTACCATTTTATCACTTCCAAAAATATGCCAGATAAGTAATGTTTCCTGCTGTCATATGGAAACTTTTCTGCAACCATTTTTCCTTCTTTAGATTTTAGATCATGTTTTAATCATTCACTCCACCATTGCTCTTGTGTTGTTAAAAGTACACTTTCTTTTCCCAGCCTCTCCCTTCTTCCAGCATCTTATCCATCCTCATGGAATTTTTCTTCCTCAATCACTCTCACTAGGGCCATTTTTGTATTGCCATCCATTTTCCAGGATCTTACATCACCTCTGTTCCTTAAGGAGATTTCTATTCTTTGAATATTCTTACAGTTAAATCAACCAGGAAACAAAACAAAACAAACAAAAAAGAAAAAACAACCCAGCAACAACAAAAAATCACAACCAAGGTAGTTATCATAAGTAAACCAGGAAATCGAGAGAGAAGTTATTTCATTTGTAAATCCCGCCTTATGCATAGGGATGGAGGGACTGTGTTTCTGTTTCAGTGACTATATTCTTATTTTTGTGTAAGTTTACCTTTACTAGGTAAGGTAAATGATAAGGTAAGGGGGTGATTTTCAGGTTTCCCACTGGAGAACTAGTTGACTGAGTTCTCCCACATCAGGCCCTGCTTTGGCATACTTACTGAAAAGGACTAGGCTGGCATTGGTGACCCCCAGATTGTTGGCTGCCACGCAGGTATAGTTGCCGTAGTGCTCCTCAGTGACGTTGGTCACCGTCAGTGAGGACTGGCCCTCCGTGCTCTTAATCTCAAGGCCATTAGCACTGTTTATCCTAAGAGTTCAAAAACAGAAGAGGAAAAAGGAACAATGATGAAGACTTGGCACAGTGATCCCTTTTTCATCATGATATTGGAGGACATGGAAAGAAATGTAGTAGTTAGAACTTGTGGGTCCCTGCTCAATTCCTCATTTTAATCGCGCAACCCCGTATCATCAGAATCAATGTCCACTGATAGAGAAGACTCAGGAATGGATGAGTTTCACTGGGCTTTGCGGTAAGAGGTACAGGCCCCAAAGCCCTTGGTAAAGAGATTTAGAAAATGAAGAGTTTAATAGCGTAAACCCACATCATGACAGCGGAGCTTGGTTCTGTCCCCAGGCCCACATAGTGGAGCAAAGGGGGCCTGGCACATTTGGCAATTACCTGGTGTCATCCCGGTACCACTCAAAGTCAGGCGCAGGCACTGCTGAGGCCTCACATTTGAGTGAAGCTTTCCGCCCTGTGGTGGCTTCGTTGCTCTTGGATTCTGTGATAGTGGGAGGATCTGTAGGAAAGACAGGCACACCATTGACATGAGAGTCAGAGGGTGCTGCGGAATTTCCATGCAAGAAGGACTCAGAAAGGACCATCTGATCGGAGAGCTGCACGAAAGAAATAGTCTTCAAGCCTCATTTACGTGAATTTTGTGATCAGCTGAATGGCACTGATCACTAGAAAATGAAATAAAAATAAGAGATGATTAATGAAACTGTAGACTTGCTTTACTTAAATGGGACACTTAACAGGGTTTTATGGCAATGGAATCTAGGATTTCTTTTTCCCTACTCCAATAGACCATCAATTATTTCAACCATAGATTATAATATTTACATAGTTTTTTCTTTTTATAAATTAAGTGGTGATACCAAAGGACTTGGGATTTTAAATGTCTAATTTCAACATTTTTCTTTTTCATCATCATCATTATCATCTCTATTGTTATAGTTTGAGATGGTAGTAAGAAGTCTGGTGAAAGTGATAGAGGATTAAAGTTCTCCCAACATAAGCTCAGCCTAATATCGTTGCAGGAATTCAGAAAAACAAACAAACAAACTAGTGTTAGATATTTACCTTTTTTTCTAAGTGTTTCCTTGTTGCTATGACCCAAGTAAATTGTGCTTTTGTGTGTGAGTGTACAATTGAAGTGTACCCCGCCTCAGAGAAGCCTGCCTGGTGTGTGAGCTTTCTGCGCTCACTGGCAGTTGGACACTTATGTTCTGCTTAGAATTGGGCCTGCAAAACTGTAGCAGGTTTGAAATGAGCTCAGAAACACATCTAATATTCTAATTTGCTATGATTCTTTCAAACAATCCTACAGAGGGTGGAACAAGCGTTTACAGGTCCACATGACTGAGCTGGGATGGTAGACTCAAGCTCCTGGCTCGACGATGCTGTATTTGTACAGGTTATGGACCTTCAAGGAGAAAAGGACTTTTCCGCCCAAAGGTCATTTGCCAGAAAATGGTAGGTTGGCTCTGTGCTCAAGTCAAAAATAGACCCAAACAATCTGTTTAGATTTTGTAGAGGAGAAAGTTTATTTAGAGAAATTAGCAAAGTAAACTCTAGTACACAAAATTTATTTAAATCTCTGCTCTTCAGCACTTGGTTCGGCTCACTCATTTTTGATTTTTGTCTTCATATTCAAAACTATTTTCCAAATTTCCTGCCTATAGAAGACTCTGACCTTCTTAGTTTAAAAGGATGCACCAAACCACGAGGTTAGTTTGCAGTTTTATCCCCCATTTCATTTTTACATCAGCGTGGACATCTTGAAATCACTGCCAGAGAGAGGAGGAGTTAAAGCACATTTGGATAAGCATCACCAGCCCTTGTGTAGACAGATGTGCCAAAGCGGGTGGTGGAGGTGGCTGTTTTATTTTAGACCTATCTACTCATTTTTGTATAGACACAAAAAAAGCAGCCAGATGAGTGGAAACTAGGAGTCCTGGAATTTAATTTCTGTTTGGTTGTGTGGACCTCCCATCACACAATTTATCTTACTGAGCCTTGGTTTTATTACCTATAAAGTGAGGGAACCACACTTTAATGACCTCTGGTAACCCTTCCAGCTTTAAAAAAAACAAAAAACAAAAAACAAAAAAACAATTCTAGTCAAAACTGCCCATCTTTCACAAATGGGCAGTTGGTATCATTATGACCCAAGTGTACGTTCATACCCATAACTCATTTAACCCTTAAATTACTAACTTTCAAAATTACAGCTTATTTATCTGTTCTATGAGTTAGGAGTCAGGATTAACAGTCAGAAACAGGAAACCTAAGGTCAGATTTTAACTCTTAACCAGAACTATGGCCTGCCCAAGTGTCTGCACCAGTTTGAGCTTTTTCTTTCTCTTCTTTTAAAAGAAGGAGTTGGGGCGCCTGGGTGGCTCAGTTGGTTGAGCTACTGCCTTCGGCTCAGGTCCTGATCCCAGGGTCCTGGAATCGAGCCCCATATCGGGCTCCCTGCTCCGCGGGAAGCCTGCTTCTCCCTTTCCCACTCCCCCTGCTTGTGTTCCCTCTCGTGCTGTCTCTCTCTCTCTCTGTCAATTAAATACATACATAAAATCTTGAAAAAAAAAGGAGTTAACTTAAAATGATCACCAAGATTCCACATAAAATTCTTTCATTTGGTGATTTGCTATATGGATCATTAGAGCACATTAGTTCAAAAGATAATGGAATAATTGGTGGTAGTGGTGTTGGCGGGGGAGGTATTTGTATAGAGATGGGGCACTGAACAGAGGTTAAGAGTTTGGATTTAAAGTTTGATAGACATGAGCTCAAATCCAGACTCTATACTTCACTGTCCTTCCTCATTACAGAAGATAGTGCTTTGTCTAGAGTCATATTGCCTCACCTTCCTCATTTATAAAAAGCTGGAACCAGAGGCAGGGAGGTCCACTTTGAGAGTACTGAAGGAACCCAAGATAGCCTGCACTAGGTTTGTGATGAAGAATATGGAAGGGAGGGACAGAATTGAAATTGAGAGATACGAAGCCTTAGCACTGACAAGAATAGATGTAATGGATGAGGGTAAGAAGGAGGAGTGTCAAAGGTAACACTCAGGTTTCTGGGTTGGGCATCTAAGTGATGCCATCCTCTGCCAAAAGATACGTAAGAAGAGAAAGAGATGACCATGAACAAATACCAGTTTCCCATCCTCACCTATTCACTGTAGCAGGTTCTGAAGCTGCCAGTGACTCCACAGTTTGTAGCATGCTGGCCAGAGAGATAATCTTGCTTGTGATTCTATTGACTTGTTTAATTTCTCAGTTTGTAAAATGAGTTTTAACCAGTGTTTGTGAATTTCTGGAGCCACATGGTTATGGGTGACAAACCCTTAATGATGACTACCTTTTTGCTAAACCAGCCCTAACCTGGATCCAATCCCACACTTTCTATCACCTCCACCTCTCACACTCATGGCTGTGGCACCTCAACATAATAATGCCATGGTACGTGGCTTCCAGCCCCTCCACTATGGGACCAGGAATGCAGGTCCCAGCTGTACAGTTTTGTGGGAGAGTTCCTCCTTACTCTGGATGTTTCCTTCTATGTGGTGGGACTTATTTAGTATACCTCCTTGCTCTGAGACCCACAAGGAAGGAATAACTTTGACTGAAAAGTCTGGGAAGAAGAAATGAGGTTTCTTTGGTTCATCTCTTTCCTTGCTTCCTTTTGGGACCAACCTTCTGGCAGGGAATGGGGGTTCGCCTCTGTTTCTTCACACTAAAGTCTTACTCAGGCTCTCTGCTTCCTGCTCTTAGCTGAGTAGGCCTGCCCCATTCCAGGGCTGCCATGATTGGAGAGATAAGTCCCCCACACTAAGTACTACCTCTATCCATCTTAATCTCTAATAATGGGGGCAATTGGGCCTCTCATACATCTCCTTTACTTATTTCTCCATTTGTTTAGAGCCTGAATAACTATGTAGTAAGTTATTTATTAGCTCCTCAGAGATGCCAGTATGGGAAAGGTGACAGCAAATTAAGGTTGAACACTTTTAGGTGCATTAATTTTGGGATAGGATGACACTGGTCATTTACAAAGGCCAAACACTTGCTTCTCTCCTTGAAAATCTAGGAAGTTTCTCCTACCAAGGTAAATTCACAGATAATGATAAATGTACAAAGAAGTCATTGTTCCTAATATTTCTCAGATGACACAATGGTGCAGGTCTATTCACTCATGGCTTATTGGAATGAACATTTCAAAATTCATTTGTAATGAATTCTGTATAGGTGAGGCTAAGAAAAATTATTACAAATCACATTGCAGCATGCCTAGTATAGTTAAAATAATAGATGTCCATGCTCAAAATATCGTTATAATAAAAATGTGGCTTAATAATAATGCTGCACAGAGTTCATTGCTATTCTTTATGTGACTTTGGAATAGCCTACAATTTTCAAAGGACTCTTCCAGTCTTTATTACTTCAAAATTCTGGGTTCTGAAAATATTAATAAGGACTTTCTTTGTCTTATATCACCAATAACAAGAATTTTTCAATTAGAATGAATAGGATAACAGTGACAGTGGTCTAGCAAGCAAAATGTCATTCACTTAATCATCCTAATTTTTTGGAATAATAATATAAAAAGAACAAAATTCTTAATAAAGGTCTCAATTTGTGGGCATTTACCATGTCAGCACTCTACTAGGCTTTAGGTATTCTTTTCATCCAAATAATAGCTATCAGAGATAAGACTTATTAACCCTAGCTTATGAATGAGAAGACAGATCTACAGAGGGTTAATAACTTGTCCAAATTCACATAGCCAGCACTTGATGGAGTCTAGATCTGAACCCATGTTTTGAAGCCCATGCTCTGAACCTCTCTGGGCTTCCATTTGAATGACACTCTTCCTTTAAAGAGAAATGAATTCCTAATAGGGAAAAATACCATTTAGGGGAACATGTTGGTAGCTTAAAAGGTAAATGTTCTATTTCTGCTATTAAAGGGTACCAAAATGGCACAGCATGCAGTGACCTAGGGGGTATAAACCTGCATTAGAAATCAGGAGTTGTGAGTTCAATTTCTGCCTGTGCCACTTAGACGATCATCTCCTATGGGTGACATGTTGACTTCCTGGGCCCCCCCACCTATAAATGGAGATGATGACCCCTGTGATCTGTCTCACAGGTTTGATGTAAAGATCAAATGAAATCATGTATATGAGAGCACGTTTAACACCTGAGGTGATTACTTTTATTATTATTATTTTACATTTACTATTTGTATTACTATTATTCACATGGTGTTTTGGAAGGAAAGAGGGCTGTGGAGTTAGAACTGGGTCAGAATCCCAACTCTACCTACCACTCACAAGTTCTTTGATTTTATGGCCAACAATGCTTATATTCTCTGAGCTCTGTTTTTGTCCTCTCTGTAGACGGATGATTTGATTATCTTTCAGGGTTAGTGTGCAATGGTGGACAAACGGAGGAGGGGCAGAGAATAGAGGCAATAAGAAAGGTACTATCTTTAGAGAACTTAAAGATAATAGAACTAACTTAAAGTAATCTTTTTTTTTTTTAAACACTATGTCCCAGAAATACTAAACTTAACATACTAAATAATGTCAGATAAAGTAAATATCTCCTTGCTGGGGCAGTTCAGGCCCAATACACCTCCCTCCTTGGTTAGCCACTGTCAATGTGATGACTACAGTGAATCATACAAAACCTCTAGCACAGTCTTGGTACTCTGAAAGAATTCAGGAAATTATGGTTCTTGTTCACATTGCAAAGTTATGGTAGAAGATTTCAAAACTCTGGATTCATACTGGATATTTCCTCTGAAGGTCCCATAATAGAGTCATAAGCATTAGGACATGTCTTTACTGAAACCATGCCAAATATAAGAATAAACTAAAGGTTGGCATGGAGAATGCATAGCTGTAGCTATGAATATCCAGAGAAAGTAGCTACTCTGGTTCCATTATGAGCAGTCATTTTCTTGAAGTCTCATCATTAGGTGATTTTTGAATCAGAGCACTGAGGAGTTCAGTTAAAATGCATATATATTATCTGGAGACAGTGGATGTCTCCAGTCCCAGTTGTAGATTCTATGGTAAGTAACCTCTACCTCCTCTAATAAATGGCTATCAAATGTAAGCATGAGCCTTAGAAATGCCAGGGTCCATGTCCCCCCGATCTGTGTTGAGTTAGTTCTGAACATCAATGTGGAGGCAGAGCTGAGTTCAAAGGGAGACGAATAGAGGAGAAAGAAGTTATAGCTTGGTAGTGTGAACCTAGTTGGAGACATCGTTGTGGGAAGGTGGAAAGTAGGAATATTAGCTGGTTAATGGGATGGAGGGATTGCTTGAGAGTTGGGGGCAGCTTTGGAGAAGTATTTCTACAGAAACAGGAAAAGAGTTCAGTTTAAGGAGAATCCAGATAAACTTAACAGTCTGCATTTATTGAATGTTGACTATGCACTAGATATTATCCTCAGGATACTGGGCACTAGGATGAGGTAAACCCAAGTAGCTACTTTTAATACACTGTGAGAACTGAAATTGAGGGAATCTGTAAGGAAAGCACAGTTGTCCCTAGGGATGGTATCTGGAAGAAATGAGCAGCTGTACTGTAAGTAAGATACAAGAAACCAGAAGTCCTGTCTATTGTACTAGTAATAAGCTTATTTAGTTGAAGAGATTTCAGGTCAATAATTTAGCTTCTGTAAACTCCAGGACCTCTCACTACTTAGAAAATAGATTTTGCTTGTCAAATGGCTATATGCAATGCTCTAAACCAACTGTGGAGAAGGATTATCCAAGAGAAGTAAAAAGGAGAGACCGTAGAATCCAGCTTATGACGTAAACAGGAGAAACTGTTGTGTCTACATCTTTTATTTACTACTCTAGCTTCTCAGTGTCCTGCAACAAATATCTGTTGGCAACTGAGTAAATGAATCAATGAAATGCTTGTAGGAGAAAATTACCAGCATTGGGATTTTTTTTTTCCAGTGGTACTCAGGGTCTGTTTCATTACAATAAGCTATTTAGTCATTATTTATCTTAGCCATCCTGATCCCCTGAACTAATTCCAAACCCTGTGTTTTGAAAAGGAAGAGGAATCCTTTAAATAATGGGACACTTTCACAGTACAGAGGCTTAGATGAAGTGATGCAGGTAATACTGGATATTCCTCTGTAGGACCAAGTTTTTCTAGCCAGACCTGGTTCTGTAATTCAATCCTGGAGACTTCATCTACTTAATACAATTACATTTAAAGAGGACATATTGTATGAACAGTACAACAGGTACAATGGCTAGTTGTTTTAATGTAATATAAACACAGCTTATGCAGGGTTGGTAAAAAAGGTGATTACAAAGGAAATTGATATTAGAATATATTTCCTGATTTGTGACTGAGTTTGAAGAAATGTTAAGAGGGCAGACTTTACCTATGAGTTTTTACCTACTCATTCAGTCAGCATTCACTGAGCAATTTTTATAAGGTCAGGTATGTGCTAGGTGCTGTTGTTTAGGACATACATTCTGTATGTTTAACTAAGCTCATTATAAAACTCCATGTAATTTGTTATTAGATATCTTTTCAGAATCTTGAGGTTCTGTCTATATTCTTCCATGGTTCACTCATCACTAGGAAAAGCTCACATCTTCATAAAAGCCTTTTCTTAAAAATTATCAGTATTTTCTTCTGCTCTAAGTTACACTATGGGGACAGTCAAGAAGGAGCAATGTCAGACTAATTGCGCTAATAATAATAGGGCCCAGGTGGCTGGCTTTGATCTTGGGAACCATCTGCAATGCGGGCCACTTTGATGTTTCACACAATGGAAGCATAAATATTTTCTATGTACTCCATGATTGGACTTTCAGAAATCTAATTAAGATGAAGGTCAATTAAGAGAAAATGAAATCTTAACTCTAAAAGTCAGAGAAGAGGTGGAAGATGATGGCATGGCTGTGTGTACATAAAAGCACCTAACTAACCTAATTATAAACTTACATAAACACCCAGAGAAATTGCCTTTCATGTGAAAAAAAGGTCCTAAAGCATTTTATAACATTGAGATCATTAATGTGTCTTTGAAACACACCCAGCCCTGAAAAAGAATAGTAATACTGGCATTTCAAAACTCTATTACTAAAAAAAAAAATCGCAGACAGCACCAGGACAAAAGCACTTCAGAGCTCATCAAATGTACCCCTCGCTTCTTGGAAATGATTGCCATAAGTGTCTATGGCAGAGTCCTATGTATTGGATTCTTCTAGATATTGGGGTGAAGGAGATTTCACTGTCTGTCTAGGAAAGCTGCAAGGCTAAAGCAGGGTAATGGGAAATGGTGCAGCCCGGCGTAGACCAGGTCACCTCAGGCAAGTTTCCTCAGCTCTCTGTGCCTCAGTTTACAAATTTTTAAAGTATAACTAATGATGTTTACCTCATGAGTTTACTGTGAGAATTAAATGTAATTCCGTTAGTCCAGTACTGCCCGTGTTGGGTACTAAGGATTGAAAAACGCCTTCTCTTCCTCTTCTTCCTGAGAACATGGGCTTTAGAATCAAATGGGCCAGAGTCTGAATCCCTTTTCTTACACTTTCTTCTACACTGGAAAAGCAATTTTACTTCCTTGGGCTTCAGAGTCTCAAACCCTAAAATGGAGTCAATTCTACCTACCATGACAAGGAATTTATATAGAATTTATATAGAATCGCTGGTACATAGGTAACTGCATGGAAGGCTTAAGATAATGAGAAGTAATTTACAATGGTCTAGAGTACATTTTCAAGTATGGGTTAACGTGTTTGTGCATGTGTCTCTGTGTGCCTATGTACATGCATGTATGTGTGTTACATGTGCATATGTATATATGGGTGTGTAGGGGATGTATTTGTATGTGTGTGTGCACTAAATGCATAGAAAGGGAGAACTGTCAGGATGTCCCTTTGTCCCTGTCACTAGCCACAATTGTTTGATGTGGGAACTTGAATTTGAATGATGTGAAAAGTCACTCCTAACTGAACAGGGTAAACTAATTCTCTTTATTCCTTTGCTGGATGACATACATCATATGGATCCACTCCCACCCCCTGTCTTTTGAACTACATCTAAGGATCTTTTCATCTGCGAAGTTCAAAGTATGCCCATTACCTATGCATCTTAGTGAAATCTTCGTTTCTAATGCCCATACTTTGGGACAAATAGCCAAACTAATTTATCAAGTATCCCTGGTAGCCACTGGAGACACATGATAACCCGACCACAGTGACTTGAATTTGTTCTCAAGACCAGTTGGTTAAATAGCAGAAGATGGGTTATTGCCTTCTGATAAACAATGCAATAAGAGAAATTCCAGTTGAAGCAGATATGAGTTGTTTCTTTTTCCAAAGCGGTGTGACCTTATTCTCCACAAAGACCAAAATAGTGATTGCCAGAAATGCTAGGGCTGTCTGATCATGTTTTCTTAATTCTGTAGTCTGAGTAAAAGACAGACTGTATTGTTAAATGCATTATGGGTTATATTTAGAGTTGGTAGAGTTGATTTATCTAGTTCAAAGGCCAAGTCCTGCCCTTGGATGTGTCCAATGTATAAATGTGCATCCCTGACCAGAGGGGCATCTGCTTGAAATGCGATGTTCTTTTGTTAATGGGATCTTTAGAGCTTGCTCGTGGTAGACGTGGGCCCTGGGCACACAGTACCTGCTGGCTTTTGCTATACTCACAGTTCACAGTGACCTTCACTTGTCTAACATCTGCCGAGGAGACTTCATTGGCAGCTTTGCACTCATATTTGCCTGACTGCTCCCTGGTGATGCCAAGGATCTCCAGATATTCTTCTTCTCCTTCAAACTCTCTCCCTGAAAAACAGAAATTTGCATGATTGTTTTTTAGGTTTAAAATATGCAGTAGAACACCTATGTTTTCTTTTCAGAAGCAGTAAATACACATGGTTTTTTAATAATTTGACAATGCATTTGTCTGAGGTCAGGTCCCACAGAAGCAGACCCCAAGACAAAAAGTCATGTGAACGTGATTGTGGAAGGAGCGTTCTCAGGAAAAACCAGTAGGTGAGTAGGAAAGTGGGACCTGGAAGAGAAAGAAGCCAAGAGAGGATACAGGTCTCATCCCACACAGGGTAACTTGGTTTAATCCATCAGGGAGCTCTGGGGAAAGCACATGTCGCACTCAAAGTTGTCCTGACTGAGGGTCAAGAAGCTAGAGTGTTTATGCATCTACACCCATTAGTCACTGGTTGAGGGCTCAGAACACAGTGGGAATTGGGCACAGAGTTGTAAGGGCTCAGAGGGACTACTGTCGAAGCACTGTTACCATCAGTTACACCATGTGGCAAAACACGCTTCCGACCAAAGTTGTTATTAGGAAAAGTGGTTTCCTTTTGAGAAACTCATTCTTCTCCCTCAGATTCTGTGGAATTCTGTTTACAAAGGTCATGTTTAAAACCCTGTCATGTAGTTATGGTTTCCTTGCTCGGTGTCAAACTGCTTCATCATTGAGGCTTTCAGACTAGGAACCAGATAGATGAGGATGTGCTGCTGATGCTGTGCTTTGTGACAGACTGTGTCACATGGTGGGGGGGAGGTGGTAGGGAGCTCAATATCATTGGCTTAATCAGTTAGGATTAGGGCTCTGGAGGTCCTTTTTGGAAAGTTCCGCAAAGTTGGATGTGTCCATTTAGTAATGAAATTTCAAGACAGGCAGGCTTGTTTAATTCCCCTCCTGTGGAGTATAATTGATTAAATGACTTTCTTCCTGGAGAGGGCGGGGGTCGTGAGAGAAGGAATAGGAAGTGGGAGGGGAGGAAAAGGAACTGAGGGAAAAGAAGATGAAGAGGAAAGGGGATTGAGCAGGGGAAGAGCTTGGTCAAAAAGGCTTATGGACTTTAACTCCAGCTAAATTGAACCCTCTTTAACTCCAGCTAAATTGAACCCTCTAAATTGAACAAATTACAAAACCCCATTGCTGTTGGGTTAAGATAAAGCAGTTGGGGAGGGTGCAAAAGGACACGGTCCTGCCCCGTGAAGAAATCTTGCTCTTGGTCATCCCACACTAAATGGTACCAATTAATAGCTTTGCTCAAATGCCACAAGCTATTTTCCTTTTCTGGAAATTCCCCAATGGCCAAATCAACATAACAGACAGCTAGCACAGAGACAAATTCACTCTCTAAATATGTCAGCCAAGCCTGTTAACTAGGCTCCCAGTAGAACACAGGGCCTCTTTGATAGCATCCTATAACACAACTGTCAGGACTATTCTAAGCTTCAAGTCTTCTGTCAATTGTCACTATCACTAGTGTTGAGGAGACTACACAATCCCAACAACAAAAGGCAGTAGTTATATAGAATTATCTGGTTCTGGAGTCCTGCACATTACCTAGCACATGTTTCTACTAAAAATGTTTTAGAATTAGTCTATTAAGTAAATAGCTGCATATTATCTATAAAAGATTAATTTTTTCCCTTGTCTGTGTTTTCACCTTTTTTCTTCTCCACATTCAGGGAAACAGACCTGACTTAACATGCCGCAGAAGTAGAATGTTGTAGGAAAGAAAACAGAAATCTTAGGAAGGGTAATAGTCTGCTGTACTGGATGAGCTGGGAAGAATTTGGGCTTGGAGGAAAAAAACAATCTTTCCTGCATACTTGCAACTGTGGACTGAGAGTCATGTCAACTAATTGATGCTAAAATCTTGTAGCTAAATGCAAATACCCTGAAGACAAATGGCAATGTTGACAACTCCAGGCCAAAATAGGTGTAAACTCATTAAAAAATCTGGAGTGCACGGGCGCCTGGGTAGCTCAGATGGTTAAGCATCTGCCTTCGGCTCAGGTCATGATCCCGGGGTCCTGGGATTGAGCCCTGCATCAAATTGGGCTCCCTGGTCAGCAGGGAACCTGCTTCTCCCTCTGCCCGCCCCCCCCCCCATGTGCCTGCTCTCTCTTTCTCTCTCTCTCACAAAAATAAATAAATTCTTTAAAAAAATCTGGAGAGCAGCGGTGGAATTGACAGTAAGACAGCATTACTGATTTTGAGAATAATGGTATATTGTAATAAAAGAAGGGTTTGGGGCACCTGCGTGGCTCAGGTGGCTCAGTTAAGTGTCTGACTCTTGGTTTCTGCTCAGGTCATCATCTCAGGGTCGTAAGATGGAGCCCAACATCAGGTTCCATGCTGAGCACCCCCGTGCCCCTTCCCCAACCCCTCCCCCTGTTTGTGCACTCTCTATCTCTAAAATAAATAAATAAAATCTTTAAATCGGGCTCCCCTGCTCTGCGGGGAGCCTGCTTCTCCCTCTCCCTCCACCTGCCACTCCCCCTGCTTGTGCTCTCTCTCATTGTCAAATAAATATATAAATAATTTAAAAAATTAAAAAAGAAAGAAAGAAGGGTTCCAAATGATTTCTGAATGGTGTAGGATTTCTTCCCTGCCAGGGCCCCACCTCCATCAACCTCATTCCTAGGTGGGTACTGAGCTGTCCATTAAGAACAAGTGCGGTCTTCTTAGAGATGGCCAACAACACTGTATTCTTTTCGATTCACTGGGGGAGAAAGGGTATGCTGAGTCCTCTGCTGTTGAAAAGCTGGACAGGGCATCTCTGGCTGTGTCCTGAGGATGGATTTGCTGGGTGGAGTTGTTGGTTCAAAAAAAGGTGTGTCGAGGGTGCCTAGGTGGCTCAGTCGGTTAAGCGTCTGCCTTCAGCTCAGGTCATGATCCCAGGGTCCTGGGATCGAGTCTGCTTCTCCCTCTACCCCTCCTCCCCCACTCGTGCTCTCTCTCTCTCTCAGGCGCTCTCTCTCTCTCAAATAAATAAATAAAATCTTAAAAAAAAAGGTGTGGTGATACCAACAGAGCCCCCAGGTGGAAACAGTCACCATGACATACCTTTTATCTGATAAAGTGCAGTTTTTTGTTCAAAGCATGGAGTACACGTTGTTCACCTTGAGTCAGAATTCTAAAATGCGCTCAGATTCTCTTGCTCCTCTCCCTTTGCCCCGTATATCTGTCCCCCTCAGGGCACTTTCCCCCTCCATTCTTTCAGTTCACTCTGTCTAGCTGCTATCAACCCAAGGGTCCTGTCCCCATTTCCCTCTACTCTCTCAACCTCAAGAAGGCTCTCAGGCCAGAGTGTGACACTTAACCTGTTGTGACGTTCTCTGGTTGGAATAAAGCCCCCTGGCTACAACGTGGGCCTTTCTCTTGTTCCTATCTATTATTTTCTGCCCTGGCATAAATGTTTACTTGAAATGCAAATTTCAATATTTTGGTATTTTAAACATCTCAACCTATTTCCACAAGCCTGCTCACGTTGCTGAGTGTTATATTTATTCTGGGATCTGGTGTTTAGTTTAAATCTCCCTTTGCTTAATGTGCTTTTGTGTCTCCTGGCAATTTTCAGCTACCAGGCTAAATAACTTCTCGTCCTCCTCAGTGGATGCACCTTTCAAACTCCTGCACATAATTAGCATATCCCCTCGTAGTCACTGTTTACTCAAATTGTACATATTAGTTCTTTTAATATTTCTTCATAAGTCAGAAAGAAGGGCCTAGAGCTAACAGCAAGAGGAAAGTGTTCTCTTCGGTGTTCCCTAATGTAGAGGCAAATCAGCCAGGAATCACGCCAATTAAAGTATGCCAGGTGCCACCGTCTTAGCAGCTTCAGAATATTGTGCTTTGGTGATACTTGTGGAGTTCACATCCGAAATGTTGATTGATTCAGATTTCCAAAGTCAACCAGGCATTTGGAAGCAAGCAGCCACTTGAAATTAAATACGTTCCCATGGCACTGGTCTCTCTCCTCCTTTCTCTCTTTCCTCTCTCTTGCCCCCACCCCCCTCCTTCCCCTTCCCGCCTACACATGTGCATACAGACAAATAGCGATTTATTTATATTTAACCATTCACTTGAACTTTTAGGAAACAGCATACAAATTCACTAAAACCCAAATATTTGCTTACTAAACAGAACAGGCCTATTCTTGAAAATTCCCCAGAGATGACAACAAGTGCCCTATTTGAGATTAAAAAAAAAAGGCTACTACCCTAATAATCATTATGATATCTTTCTTTTTCTTTATTTGAGGTACAGGAAATAGCATTTAGAAAACTTGTTAAAATTTGAGCATTTTATGACTTTAAAAATGTAGAATTCCAAGGATTCATACATGTTAGGACAGGGAGAAATCATTTTTTCCCTCTATTCTGAGAAGAGTCTTAGTATAATATCTCTGCAGATCATTCCCTCACAGAAGGGAAGGTGGGTTTGAAATGGGATTGACATTCTCTTTACTCTCCTAAATTTGAATATTTATAGTGGATGTAAACAGATTAGCTTTAACACAAACACACATACAGATTAATGAAAAGCAAAGGAATGGAGCTTGCCTTGCAAGGTACGTGTGCTCGTATGCGTGTGAGTTTGTGTGGGCCTGTGGTTGGAAAGAAGAGTGAACAGTGTGCGCAAAAGCAAGCTATGAACTTCTACCTCTAAAAATAAAAGAAAAAAGGATTGCAAATCAATGATGCCATTTGAAGTTTTCTGTGCTAACTTCAAATACTGTAACAAGTTTCTGTTCTTACAGTACGTTTCATGTTTTATTTTTTTTTCCTAAGGACGTACTCACCTGTTCTTCTCTTTGCTTCCTTCCCTACCTTTTTTTTTATTATTATTGGCACATCACGCTCTACACAAACATGCAAAAAAAAAAAAAAAAAGGAAGAGGGGAAAAAACACAAGAAATCTAAAAAGAAATATGCCTGTGATGGGGTTCTGTTTATATTTCCAGCCATGCCTCTCTCTAGATCTTTGAAGTTTTGTTTCTCAGCTTCACATCCCAGCTGAGAGATCCTTTAGCATTTGACAGTGTTTCTGTCCAAAAGTTGAAACCACTTCTCATCCCCACCTCTCACCACCCATCGTGAGAGAGCTGGGGGGGAGGTAAATGATCCATGACTGAAGGAAGACAGGGGTGGGGGCAGACACAATTGTCATTAGTAGCAATCATAAGAGAATAAGGAGACACAGGGAGGAACACTGCATTGAAGACATACAATGGTGATACAATAGGGATGATTTTAAGGAAGAGTTCGAGGGATGGAAATGAAAGAAGAGAGAGTTCTCTAGAGAATGAGGCATTTGACTATTGAGATATTTGAGCTACATGGAAGGGAAGGGCTTGGTTACTCTGCTGTAGAAATGTTCCCCATTTGAATAGGAAGACACAACAGGGTGTGGATTATGCAAATTGGTCCCATGCCTTCTGCAGCCCCAAAGGGTGTAGTTAGTACCCAGAAACCAGAGGCAAGCACAATGCCAGGAAAGATTCACAACTGGCTTTGGCTCTATGAATGAGCATGAGCCAAATGAAGAAGAACGCCCTGGCATTATTTTTCTTGGCATCCAGAGAGATCCAATTCATTATGGTTTGCATTTTTTGCTTTCACATACAAAAAATCAGCTAGCTGACAGTTTGAGCTCAGCATCCAACCGGAAGCTGCCATCTACACATCCTTTTTATTCCTGGGGCATGACATTCTGTTATTGTACTCATACTTAACCATTACCTCCTATCTGGTGTCAGTTTTTAGAAACTGTTCTGCCCTTCTAAATGCTAGGCTTGAAATCAGGATTCCCTATGTTCCTTTTTTTTTTTTTTAAGATTTTATTTATTTATTTGACAGAGAGAGACACAACGAGAAAGGGAACACAAGCAGGGGGAGTGGGAGAGGGAGAAGCAGACTTCCCACTGAGCAGGGAGCCCGATGTGGGGCTCGATCCCAAGACCCTGGGATCATGACCTGAGCTGAAGGCAGACGCTTAACCCACTGAGCCACCCAGGTGCCCCTATGTTCCGTTTTTTACAAGGGGAATTGTATCGATAATAGCGAATCTTCCATTGTAGGGACCATATCTTGTTTTGCTCATCATTGGACCCCTCCCCTCCGCACCAGGGTGTGCAGCATGATGCTGGATGCTGGGGTACTCCAGAAATATTGCAGAGTGACTGCTGATGGAGCTACCACTTAATAAACACGTACTAGGCACTGTGCTAGGTGACTCAGATATTATCTCATTTAATGCACAATACTGCGTTCGAGTGCTTACAGATGAGGAAACATGGGAATCCAGGTTTAGAGAAGACCTTAAAGGAACTTGCCCAGGTATATAAGGTTATTAAGGAGAGCTGAGGTTTGAACCAGTCTGTGGGCTTTTGGAGCCCAGGTTCCCAATGAAGCATGTCTGCTTTTATCACTACAGTGCCCTGAGATGCTATCGTTAGCTGGTCTCTTAGCTCTCAGAATCTGCTCTATTTCTGTCTACTGAGTATAAAATGGGAGTTTGAGAATGGGAAATGGGGAATTTCCAAAACAATGTGGCTCAGTTATAGATAAAGAAAGTAAGAGACAGCCTTCAGTTTTTATAAGGTTTGTCCACTTAACTTTCTTATTGAAAGAACCAAATGAAGCAATATATGAGAAAAAAAAAAGCTGATAGTTTAGAAGTTTAGCACCACCTACTTATTTATAGAAGCCCCACCGAAGACACTGGTGCACACAGATGCCAACAGGAGCAGTGTAGAATGGACTTCTTATATTAGGAAAGAGTAACTGGGAGGAGTGAGTTTTGAGGAAGCTGAAAAACACAAGTGCAGAAAATCAGAGCTGGCAAATTGTGAAAGGGTGTGGCAATCTGGCTAGCCTGCTTGAAACAGAGTTTTCCACATAGGAGAAATGAGCAGCATGATGTGAGGCGTGGTGTGAAGACTCTGAATTTACTGTGTTTAGTACCTCTGCATCTCAGTGAAGGTACAAATGGAGCCTTCCAGCACCCACAAGGTACTGAGTAAAATAGCATTTTTTTATAATGTTTTTTCCTTCCTTCCTTCCTTCCTTCCTTCCTTCCTTCCTTCCTTCCTTCCTTCTCCTCTCTCTTCTTCCCTCTCTCTTTTTCCCTCCCTCCCTTCTTTTCTTCCTTCTCTACCTCCTACTCTGTCTTTCATTTCTGGAGAAAACACAGTGTATAAGCACGGAATTCCTTGTTTAAAATCCTTTTGGGCACCTGGGCGGCTCAGTCGGTTAAGCGTCTGACTTTTGATTTCGGCTCAGTTCACTATCTCAGGGGCATGAGATCAAGCTCCACATTGGGCTCTGCTCTGAGCACGGAGTCTGCTTGAGATTCTTTTTCTCCCTCTCCCGCTACCCCTTCCCCTGCTCCAGCTCTCTAAATAAATAAATAAATAAATAAATAAATAATCTTTAAAAAAATAAAGTCCTTTTTATATCAATACCACTTATACTCAGTACCAGCTTCTTGGTGCTAAATCCTACATTCTGTTGTGCTAAGCTGCCCTGTGAACTGCTGTTGAAAGTGGAGATGGTTCTTCAAGGATGTCAAATAGTCATCATCAATCCTGACTAATTGGCAGTGGCTGCTGGGAGGATAATGTTGAGAAGGAATCTGAGGCAGAGTCTGGGCTCAGTGGAAAAGAGTGGCAATGTCTGTGAGAGCAGAAGAAGGGAATGTGTGCCACACACTTGGACTTTCACTTGCCCTGGGTCCTCCTGTAGTCCATTTGAGTTTTCTTCAGTATGAACTGTATTCTAATGCAGCACGTATGTTGAAAGTTAAGGACTTCCTGGGTTTGAATGCAATTGGCACCACTTGGGAAATTAGGAAGGAGTGCTTAATCTGGAGTGAAGATAATGAGTTCCATTCTTCACATGGTTGGTATCAGGTTTTCTTGGAACATCCTGGAGAGTACGTTCCTCAAGCACCCAGAAATACAGAGTTATTAAGAGACTGGGGCTACATGTGGATTAAATGTGTAATAACAGACATTGGTGGGAATTCAAACCACTGTAGTAGAGACTGCAGAACATTTGTATGACATAGCATGATGTCCTAAAGTGGGGACTCACTGTCTTACTTCATTTTTATTTTCCTAAAGGTGTGGGGAAGAGGAGGCAAGGAGGTAAAACCAGAAACAAAAACAAAAACAAAAAAACAAACCAAAAACCTTGGAAAAGTCCTTTGGAATAAAATAAAAATAAAAATTCCAGCAGGTGTCTGTTTTCTGGATGATTTCATAAGAAGGGGGTGACGTAGAGATTAGAACTGGTGGTCATAGGCAGCAACAACCATGATCTCTCACCATTGTCATCAGAGCTGTCGGGGTGTCACGTGACCTGTAATTAGCGTCTGCCATGGTTGAGGATGAAATATCCAGAGAGGTGAGGAACAGCGGTTGCTGTTCTCAAGAGTCACATAAATCAATCGGCATTTTGTAAGTGAATGTGTTGAACTCAGCAGGGCAATTGCACTGTGGAAGGATCTCTAGGCGTAGTTTTGTGACTGCCACAGAAGCCTCTGAAAGGTAATTAAAACAAAGCAGGCAATAACCCCATCTGGCCCTCTGCCCTTTCATTCTAGGCCCCCATGTTGCAGTGACCTCATTTGGGCTCACCCCCAAATCCTCGCCTCACTTCTCCGGCTAGCCTCGCTGCTAAGTGAGCTGTTCGATCCAATTTAGAGAACTGTTCTTGCTTAAAGTCAATAAATAAGTAATGACGAGAAAAGAGGAGTAAAGAGTGGGGGTAGGTCAGAAAAGGAAATGGTTTAAGCATGAACTAAATTGATGTTCTTGGAATGTTCCCGTTTAACATAAGGCGGGCAGCTCCGGGCTCCACATGAATAATCCTGAGGAGTCTGGCAATTTGCTTCTTGCTTTGGGCCCAAAACGTAGGAACTAGGAATTACCCCTATCAACACTCGGCTTGGGGTGCAGCCCTGTGTGTACCAGCACCCCTCCATCCTGGCCCCGGGTTTTTTTGGCCTTTCTGGGAAGCAGATGGGTCGCAGCGGGAGTGTTGGGAGCGCTGGCGTCGAGGCGGAGGGGGGCCAGGAGCAAGCCGCACCCGCTCTGGAAAGCGGTGGCTGTCGCCGGCCGGGCCCACGCGCTCCTGGAAGGCTACGAGGCTAGTGGGCCAAAGCTTAATAGGAAAACAGCAACGATTTGTCTCCACTGCTATTTATGTTTCAAGCGCGTGACAGGCTGGCAGTGCAAGTGAGGGTCGCTAAATTTACTGCTTTTCAGATTACTGCCACAGTCTCTGACTTGACAAGTCACTTCATTTAAAAAGCACCGCATGAGGATATTTCCTCCACTTCTTTTTAAATAAAAACAAAGGCAGAGAAAAAGGCCACCACAGAGGTTTAGAGGGATGAAATGAAGAAAGCCCACCAGACTGGCCCAGCCCGATGGGAAGGCGCTACTTTCACAAATTCCCCTTAATTAAAGTGGCGAGGGAGGGAAAGGGATGACCCGGAATTTCTTGGTTTGACTGATTTGTGGACTGGATGACATTTTAAGTTGGGGAGAAATAGAGAAATAGGTAATAAAATTTAGTTTTTATACCTGTTGAATTTGAATCCCGAAAGGGTATTCAAGTGGAGATCCCTTCAAAACAACTGGATATAAATGAAGAGTAAAACTAACTTATTTTTTTACTCTTCATTTCCTTATTCATTTATTTTCTGAGATCTTTATAAACCAAGGAAGATAACTATAGGCAAAAATAAGGAACTAACCATTTAGGGGAAAAAGGGGATACAGATGGGTGCCCCCACATGCTGAATAAGATTAATAATTCAAAATATAAATTTTTAGTATAAAAGGCCTAAATACTTAAAAACATATATGCAAGTGGGGTGTAGTCTGAATAGCAGAGCATGGCTTCTGAAGTACATTATAAACAGTAATTATAAGAAATAGGAAGTAGAAGAAAGATATTGTTCTCACTCTTATGGAACTTACATTCTCATCAGGGATAAATACAATTAAACAGTTCTGGAGGCCTTGACTTTATTTCACATGAGTGGGAAATGGATTAAAGGTTTTGGAAATTATATGTGAACCAGTTTCTGTTAAAAACTATTAATCATATTTTTGTCAATGATTTTAAATGCTACTCCTATTTACAATTTGGTTTATTTCTTGATTCTGTTGTCTTTTTACTCTTTTTTTCTATTCTTGGCCTAGTCGCCTACTATTTTATTTTTTAATTTTTAATCTATGTTGGGGGAGAGTGGGTAATAAAAATGAGTTTTTATACCTGTTAAATTTATACCTGTTGAATTACCATAGCTTTTTTTTTTTTTTTAAGTAAACTCTATGTCCAACCTGGGGCTCGAACCTACAACCCTGAGATCAAGAATTGCACACTCTCCCAGCTGAACCCTGGCTACCCCCCTACCATAGCTTTTAATACATTTTAATTAAAGATATGGATAGTCATTTCTTACAATTTTCATGATTGGTTCCATATATCTTTTTCAGATGAACTTTAGAATTATTTTCTAAATCAAACCAAAAATAAATATTCAGCTTTTTGATTGGTTTTGTATCAGATTTATAGGTTTATTTACAGAGATATAGGTTTATAATCTTGATTCTGTCTAAGAATAGGTATCGCATTTAAGTCTTTTTCATTCATCCATCAATTTTTTTTTCTTCTTAAGTCATGAGAATTTTGCATTAAGCTTATTCTATTTTATATTTTCTTATTTCTAGTGAATAGGGTCCTTTTTTGCTATTATCTAACTGGTATTAGCCATATTAAAAAAAACATAGTTTTATATATCAATACTATAACCAACTCCCTAATGAATGATCTTTCTCTTTTATTGTTGCTAAATGGTGTCAAAACAACAGGCTCTCCCTTGTTGAGAAAAAAAAAAAAAGCTTCCTTATATTATTCACCAAAACAAATTCAGATGTGCCAAATAATTCAAAATTTAAAATTAAACTATATGAATACAAAAAGAATAGACAAGAATTTGATAATATTGAAGAGGGAAAACCGTCTAAGCAAGTCATGAAACACAGAGCCATAAAAAAAGAGATGAGTCTGACCACATAGAAAAAATATTTTTCTGTAGTACAAAAAGTATTTTCTGTAGTATTTTCTGTAGTACAAACCCTTCATCAACAAAATAAATACATAAAGGAAAAGATAAAAAATGTATTTAAATAAAAAGGACATAAAAGGGCCACATTTCTTCCAAAGTTGAACGTTTGAAGTCAGTAGGCTGGTTTGACTATCTGGGGAATCAGTGTGACAATATCTCCTAAAGCTGAGCATGTGCATACGACCCAGCAATTCCACTACCATGTTCAGCAATGTTCCAAGCAGCACTGGAAACACCCATATTGTGTAAAAAGTAAATAAATTGTTGCATATTCATAAAATAAAATACCATACAACAAAGAAAATGAATAGATGACAGCTGTAAGTGGCAATATGGGTAATCTCCCAAACATAATGTTATGTAAAATAAATAAAACAGAATAAATACAGCATAAATCTCCTCATATGAAAATGGCAGACAAGCAAAACTGATCTACGAAATGCTGTATAGTTGTAAAATTATAAAATGAAGCGAGGAGAGGATTATCACAAAATATTTGAATTATTTATTAGTATTTATTAACTGCTTACTGTGTGTCATGCTTTTTATATAAATGTATTCACTTAATTAAGAAAATTTAATTCATGTAATGCTATTTAAGATATATTGATTACAGAATACTAGTTATAGTTTATCTTGTTTGTGTTAGATAAGTTGTATTCATACATAAATACATACATTCATATATATGCTTTTTAACACATTTGCTTGTATGCATACAATGTCTACATAACATTGGTGGTGGTCTTCTGGATTATGGAGTCTGGAGGGCCAGAAGTGTGTAGTCAGGGAATTTCCCTTCATTTTATGTCCTCCTATATTGCTTGAATTTTTGACATAAAGCATATGTTACTTTTATATTAAAAGTTTTTTGAAAATGGAATTGGTTTTAATAATTCCAGTATAGGGGAAAGATATATTCACCCTTTTGGCTGTCTCCTCAGGGTAGGTTTCTCATAATGAAAAAGAAAATCTCTGAGATTTTTCTATTTCTGGCATAAAGACAGAAGAATTAATATGGAAATAAGACACCAATACCAAATGACAGGAGGAGTACCAGCAAGGAAGTCAATTTATAGAAAAACGGAACAGTTCTCTAATTAGCTGGACAAGAAAGAGTTTTAGTGACTGTATGCGCGCACTTTCGGTTCCCCCCTACCCTCTATACTGTTTGACTGTTGCTAGTAAGGAACTGCGACCTGCAGGGCCAGCCCACTCTGCCCTGAAGCACTGAGATGCAAGCCTGGTCTTCCTTAGAGGTTCAGTCCTCACTACTGAGAGGGCTTTGGACAGCAGTGCTGGCCCTGAAGGCGGCGGGTACCTGTATGCACACTCAGATACCTTTTCCCTACCAATTCTCCACTCTGCGTGCCAGTTTGCTTGAGTCTTCTGTCCTTGTCACTGGTGCTCAGATTGCACTCCAGTCCCCAGCTGGGGCTAATGTGGGACCAAACCATGAACTTGGCCCATCATAATCTAGTTGCCGATGTCTCCCTTCCTCCAAGACTGGATGCTTCTGATTGTATTGCTGTCACTGACTAATAGCCTGCTAGCCTAGATGCAGTACCATTACCCATAAATCTCTGTGCCCCACTATGGTCATAGACCTTGGACCTGAATATCCTGAGAATGATCCCAAGCTGTCTCCTTAATGATATGAATATAAGTCTTCCAGGAAAGGAAAAGAGGTCTGAGATGTGGGTAGAAATAACCCATCCTTTGTCCTAGTTTGCTTCTTCTTTTACACTTCTTCAGCAAGCAAAACTCAGCTATCTCTCTTTCTCACTGGGAACTTTAAAGTTTGCTAGTGGTTTAGGTCCTGCAGCAGCTAACAGGCAAAAATTATACAATTATCTCCTTAAAAATATACCATTTATAGGGTCCATATGGAGACCTTTCTGGATGGAGAGAGCACGTTATAACAAATACCTGTCATACAAAAATATGAGGCTCAGTCTTTTTTCCACATTATACAGCACAGACTTTCTATCTCAACCAAGCACTGAAATGTACTCAAGCATTTGTTCATAACTGACAACTTTCCAGTCTTGTGTTGAAGTCATTTCGTCATCACTCTGTTTAAAGGTTTGTCCCCCTCACTTCTCACACCTACCTTATAAGGATCTCACTGCAACCACCAGAATAACTATTCAGAGATTCAGTTGCTCTAATGGATTTCAACCTAGGATCTGTCAAATGCTTGTTTTAGACCCTTGATAACCACAAAGCATATTGAAATCCCACTCCCAAAGTGGTAGTATTAAGATGTGGGGCCTTTGGGAAGTGACTAAGTCATTAGGGTGGGGTTCTCATGAATGGGAATAGTGCCCTTTAAGAAAGGACTCCAGAAAGCTCTCTTAACCCCTTCTTCTATGTGAGGACAGGAAGAAGACACCCATCTATGAACCAAGAAGTGAGCTCTCACTAGATACTGAACCTGCCGGCGCTTTGATCTTGGACTTCTCAGCCTCCAGAACTATGAGAAATAAATGTCTGTTGTGTAAGCCACCCACTCTATGGTACTTTGTTATAGCAGCCCAAACTGATGGAGACAGCATATCTACTCAGCATGCTACCATCCATTTATTTAAGAGCCTCTGGAGTCTATCAAAGGATCATGTATTTAGAAAGCAAACCAGTTGGACCATGATTATTTCTGCACTTCCTAGAAATGGCTTCACTGAAGTGAGACCACAGGCTTTTCTATAAAGACTAAAAAAATTACCCTTTTGAACATACTTTCTATGTATTTCATAAACTTCAGGCAAATATATTGTCTAATACATTACTCAATACTCTTTATAAATGCCCTCCATGCATCAGATATTTGCAGAAAATATTTCCTCAGATGGATTTTTAAACTCTTGCCACTGTTTGTAAAATAAAAAAGTAGCTATGTGAATCAATGTGTTTTTTTCTTTTGCTTTCACTTCAGAAAAATTATGCTAATATCGTGCCCAGCTGTGGTAATCAGCTTATCTCAGGTTCCTGTCAGCATCTACTCTATTGTTTCTCAAAGTGTGATCCATGGACCACCTATATAAGAATCCCACTGGGAGCTTATTATATATATGTGGATCACTGGGTCATTTCAAAGACTTACTGAATCAGAACCAGCAGAGGTGAGGCCCAGGAATCCATGTGTTTATAAAGCTCCCTAAGTGATCCCTGGGCACACCTACATTTGGGAACCAGCCACCTGATTTTAGTAGTCTGTCATTCAGGGGCACGGCCCTTTTCTTCTCTCAAGGGACTTCAATTAACTTTAGCTGACAAGTTTAACTTTGGCCCATGATCAGGGATCAATCCAATTTTTAGGTAAGGGGAGACTGAAGGAGAAAAGTTAAGAACTCATCAGAAGAATCAACATTCTGCATTGAACATGACATTCAATTCCCTGTCCTGAGCTAACAATTCAAACCTCCATTTGTTGTTACCATTTTGTGTCACACAGAGATGCTCACATGTGCTAGTTCATTTATCTATATAGGCATATTCTTTTCTCTTTCTTTACAACTGATGTTGCTTAGGGTTAGCAAAGTTAAAAAGAACTTTCCCAACATCACATAGATAGTAAAGGGCAAAGCCACGATGTCTGTGTGACTCTGGTGTTTTAACCATTATACCATATCTTAAAAGTTTTAGCTCTCTTCCTGGTACTAATCTCCATCTTGCCTACCAGTTCGAGACACTAGCTTCCTGACAAAAGCCAATGCTGACTACCTGCTGGCCTGCCTAGAACTCTAAACAAAGCCTGGCTCCCAATTCCCAATTATCTGTTGTCCTATCCTTTCTGTCCTGCAATTCACCATGTTTTGCTGGGCATGGCCACTAGATTTTCAAATTGTAAAAGTAACAAAGAATAGGTCATTTATATGCAAAGTTGGGCAACAAATCGCAAATTGCCTTTCTTACCTCCATTACACATGAATTTTGTTACAAAATCTTCTTTGATCAGTGGATTAACTGTGAACTTGCATAATGACAGATGGATGGCTATTGACCTTATCAAGTATTGGAAGATCCTCTAGGAGTAAATTAATTTATAAACAGATGAGAGATTTAATTTCTTTGGATCATGTTACATAAGATTGCGAGCTATCCCCCTCCACACTCTGATAGTCTGGTTGCAGTTACACTGAAATTATATGTGGCCAGCATGAGGTGCAGGCAGATTAGGTGATGCAAAGCGGGGGCTGCCTGCCTGGAGAGATTTGACAGGTTGCCAGGCAGGATAAATTGCCTCAAAGAAATCAAACTTTAAAGCTTAATTATTTTCCCATTAAGACTCTTTGTGCGATGCAAATATTAATGCAAGTGGTTATACCTTTTATCAGTTAACGTCTTAATTCTCAATTAACACCTAAGGGACTTGTCAGCCTGCAGGCAATCAGGATAGGAACTTGCGGGAATGGGTTCTGGGGAACTACAAGGACTAGAATGGAAGAAGAGGACACTGCTAGGGATGGGGGGTGGTCACAGTTCGGATATCACATTTTACACAATTCTGGCTTTGCATATCTAAATGTTTGAGGTAACTAAGAAAGAAGCAGTAAATACTGAGACAGAAAATCATTCTTATTAATATCTAAATCTTGATATGAAATTAGGTGCAGATATGGATAAAGAGGACGTGTCTATACATGTTGTATATACCCCCAAATAAGTCAGTCCTGGAATAGGTATAAAACATATTAAAAGTCTTCAGGTCCATTTGAGGTCATGCTAGGTGGTTTTTTAAACTTGCTGATTCATATCTTGATGAGAACAATTAATTGCCAGTTCTTCAGAAGATAGTTGGGTAAATTCTCAGTAGAAGGTCTTGGAATACCTTCAATAAATCCTAGGCTTTCAAATTTCCTCAGTATTCCCTTCCTTGTATACTATTCTAAAATACTGTTGATTTCCTAAAGGCTAAACCTGATTATATCAGTATCTCAATGCAACATTTACTGATGAAATTTTAGGTTCCTGGCCTGAAAAGAAAACCTTAAAATTTCAAGGTGAAATAAGTGAAGCACTTCAAATCACCCTCTTTGCACAGATGGTTTTACCTGAAGGCAAACAGCTACTGACTGGCTGTGGTCAGCCACAGAGGAGATCACAGGGAAGATGTGAAGGCAGAAAAGTGAGAGGGGAAGTTCCTTCAGCAAACAAGAAGGTACAGGGAGGTCATAGAAAGAAATCAAGCGAAGCAGACCGTGGGGAAGCATAAGAGCAGGGAGAAAATAGTACTGGACTGTTGCAGCCTAGAGTAAACTTATAGATACCAACAAAATCAGCCTGTTGGCAGTCAGGGCAGACAGAGGTTTATTGACAGAGGTTGGTTGACCCTAGGCCTGCTCACAGAAAGACTTCATTTGGATATGACATAAAAATAACCATGCTAAGAAGTGATTACCTGTCATTCTACACATCTGAGAGTAAGTGAATACATGAGCACATGATTGCCAAGGTGGCTGGGTTAGGAAAGCTTAAGAGTCACAAAAGTTTGGAGTGGTCATTCCCGACAACATAGTGATAACCTTCAGTCCTCTTTACAGGACTGGAGGCCCAAATAATTTTTTGAAAACAATATCCCTGGTCCTGATATCATTCCAGGTGGTCCAAGGGCTTTAGGTTTAGGCTTGGGTAGGTTACCAAGGCTTTCTCTGCACAGCAGAGATAATGAAAGTTTTGTTCCTATATTCAATTCTTATCTAATGGAATGTTTACCCAGAGAGCTGTCAAGTGCTGTCATGGATGAGAGTTATTGGCCATTGCCATGAACTGCACGGGCTCCAGTGAGGCTAGTTAAACCTTAGATAGAGCATGTTTAGGTTGCAACCACATTAATCAAAAGAAGATGCAGTTCCAAAATAGTCAGATGCTTGACCTCCTCCTTCCCCTATCCAAGCATTGGCCATTTAGTAATGTGTTCTTCTCTCCATTAAGAAGTCAAAGTTGGAATATCATAAGGCAACTTAAGGATGAGAGATATTCGGAAGAAAATGAGAAGAAAGAGAGAGAGAGAGAAAGAGAGTAAAATACATTCAGGGAAAGCTGGAGAAAGGTAAGTGACTGAATTTGGGTTAGCAGGAATGTGGAATTATTCTCCAAATTAGCAAGAATATAGTCTTTACTAAAGGGTCAAAAATAAGAAACTTGAGGCACATTTAAAATGAAGTTTGATAGAAAGAAAGTTTAAAAGTAATTTCACTAAAATTTAATCATATAGATTTAATCTCCATTTGCTGGAAAAGATACTTTTTTATAACTTTTCCAAATTACAATTCAGGATACAGGTTCTCAAATTTTTCAGGTAGCAGAGCACTCCAAAAATTATAGTCGTCTTTGTCTAACAACAAATCCAAATACAAAAAGCTAAATATTTGATTATGTGATTTTGTGCTTATCCAAATTGAATTAAATTTTAATTCAGAAAAAAAATGTTGTAAACATCAAAAAATTTAAGAATGTTTCTTGGGACAACCTTCAATCAATAAAATTCTGTTCAGCAGAATTCTATGAATTCTATGAATCAGTAAAAGAATGCCAATATTCCATTTAGCAGCAGAACCACTAAGTTTAGTTTCTGGAACACCAGTGTTCCTTAGCCAATAGTTTGAAAACCATTGAAATAGTTTCCAAAGGACACATCAGTGCAATTATGTTCAAGGAATAAACTAAAATCAAGCAATGATAGGGATGGTAGATCAACTCCTGATTGTCCAAACTTTGATAGCCATAAATGAAAAACCAAATATGGTCAGGAGATTATTTGACATCCTTGGGTTCCTCATAAAGATGAACCCTCTCTCTCATGCTAGAGAGAGAGTGAGAGAGAGAATGAAAGAGACTGAGAGAGAAATACAGGAAGTGTAGCTCTCCCTTTGTAATCTTTGAGGAGTACCAGCTCCTCAGAATAGAAAGCATATTAGAGAATTTAATTTGACAATTATTACACACCCAGCACTGTGCTGGGAAGATACAACAAAGCATAATAAGACAACACTAAAATGGAAAGGGGACATAACTATTTAGGGAACCTTTTTATTGATAACATGTCATCAATAACTTGAACTTGCTTTTCCTGTGAATATTCATTAATTTGGATGGTATAAAGGAATAGACTCTAACATGCAAGTCTGAAGAATTGCATTTTTCATTGGGCTGTTGTGTTTAAATCAGGTAATATAGTAAGTAACAACAAAAATGTATTTCAGAGAGATCATTCTATGATCTAGGATTTAAGCAATTATTTTCAAATAATTGTAGTGTCAACACCCAAGAGTCAACTTTGATTTTAGGTCACCCTAAATATCGATCGAAAGCAGTGGCTCACAAACTAGGAAAAATCAACAGGGGAATGTCTTTTAAAAAGGAAGACTCTTAGGCTCAGCTCCAGAAGTTCTAGTCTAGTAGGTTTATGGGGAGCCCTAGGGATCTGCATTTTAATGCCATGGGGGTGATGCTGATGTACATTTTGAGTACAAAAGCTTCACCAAGGCATCCCAACTCACCAGTTCCTCTGCCCCGGCCTCAATAAACTAGCCACCACGTAAGGAAAGCTTTCAAAGCTCTGACTGTGGGTATGAGATGAACTATTTTCTAGGGAAGAGATTGCAGCACTTGCTGTGGAGTTGCTCCTAAGAGAAATGCCGTAAAAGTTAGAATCAGACTAATAGCCTTATACTTGTTTCTTTCTAAAAAAGCTGAAAAGGTCCCATGCATTTCTTTTGCCTGCTGGAAAGATGGTGATCACAAACCTGTATGGTGCACAGCATTTGGTACCCACAGCAGAGAAAAACCATTATATGAAATCACACACAAATGCTCAACAATAAGATGGGAGAGAAATGAACAAGAATAAGTCATGGAGCTTTCAAATTATGAAACTAAAAATCATATTTCCAAGAGTTGAAAAGTTTTCCCCTCTGAGAGTAGTAGTATCCCAAATTGACATTAAAACTTTTTCTTATTTTATGCTGCCTGGGAGTTCTTAAAATTGATGGACCACAGAAAAAATGGCATGACATTCTCATAGTGACTGGCAGCTTGGAATGGCCACAAGTTTAGACGCTGAAACATAGAGATACCCCCCGCCCACAAACTTACTTTACATTTTCCTCTTTGCCCTGGATCAATGCTCAAGACTAAGAGTAAGTGCATTCAGCAGGGTCAGAGAAAAAATGGCTATAGGAAATCGGAAGACAATCATCCTTAGAAAGGTGTAGCCCTGGGAAATCAACCTTACTATTGAAGATTCCAAAGCCCTAGAAGGTCTCAGGAAAGGCAGAGACTTAAAGGAAAACAATATTAGCTGTTCAGTGCTGGAATAAAAGAGATACCAAACACAGGATACCCCTGCTTAAATGATTCCAGTGTACAAAGAGCAACTCCACCCAAAGAAAACCAACATGAAAGTAGTGTGTATGTATGTGTGTGTGTGTGAGAGAGAAAGAGATTGAGAAAGGCGGGAGAGGAAGAAAGAAAGAAAGAGAGGGAGAGAGAAAGTATCTCCAAGTTCCTACTCCCCTACATTTTTTTTCTATATCTCGGATGAAGTTGCCCTATTGCCTGACTTTCCAGGGGTACTGTTGAAGTTTTGTAAGAGTCTAGGAAAATTTAAACACCTATGTGAATGAGCAGAGCAGGAATAGCATCTGCTTTATACAAGCTAGAAAAAGTATGGTACACACCATCAATCATTTTGCCTCAGGACATAATGTGATCACCAGCTGGACTCAGAAACATCCTTATACCATGTAGCAGAGTGCCTTGTGAGAAAGAAGAAAGTTACAAGCTGCTCAGAACAAGTGTACAGCTTGTCTAGTAGTGTTAAGAGGATGCTGCTTATTCTAAAAGAATTAAAACATACATGCCAAGTTGTCATTCATATCTCAGTATCTCCCTTTTTATGTCCTTTTTTCTTTCTTCTTAGATTTTTATTCATTTACATATTCTGTTATTTCTGAAGTTCTGAAAATGAGTGAAGAAAAGTAAATATAAATACAAAGATAAAAGGACTCACAAGAATGAGTGAGGAAGTGATCACATGCATAATTTTGGGGCAAGCTTATGTGTGTGTGTGTATGCATGTGTGTGTGTGTGTGTGTGTGTCTGTACATGCACATATGGAAGGCAGGAGTCAAGAGGATCTCTATTGTTCAATACATTTTGTTGTCTCTATGCTCCCAAATCAAAGACATCTAAATCATTTATCCTTCAGTGTTTGGATCAGCTTGAAAAGTCCTCTGGGCAGGTGGGATTTCTCCATCTGTCACCTTTAGACATTACCTGGTTTCTACTTTAGCTCTTGAAAGTTGGCACAGACAAGAGGAAAGGCATTAGGGATGAAGAAGAGGGTAATAGTGAGGGGAATACAAGAGAAAATCAGAAGTAGAATCTGGAAAAGAGAAGGGGTATGAGTGCCAGGAGAAGGATAACACTAGGAGGTAGGGAAGAAAATAGACCTGAGATTCTTGAAGATGAAACATGGATAGAAGAGTTTAAATGGAGTGCAGAACGAAAATAAGGAAGAGAAAGAACCATAAGCATTTATTGAGTGAAAACTATGTGCTAAGAATGCCACATGAATTATATTACTTAACCTTCTTGAAAGCTCTGTAATAAAAGCATTATTACCTCTAAAGATGAGGAAACTGAAGTTCAGAGTTATTAAGTATCTGGCCTAAGATCGCACAGATAGTGGGGAAGGAGAAGAGAACTGAACACTGCTTCACCAAATAAATATTTATTGAGAGCTTACTGTAAATCAGGCATGTGGTAAGCAATTCCACACAAACTTGTTAATTCAGGAACTATAGCATCACAGTATAGTTATAGTGTGGGTGAGGACCAAGGATCTGAATTCGTTTTTCAAGATTATAAAGCTAGTAAGTGGTAGAGGTGCCTGGGTGGCTCAGTCCTCTAAGCGTCTGCCTTCGGCTCAGGTCATGATCTCAGGGTCCTGAGATGGAGGCCCAGGTTGGACTCCCTGCTCAGGGGAGTCTGCTTCTCCCCAGGCCCCTGCCCTCCCTCTGCCCCTCCCCCCGCCCACAGGCTCCAGTGCTCCTGTTCTCTTTTTAGCTCTTCAGCTCACATGCACGTGCTGTCTCGCTCTCAGATAAATAAAATCTTTCTCTCTCTCTCAAATAAATAAATAAAATCTTTAAAAAAATTAAAAAAAATAAAGCTAGTAAGTGGCAGAATCAGAATTTGCATTCTGCTTGGTCTAGCTCTAAAGTCCATGCTTTTTAAACTATAGCAGAAGTTCTATTTCAGGGGCACCTGGGTGGCTCAGTCGGTTAAGCGACTGCCTTCGGCTCAGGTCATGATCCCAGGGTCCTGGGATCAAGTCCCACATTGGGCTCCCTGCTCTGCGGGGAGCCTGCTTCTCCCTCTCCCTCTCCCCCTGCTGGTGTTCCCTCTCTCGCTGTGTCTCTCTCTGTCAAATAAATAAATAAAACCTTTAAAAAAAAAAAAAGAAGTTCTATTTCAGAAATATGGAAAAGGGACTAGAATGAAAGGAGATATGTAGCTCGAGATGGAAGAAATCGAGGAAAAAAAGAGGTATGTATCCTAAAATATGAGATATTTGGTGATTAAAGTCTGATTAGATTAGATTTGAAAACTTTTTGATATAGCAAAAGATTCAGAAAATTTACTCTAGCATTTACATTTGATTTTCCTGATCATTCTACCTTATTTTACTGTTTGTTTCATTTTATTTTACAAAATAAGTAATGTTGAATAGTATAACAGCCTTGAAACTGGATTTAGGGACCTGAGTTTACAGTTTTCCCATTAACTTTAGGCAAGTCATTAAAAATCTCCAAAATTCACTTTCCTCATCTGTAAAAGAGAGGTCAGTCCCTTTCTTGATGGCCTTATAAGATGGTTAAGAAGTTCAAAATAGGTAATGTGCGCCAATTAGCAAACACTACATATATGTAAATAAATGCTCACAGTTAAACTTCACAGCACTTTTGCCTTAGACTGCTAGAGAACCTCTGTCTTGCTCCTCCTTTGCCCCCTCTGCAGACCACCCCAGGGTTTGATCTTCCCCTAGGAGTCAGTCCATGAAAGTGCATACCCAAAGGAACCGACCACTACCCATTTGTGGGATGCCAGAGTTCCCAAGCACTTAGGAGTATTTTACATGCTGAGCTTCTGCCATCTCATACATTTATTCTTCCCTCCTGGAGCATTTGCAGAATTTGTATTGCATATTTAAATCTAATCAAGCCTTGAATATTGCCTGTGACTATTGCAAAACATCAATTTGTTTTGTTTGACATAATGGATTTGGAGCTTTTAGATTTCAGTGTACAGATTAATGCAAACAATACTTGCTGTCCATTTTCCTCCAGAAAGACATTCTTCTCCTTTCTGTGCTTTTTCTACTCAACCTTCAAAAATGAGTCCAAGTGACATCTCTTTTATGAAGTCTTTCTCAGCATGTTCCCTTCTGCTCCTCCTCCTAATTCCTGCTTGAAACTACCCCTATTGTTAGCCTCCAGTTTTTTTTTTTTAATTCTCCCTATGCTCCAATAATTTTGTTCATACAGTTATGGTGACCTAGGTCAGGTCGCACTGACATCATTTGTATACATTTCCGTCTCCCCAACCAGACTATGAAATTCACAAAGTTAGGTCTCCAGGCCTAATTATCTTTATATTCCCCTCTTCATTTATTGACTTGTATATTTATTTATACTTACATTCAACTAAATATATGATTGATTGTCCACTACATGCCAGACACCGTGCTAGGTGCTGAAGACGTAGCAGTAAACAAAATCAACCCATTTTCACTTTTATGAAGCTTGCCATCTCAAATGTGTATGTGTGTAAGGAGGGTAGAGGTTGTGGTGTGTGTGTCTCTTTGTGTGTGTGTGAGAGAGAGAGAAATAATTTGGGTAAGTCTAAGTTACAACCCTGTTTGATGCTAAGAAGGCAAGATCACCTAAGAAAAAACCATGTAAATGGAGATCTTAAGGATAAGTATTTTATTAACAAGGAAGGAGTTCACAGAACATAGTAGGTGCTTAAGCAAAACAAAATAAAACACAATAAATGAAGTGTTTCTTCAAATAAAAGAGAAAAATGTTAACAGAAATAGCTATTATTTATAGGGCGTTTTCTATACACATCTATATTATTTCAGGTAATTCTCACAACAACCATATGAGAGAATATTGTTTGTCTTATTTTTTATAACAACTTCAAAAAATAGATTAGAAATTAGACTGTGAATGAAATATAACACAAACTGTTTACTTTCAGTCCAAGTCACAAATTATTCTAGAGATCCTCATCCAAATATTTTTCTCAGAAGAGATATCATCTTTTTTTTCTATCAGAGGAAGCAAACCAAGTAACCTTAATCTATTGTTTGAATTTATTTGTTTCAATTGTATTCTTTATCTTCGTTTCTCAAATAAGATTTTTTTAATACCCTCACTCATTTCTGCACTGAAATATTTAATTGAGCGAGAGATTAGAGTAGGGGTTTTATAAGTGGTTACTGAATTTCATTTTAACAAATGTGATGGGTTATCAAATTTGCTGCACTGTAGCCATATCTCTATAAATAGAAACCTATTACTAAAGGGTACAGAATAATTATATTATCCCAAATACCACTATACACTGTGCCTGTCACATAGTAGATACTCAATAAGTGATGACTTCTTAATGATGAATCTGAAATTATTTTTTTGACTAGCCACTGCTATTGTGACTGAATATTCATTTGAGGGGTCGCTGCCAGGTTAAAGACTGTGGTCAAGGGATAAAGCGAAGCTCTCTAGATTATGGAGACTGTCCTTGTTTTTCTGACCTCATTAGCATCACTCCCAGGGTTCTTGAACTCAATACCAAAAACAGACCTTATGACTGCATTAAGGAAAATCACAGTTCCTCTCTACAGGAGCATAATCACAGAAGAGCGCAAATAGGCATATATTTTGAAGTAGCTTTACAAAATTCGACCATAGATGAGCTTCTACACAATGTTTTCCTTCTGAAGTGTAGGAACAAAATTCCTAATTCTGTAAGTAACATTGTTATGCTACTTACACCAGGTTGATGGTGTATTTCTATAAAGGTAAAATCCTCTCCTAACTTCCACAAACAGAGAATTGATTTTTTTTCTCCTCTCGTTTTAATTCTTAGAGCACTGAGGAATTCCTTTCTGTTCCAAACTATAATGAGGGCTCTGTTTGGGAGATTTGTCTCTGTAGCTAATTTTTTATGCTAATCAGTCATATGGTTATCTCTACTTTAATGCCCCTACTGATCCAGATCTTCTGCATGAATTATCTGCATTAGACCTGTAGAGGATTTCAAACTTACTCAGTAATTCCTCGAGTTCTGCATTCACATTTGCTAAAAGAAATGGTTCTGATAAAGAAAACAAATTGTTTTTTGGAGCAACAAATCATACCCATGGTTTGTATAGCACTCATTAACTTAACCTTGATGAAGTTTGAATTTCCGTCAGGTATTTCACACAGACCGACCAATGATGTGTTCGGGCTCACCAATCAGGACTGCGAAGGAATGAGAGCATGTTTCTGTAGCGTTTATCTGTAAGGGGAACCAAAAAGCCAAGTGCTTTCTGCCACAGAGTATGAAGGTACAATTGATTTCCCCTTACTCTTTACTCTGTTGATTTATTTCTGTTGTAATCCTGCCATGGGTTCATTCTTTGGACCAAGACTCCTTCATCTTAATCATGTGCAGAGTAACTCCGCCCAGATGCCTGTAATCATGATCTCACTTTGAAGATCTCACTCAGGACTTCCCAGTTACCCTGTGCTGCTCATTTCAACCACCAGCTCGCAGTTTTATCCTCTTTCCAGTCCATTTTTTTTTCTTCCTCTATTCTTTTTTCGCCCACTGTGATCATAAACATGTGAAGAACAACATGTTGGGATTCCATAACACCATATAAGTCCTCAAGTTATGATTCCAACAAGACATGGCTAATTCTCCATTATCAGGAGAGCAGTTTTAATTAGCTTTTTCTTCTTACGGTTTTCCTCATTCTGTCCATACTCTCTCCCCCCTCTAACTCAACCCTTCCTTTTTGGAAGCCTGCCAGCAATAAAGCAGAAGGAGGCAGTCTGAGAAAGGTTAGGCAAACACAACAATATTACCGGAATAAGTAACATATTGCTCATTAAACATTTAAAATCAACAGTTGCTCGCTCGATCTGCCAATATTTTGAGAAATGCCAGTTTTACTGCTAGGTGCCACTTGGCTTGAGCTGCTTAATTCATGATTTGTGAACTGACATCCGGGATAACAAAACCATATTCCAGTTAGGATTTTGCCGTCAAGAGGAAAGCTGAAATATCAAAACACAAAGCTCCCTGACTGTTTCCTTCTCCTTCCTGCCTCCCTCTCACCCTCCCTTCCTCCCATCCTCATGCCTCTGCCTTCATTCCAGAAAACAAATGGATGTGTTAAAACACTGAAATGTGTTTGTGGAAGATAAATAGTTTATCTTAAATATACTGTTGTAGTGTCAAACCGAGTCTCAAATACATGTACATATTTTATTCACAGACATAACATTTCAAAATGAGTAGTTTTTTTCAAACATTTATACATGAATGCAATGTCTATAAAAACTAAGAAATGAATGACAATGTAGCTCAGATCTTATCAGTATTATGTGCCGATCCCATCAAGAACACAAGCCCAGAGTGCAGTATTTCGTTCCATAAAAGTCATCAATTCCTGCCTGGCAGTAGAGGAAAGTCTAGATTTTTAACACATCCTTCTCCCTTCTCTCATTTTGCAGTTTTGTTTTATTTTCACTTTGCTGCCACAAATGCGTGACTTTGTGGTTGATGCTCCCAATCATATGGTCATCTCTGTGCGTACTTCAGCAAGGGAATCCTTTGGTCAGTTGAAACATCACTATTACCAGGCACTGTGCTATTTTGAGGAGGGGGCTGCAAACATAAATAAAATGTCGCTCCCACTCTTAGGCAGATCACAGGCGACTGGAGAGATAGCTAAGCAAACAAATGATGATGATGTGCAGTAATAAGTGCTGAAAGAGATGTTTTGATCTTTTGCTACAATTCAGGTATTTAAACACAATGGGGTAGGGGGACACTCGGGTGGCTCTGTTGGTTAAGCCTCTGCCTTCGGCTCAGGTCATGATCCCAGGGTCCTGGGATTGAGTCCCACATCGGGCTCCTTCTTCAGCGGGGAACCTGTCTCTCCCTCTCCCTCTGCCTGCTGCTCCCCCTGCTTGTGTGTTTTCTCTCTCTCTCTCTCTGACAAATAAATAAATAAATAGCATCTTTAAATACAATGGGGTAGGATGCATGCCATCAGGCCAATGAGCCCCATCTCCCTGAGCCATACCCAGAGGCACAACTGCTCTGTAACACTTATGATGCAGGTGGCTGCCAATGACTAAAATGACAGTTCTCAGCATCCACAGAGTCATGGAGAGTTAATCATGACTTAGAAGGGAAACTTTCACAAGGAAGTGAGACTTTTCATCAGTGTCCTCTCCAAACAAGTAGTGTGTTTCAGCATGAGACAATCTAGGTGGAAGAGGAGTAAGGGAAAGGTGATGGAGGGTACTTTGCGCCAAGCCTATTACCACTGGTTATAAGATATAACTTTGTATTAAAAAAAAAAAAAAGGATGAAGCATTTTTGTGCCAGTTATAAAGAGTGACAAAGTAAAAGAATGCATCTGCTTTAGAAATTAACCAATGAAAAATTTATTTGGTATTTTAAGGAGGTGCAATTCTGTAATAGAAGTGTAATAATAATAATAACAATGATACCACATGTAAACAACTCCAGAAATAAGTGAGAATTACTTGGGAATGGATCCTCATATGTGGCAGCTGAAAAGGATTTGGTGAATAATTAGTTTTGGTGAAATATGGGGTCAAACTGAGTTGTTGATCCTGATGCTTCTGAAGCCCTGTTATTTGCACCATCTGCAAATTGAATACATTACTCCAGACCTGTAGTATCCACATCTCAAAATTTTGACAAAAGCTACATGACAGTGAATTTATGATAGGTCCTAAATAACCACTTTCATGCCTTTGGGGATGCAAGTTCAGTCAAGTTTGCATCATTATTACCATTCCTTGGGCTTACAAAGGACAAATTTTATGATCTAAGAAGTACAAGTCCAGCCAAGCAGGTAAATGGGTTCAGATTTATTGTGGAGACACACTAGTCTACCCCTGACACAGGTCCATAAGTGTGTGGGTTTAATAAAATTAATGGAAATTGTAAATTTTAAATTACCTAAGCCATTGGATACTTACTCATAAATGAGTAAATGGAACCCAAAGATAAAGCTCAAACTTTATACTGCTCAAGAATTTCAAATTCCACCTTCATCACTGAAGCATTTATTAGTTACTATTGGGTGTAAACTCTGACTAATCTGGGTTTTATGTGTCTCTTCAGAGTTTGTATATACTAGTTTATATTGTTAATAATAAATGAAAAGCTGATGTTAGAAGATAGGAAGAAGAGATGTAGTCATTTGTTTTCTCACCCATTCAACAAACATGTCATTAGTGCCTGTAATATACTCCACTAAGCATGGGACTACATAGATGGAAGGCTCTTCAGGGGCTCACACTTGAGTGACAATTTTAAGATTAGACAGCAAGCCTTGAACATTTGAGAATTGGCTGATTGGGTAAGCCAATGTGTAGATGAGAAATAATGGCATCTCATTAAGATTTTCAAAAAGGAAGCCCAGGTAAAACTAAAAGCCATGCCTGTGAGCACTGAGTACCACAAATACAGCCTTTTTTCTCCCAATCCTTCACTTAAAAAAAGTTTTTATGGCAACCCTTGATTGACAGATCAAATGCTTATTTGATTTTAAAATGCTAGCATTAAATATAATCTTGGTACCTATGAATCTAAATTCATTTAATTCCACATTAAAAATGTTCTAATTATGTGTAAACATTAAGACCCATTAAAGAAACACATAAATAAAAATAAATTTTAAAACTCTCACAGATTTGAACACACTGATGATCATAGACATCAAGGAACAAACTCTAATGCTGAAGCCAACATAAAATGAATGGATGCTTGGACATCAGTGATTTCTCTGGTGACCATTTCTGTGTTACTTGCCTCTGGACAGGCTAGCTGATTCCAGGGGAAAAACAACTTAAGCTATACTAATAAAACTCTCTCTTGGAAATGTGAAACTTAAATGGAAAGTCTCACATTATGAGTTTCATTAATAGCATCATGCTACAGAAAAAGACCCCAAACACCTCCTGCGTAAGAGTTGTCTTATTTTTCCCTTAACAAAGACATACTGTTCAGCTTTTCCTTCAAGTCAATGATTTATTCCTGCAAATTTCTAATAAATTCTCTGCTTTTCCCTATGCTAGGTCAGTTAGTTTCTTTTTTTTGTTTGTTTTTTGTTTTTTGCTTTTTTTTGTTTTTGTTTTTAGATTTTATTTATTTATTTGAGACAGAGAGAATGAGAGAGACAGAGAGCACATGAGAGGGGGAAGGGTCAGAGGGAGAAGCAGGCTCCCTGCCGAGCAGGGAGCCCGATGTGGGACTCGATCCCGGGACTCCAGGATCATGACCTGAGCCGAAGGCAGTCGCTTAGCCAACTGAGCCACCCAGGCGCCCGGTCAGTTAGTTTCTGTTGCTTACCACCAAAGGATATCATTAACAGAGATAAATACTTGACAACCAACTTTTTCCCCTTGAGATACTCAAAGTCTCTACAAAATAAAGGGCCACACTGAAAATTCTGTTTACTTACCAACACTTCCAAATCATTCAGAAAAATCTAAGTTCAGGATTATGAGTAAAATTTATGTAATCACTTAGTAGCAAATGGAGAATATTTTTAATGAGTTAGAAAATCAGACTAAAAGACCATGGTTGGATTGAAGCCTAAGTATTCAAAATCTGCTGTGTCAAAATAATGTACACAGTACTTTAAGTGCCATTTCCAGGGAGATTATATTATCCTTACACCTAAAGTTATTAATGTTCTAAATGAACAAGTAACATTTTAACATTCACAGATGTTGCTACTAAAAGTGGCAATATACCTGTGTTCAGGTAAAGAGTTAACACATAACCATTGCTCTTTGTTAGCCTGTGCGCTTGAAAACTTCCCCAGGATCAGTAAAATAAGTTATCCCTGTGCCTTCTACCATTTGAGGACCTATGTTAGGCCTATTTAGAAAGAGCAATTCATGTTTGGGTGTCACTTTCCTACCCTGTATTTCCAATTATTCTTTTTGCCCAGGATTATAGAGCCATTCTGCATTGTTTGGGTCCTTGCTTTGATGTGCTCTTCTAGTGTATGTTCTGCTCACCTTACTTATGGTCTCATGCATCCAGCTGCTTATGAACCTTGTTGCTTTTACCCTGTCAATGAAAGCTATACAGAGCAAACCTTCTTTTATTGTTTCTTGACCGGTTGTGTTTCTGGACTTGGTTGTTGTTTATATTCACTTGCTATTTAAATGTGAGTTCCAAAATGACACTGATTAAGCCAGATAGGACATGTGCAGTATGCTGAATAAAATTCATGGTCATAACAAAAAATGAGAAAATAGGGGCGCCTGGGTGGTTCAGTCGTTTAAGCAGCAGATTCTTGATTTCGGCTCAGGTCATGATCTCAGGGTCCTGCAATTGGGCCCCGCCTTGGGCTTCCCACTCAGTAAGGAGTCTGCTCAAGGATTCTTCCTATCCCCTTCCCCACTCCCCCATGCTATTTCTCTCTGTCTTTCTAAAATAAATACATAAATATTTAAAAAATCAGAAAATACCCAAGCCCTATAAAATGTGATGTTGGTTTAGAGTCAGATTAGGACATACTTATCTCTTCACTCATCTAATAAATATTTATGGGTAACTGCAGTTGATGCTTTAGGTAGCCAGTCTGGATTCCCTTTCCAGAAGGTATACCTATTTCCTGGCTTACATGAAAACTACCATTAGGAGTTCATACGTGTGGCCTTCTCTGGAGAATTTTTGGCGAATGGGAGCAAAAATGTCCATGAATTCCTAGGTTACAACTTACCTGTTCCCAAGTGAGTAATAATGGACTGATTCAGGATCCAAAAAGCCCACAGCCCTTCTGTCTCATGGTGGAATAATGCTGCAGTGCTATGTATAAATGAGAGCCTTACCATGGACCAGGACAAGGTGAGAATTTTCTTGAGGTACTATTTCTTTAAGCCCTTTCCCCTTCTCTATTCCACTTTTCTCCCACTTACAAGTTTTTCCTGAGGAACACTTCTCAATAAATCACAAACCCCTATATCCCTGTCTCAGGCTCTGTGTCTAAGGAACCTGCCCTAAGACAATCATCTACTTTGTTCCAGATACTAGGAATAAAAATTTGAGTAAGATATTAGCTCTTCCCCCCAAATTCTTGGGGTTTATTTTTATTTTTTTCTGGATTTCTCCAGACATATTCTGGTCCAATAATTGCTGGCCCAATAAATGATTTTCTTGATTCACAATTTCCTATTTTTTTCCCTAAATCCATACATGCTTGATACACCTTATTTTATTCAAGAGCCATGTTCTTAAAAAGCTATGTAATAAAGTTTCTGTAAATAGAGTCATATTTGAAATAGCATAGAGGAGTATGCTATTTAAAAAGTTATTGTTAATCCTTTCATAAATTGAATAATCACGAAGTTACTCTACTTTGAAATTTTAATTTCTGTATATCACATTAATATGAAGTAAGTACTGATTTACTGGGTAGTATTAATACCAAAGGAATTTGCTGGTGGCTTCTCCCCAACCCCCTACCCTCCCTCACTCGCCATTCTTACTTTTGCACTCCCATTTCTGTTTTTACGGTTGTGATATTCTGGCCCCAGTGCTCTCATCCTGCTGAGTTTACCTTATGCTGATCAAATCCAGCTCTGTTTCCTTCCTTTCTCATGCTGGGCATGTGGGTGGATGGCTATATGCAAGAATTTGTGTGATATAGGGATAATAAGGCAGATAAGACTGAAAGAGAAAAAGAAATAGATGTGAACTCCTATTACACTAAATTCCAAAGGATTATTTAATTCTTTTCTTTTTCAGTTTCTAAAGTCCTCTTTCATCAATTGCTTCTGGAAAAAGTAGACCACTGACTACAGTTTGGGAATATCTTGAATAAACAGAAGATTTTGTTACACTGTAGTCTATTAGAACATATCTGGGTAAGAGAAAAGAGAAGTGATTTAAAAAGATGAGAAATTTTAAGGTCAGGAGGCAAGAAGGTAAGTAGAAAGGTAAATAGAAGAAAAAGTGGTTGGGTTAAGAGATTCCTGGTATGCCTGTACTTTGGTGGAACGAGAGCTGGGAAATAATAACAAGACTGTGGGGGCAGGGGGGTGACCCAGTCGCCTGGCTGGCCCAGTCAGTTAAGCATCCCACTCTTGATTTTGGCTCAGGTCGTGATCTCAGGGGGTCATGAGATCAAGTTCCGAATCAGGCTCTGTACTCAGTGTGGACTCTGCTTGAGTTTCTCTCTCCTTCTCCCTCTGCACCTCCCTCTCCCACTATGTTCTCTCTCTCTAGCTCTCTAAAATAAAAAAAAATAAATCTTAAAAAAAAAGATTGTGTGGGTACTCCATGCACTGGAGGGGGTGGGTATATAATTGGGCCTACAGTGTGCATCACATAGACAGTGTACACAGACAGTGAGTGAATAGAAATTGACCCCAAATGTAGCTGATGGGGTTCCTGAGCAAGCATTGAGTCTTCATTTGGGGTTCCGTAGGAATCTTGGATCTGAATCAAGTGTGGGGTAGTAATTCTGGCTATTTTCTATTTATTCACTATTAAGCCACAGGTTCCATAAAGAAATGGTAGGGTATTTTAACTTAGAAGTGAAAAAAAAAGAAAAAGTCTACAAAAGAAGAATGAGTTAGGGTTGGCACAAATGATTAAAACTAGAAAAGAAGTATTTTTTTAAAACCTTATGAGGTTTTATGAGAACATAACTGAGTGAATGGAGTCAAAAATAAATGAGGGACGTGACATTAATGGTAAGTCCAAATGGCTGAGAGACTCAACTAATTTCTTAAATCTTGTTTTAATAAGAAAACAATTATTGTGTATGATTAGGATATAATTAAGTTTCTGCAAAAGTGGCTCCTAAAAGCAGAGAATGGAGTAATTGGAAAATTTGAACATTAACAAATCAGTGACTCTGAGTATGTGATGCCTACAATTGACTTGATAGTTGGATGTCACAGTGACTGAATTTGATTTTTGCAAAATTATGAACAAAAGAGAGAGCTCTATGTATATTTTAAAAATGTAGTAATAATAGGTGAATGGAAATAATCCTCATATTAGGTAAAGAGAATTATTTTGGAGACTGACTAAAGCTGTTTTAAAAAGGAACAGATGTTCATACAGAAAAATCTTAAATATCAAGGTGATAGGTAAACAATATTATCTCAAGAAGAACAAATGGTGGACATCATTTCTGATAGCTTTATGATGGACATAATTATAAACAAGGAATAAAAGTCAATACAGGATAACTCATATAGTCGAGTTTCAATAAGTATGAAATAGATAATAAATACTCTAGTTAGATTCAAATTCAACCTGAAATTAATCCTATTAGGTTGTTAATTAGTAAGGATTTATCATGAATGACTTAAGAGCTAGTTCTGGTGATCTCTTAAGTTGGGAGTATTATAAGCTTCATCACTGTATACCAGAATGACTATGAAGAAGTTGCAGGTGGCACTTGACTTAAAGATATTGCAAATGTCAGAGAACGAAAATAATGAAGGAATCCCAACACATTTTCAAATATGAACCAAAAGCATCTAAAATATGATTGAGCTTGAAAAAATAAATGCTGTAGCAGAGGAAAAAATAACCTAACAGATACACATATTCAATAAGAAGATGAACCTGGAAATCAGCAACACTGAAAAAAGAACAAGCATGAATGATTATAAGAAACACAGGTATATTCTGAGTCCAGAAAATATAAACAAAAGAACTATTCCCTTAGATTCTGAGTGTAAAGAAGCACTCTTCAAAGGTCAGAGAGATGCCTGTAGATACAACAGAGACAAATTGAATAAAAAAGAAATGTCATTTAACACCTAGTACATGCAAAATACTAAGCAAGACTCTCACAGAAGAAAGTATATTAAACATGCAAAATTAAATTGATTATCTTTATGACCCAAATATAAAAACTGAGGAAGCTTACAGAAAAGAAGGGCAAAAATTAATGAGGTAGAGAAGCTGTAAGAATTCAACAAGTACTCAAATTTAACATCTACTATGTGCAATGTAATGTGCTTGGTGTTCTGGAAAAAAAAAAAAAAGGCAAGATTTGCATTGGTCTATTCCTGCCCTGCAGGGTTTTATCCTTCTTTGGGAGAGAGATTTATATACAATAGAACCAGACCTGTATTTAAGAATTTTGAGAGTTGTGTGGTGCCTGGGATTCAGTCAGTTAAGCATCTGCCTTTGGCTCAGGTCATGATCCCAGAGTCCTGGGACAGAGTCCTGCATCAGACTCCCTGCTCTGTGGGGAGCCTACTTCTTCCTCTGCCTGCTGCTTCCCCTGCTTGTGCTCTCTCTCTGTCAAATAAATCAATGAAAAAAATCTTAAAAAAAAAAAAGAATTTTGAGAGTTTTAAGTGTGGTACAGTGAACAGGAAAGTGGAGTGAGCAAAGATTCAAGATCCATTATAATTATGAGATTAAGTGGGTCAGTGAGATGTTTTCAATTCCCTTCTGTATGTTATAATTCTATGATTTTCAGTTCTGAAGAAAAGACTAGAAGACTAGAGGGAAAGTGAGGCTATATCAACCAAGAAAAGAATAAGGGTGAATTGACGGAGATAGGTTTAATATCAGCTATAGACATGAGCCCCTTGTCAAAATTAAGGCTGGACTCATAAAGGAGTCATGCTGTGACCAAAACAGGTCAAATTTGGAAAGCAAAACATTTTAAGGGAAGGGGCAACTATCTGCCACTTAATGCATCTCACTTAGATACTTTTTATCAAACAGGATACTGGAAGCAACTTAGAAAAGCAAGACTGAAGTTAGAACCAAGAATCATGCAGGCTGATGCTGTTAGGATCTGAAGCAGTACCATGGAGAGCTCCCAGTATGCCAGAGGGTGGGAAGACAAGGTTGACTTGTCATCCCCATATAGTTCCCTATCAAGTATAAAGTAAGCACTTGAATTCTTAAAGCACCCAGTAAAGAGTAACTTTGGAGTTTTCATCAGTAACAGGGCTTTTTCTACCCAAACATGGCTTTTAATGGAGGACTGGTTTCTTTAAATCTTTGTCAGAGATTTATTCTTTAAGTGTGCTAGTCTTTGGTGGAGATTTATTCTTTGAGAGCACAGATTCTCTCTAAATCTTCTTTGACTCAGTCCCTCTTGGTAGAGGAACTATTTAAGAAGACTATGGAGTTACTGTTGAACATGAATAGCAGGGCATATATATAAGATCTGTTCATTCCTTCCTTATTTTTATTGCATATTTTATAATTTTACTATGTCCATATATAAAAATACCAAAATGAAAATGATAAAGTAATTTTTAAATTTCTACCCTATAAAACAAAATGAAAGTTAAAGGGGAGTCTTATTTTAACAAATTCTAGGCAAAATGTTGGTGATTCAGATGTTTGCTGTCTATGATATGATATTTTGCAATTTCTTGCAGGCATTAATTTTAAAGGTTAGTAAGAATAAATGAATGAGGAAAAGTTAAGGTGAAATATTACAGAAGTATATTCAAAAGTCAAAAGCATATGTAATAGAATCATAGAATGTTAATTATGGAAGGAACCTTAGAGATTTAATTTAATTCCTCATTTTACATTTGAGGTAACTGAGACCAGAAAGGTGAAGTTAGTAGTTGACAGTGACTCCAATTAAAATTTAAATCTTCTGACACCTATTGCTTTGCAGTTTTTTCTTACATTACATGCTAAACACCACTACTATTCAAAATATGGTCTGTGAACTTTTTTTACTGGTTCATCAGGTAAGTTTGCTTATCCAAACTTAACTATCAATTTCTATATTTATGTCATAAATATATACATATTTATATATGTATAATACATATTCATAAACAGTTAACATTTTACCAACTAGTACCGGTCTGTAGACCATACTTTGAGTAGTAGTAATATAAAGGACAACATGCACCATTTGAAATGTGAACAGCCAGAGATAGTTACAGAATGGAAAAATGCCATGCCCAAGGAATAAAAGCCAAAAATTCAACTCTAAATTCTGCATTTTTCCCTCTGGCTTGCAATACTAGTGACATTTTGTTTCTGGATATTCCCTAAACAAATTTGTTAATGCTGCTTTCAGTTCCGACTTTTAGTGTCTCGAGGTAATCAATTCCTAATCCCTTCTTGAGTGGTTGTCAGAAACAAAGTGGGCAAATGGGGCTAGCTGAATAGGCTAGAGCTTCATCTCCACAAACTTACCTCACTTGTGACCCAAGATGAAATGGAGCGGTTGTCTCTGAGGATGGGATGTCATTTGCAGGTTAACAATGTGTTGTCCTTTCTTATGTATTTTGGAAATTGGAAACCACCTTTAGATAGTAAGTCAACTTTTCTGCTCAAACTGCTGAATGTTTCATTGCTGCCTCTGTAAACAGAGTTCAGCAATAATGTTCCCTTGGATAAATATGCTCAACTTTAATCATTTTTTAAAAACCATTCTCCTGTGACAGAGACCTAATACAAATGCCAAACCAGCATCAGCAATAATTAACATACAAGAAATTTTATGTGTTCTTGATATTAGAACAACAGATTTTTTTTGAACCATCTTGCCCTTAAAACATGGGGCAAAGTAATAGCCTACATAAACAGGAATGGCTTTCACAGGAATTCAAATAATGTTTTATAGAACTTTCAGCAAATTCAATTAGTTTTTAAATGGTTGTTAATACTTTTCTAATATTAAATAAATACTCTAAGGTGGAGCTGATTATGATTAGAGGAGTGACTATATGAGAGCTGCCTTTCTCCTTACCTTTGTGTATATTATTTGTATAATTTTATTATGTCCATATATTTACACAAGTATCAGAAACAAAGAACAGCTTGCTGATTTTTATCTTAGAATATAAATCAAAGTAATACAAATCAAGGTAAAGATGGATTTTATTTTAATAAATAGCAAAAAACAAAGTTCTGCCTATATTAAGACCACTTTACTGCTCTTAATAAAATGAATGGAATGTTTTAACAAGTTTCTGCCATTTAATAATTTCATTTAACTCAGATGTTGCTGTTTTGGTTTTCCATTAGGTAGAACAATTATATTAAATGAATTAATGTAGGAAGATGAATATTTTAAATACATATAACCCATTTCTCCAAATTGGAGTTAATTTTGGGGGTCAAGGATAGGATGGGTTGGGTTTTTTTGAGCCACAAGAAGAAGCTGGGATCACTTTGTCATTTAATGAATTATCAATTCAGCAGACATCTGATATCTACACATATCCATGATATTTTAAGTGACAAAAGAGAGAGTGGGTAGGAAATAAGTAGGAATTTAGAGTAGGTGACCTTAGGGAGATCAGTGAATTACATACTGTCTTTGTGAGTCATAGGTAAACTAGGATCTACTTCACCTGGCTACAGTAAACATAATCATGCTCAGAAGCCACAGAGTGAAGTATCAGTGGATATTTCAATCGATAATAAGTATTTTAAGATATGCTTTTGCCATGGAATTTAAAATCCGGACCTATATCATGGCCAGTAAGGGAAGCCTCATCTCCTATGTCTCAAGGGTCTTCACTTTATGAGGGGAAAATACCTGAGGACTCAAGGTTCCATGGATCAGAATTTTTCTGGAGTCCCTTTTACTTACAGCTGAGGCCATCTGATACTAAAGGGGCTGTGATGAGGTAAAAGATATTGACCACTCTTCACTATTGCTGAAAATTTTATCTGAGATGAAAGGCCATGAATCCTCATGGTTTGTTAGCTGACTGTACCAAACTCAGAAAAAATCATTACAGCAGATTGGAAATCAGTATGGTGAGTAGTAGTTAGTTTGATGGATCAAAGAAATTCTATACTCCTATATTCAGATTGAAAGTGTAAATATGAAAAACATACAGTCAATCCTATTGAGAATTTAAAGTAAGTACCAAATATTATACTTATAAAGAGCCCTTGCTCTGCTTAATCTATGCTGTGCAGAACTCTAAGCACCTTTATTCATGTGGTCTTTACATATTTCAGCTGACTCTCCTGGGCTCTGTCATCTTGCCACGAGAATAACATGTATTGCTCTTGAAGCCTGGGCTCCAGCATGAACAAATGTAAAGTCAACCTGAACCCAAAGTGCAGCCTGAAGCCAAGCCCAACTGACTTGAATCCTGAGGCATAATCACACAGCTGAGGCCAGCCTAGATCAGTTGAGACACAGTTAACTTGAAAATCTATGAATAGGAGGGTGAATGCTTATTTTTGAGAGTACAGTTTGAAGGTGATTTGTTACACAGCATTACTGTGACAAAAACTGACTGCTACAAGTATTAAGCCTGAATAGCCTAAAGCAATCATTGGTTAAATAGACATTCTTTTAGGAAAGTACAGTGACATTCACTCTGTCATTTGATTGGATTTAGATCAGGCAATGACGAATAAGAAAAGAAAAATTTATCCTTTCATATTCTCATTTAAAATACATATGTATGTCGGATCTGTGTATGGCTATTTATACACACAATTCAGTTGATTTAGAAAGCAGCATAGAAGTTGCTATTTCATTTTTTCCCCATAAACCATAAAAAACCACAGCAAAATTTAAAAGAAGGAAAAGCTCTTAAGTGCCAGTTAATTATCTTGTCATTGACTTAGCTGTACTAAAATCTACTTTGAATACATTTGTGTTTATCTTCCTATTACCATCCCAGGCCTTTACTTCAGCTTCTAGTCCCATCTGTTCCCATACCTAGCTTTTATTTAGAATGTAGTTGTTAATTACCTCTTTAATACCTCTCTGCTACTCTACACTGCATCTGACCCTACATCACACCGTCTTCTGGTATAAATCACCCCTTCTGTTGTTCAGAGTTCCAAGTCTTCCCATTTTCTCTCTCAAATCAGTATCTTCCTAATACATTTAAATAGAAGAGGGGGATATACCCAAACTGTCCCTAGTCCAATCCAATCCACGATCCATTGTTTCACTGAAACCCTACTCTCCTTGAGAACCAGACTTCCATGCTTACTGCCTGGTCTCTTGAAGCTCACAACCTTTCTTTTTAGTGTTTTGAAAAATTCAGACAAAGAATGCCTAGGTTGAACAGATTTCTATTTCTCTACAGTCCCTTCCCCCTCTACCACCCTTTTCTCAGACTGTTTGGAGGTATGATACATTTAGAAAAGATGGACATCAACTATGTGGCAAAATGGGATTGTTGAGAATATTTAGAATGGAAGCCCCATATACACTAAGTCTATGGCTGGAGGAAGTAAATTTGGAAGAATAAGACAGTTACCGCATACCAGCCTTCTGAGCACTAACAATCTGAGTTTCTTAGAACTGAGTGTAAAATCTGAGCTTGAACATCTGTATAATATAATTATTCTTAATGCCAGATGTTGTGTTGGTGAACTTTCAGAATCAGATGCACTACTAGGGGTGTGTGTGGCAGGGAGGTGGGGGGAATCACTAAGGAATGAAACTTGGGAGTTTGGTACTCAAACTGGGGTTATATTTAGATGAGTTCTAGGAACTTTGGAGGAAGGCAAGCTATAAAGCCTGGGGGTAGATCCAACTGCAAACAAAACTGATGTTTCTAATATGAACACATCATTGAATTAAGTCTTAGAAGCCCTAGTTTTCTGCTCTGATTTGACCTCCAGTTAGGTGTAACTCATAAATGGAGAAGGTGGCATTCAAGTCTCAATGAATTGGCCTTAGGGGCACCTGGGTGGCTCAGTGGGTTAAGTTTCCAACTCTTGATCTCAGCTCAGGTCTTGATCTCAGGGTCGTGAGTTCAAGCCCAGTGTGGATCCTTAAAAAAAAAAAAAAAAGACCTTAAAGAGTGAAACAGGAGTGAAAACTGGCAATGGCTTTACAGATTAATATTCTATAATTCTATATGATAATCTTACAAAAATAATTTACTTCCTTATTATATCTGAACTGCTTACAAACAGTATCACCCTAGTAGTTTGATTTAGGCATCTCTACCAGGCTATTGCCTATGACATGGAACCCTAAAATTTGAATAGTATAAAAGAAACCCTGTCTGTGCTTTCATCACTTCTAAAACAATGTGAAAAACATATAAATCATATTAAAAGCATGTTATATTGCATTTAAATATAGTTACAGTGGAAGAGATAATTTTAAGTATTCCCTCAGAACTGGCAAGAACATCCTCTTTTTCATCTCTCCCATTTGTTATTGTTTGCAGACACAGTGCATACCTAACACTTGTTTTATGTAAACAAATAAAAAACTCAATAAACAGTATATCCCTTCTTACTCTGTAGCAGTAAACTTCCATTTTAATGAGATTCAGAACTAACAAGTTGGTTAGAATAAGATTCTACCTGAATTCCTAAATCTCAAAAGCATCCACAGCTCTATAGGCAAGTTCAATACAGAAAATGTTAATGTGCTATCTCTGGGACATTTCACATTTCACCCACCCTGAACTTATAGGGTGGGTACTAGAGCAAAAACCAGCTAAAATTTTTAATGACTTTCCAGACTAACAGTCATATAATTCTACATGGTTATCCAACAAGAACAATTTACTTCCTTACTATACCTAAACCCTCTATGAAACAATATGGCACTAGTAGTTTAGGTTAGGCTTCTCTCCCAGGACATGTTAGGCATGAGGACACTCTTCACTTTTCCAGTCAAGGATAAGATATTTTCACAGGTGGTGGAGGTTGAAGCTGGATTTTGAGGGAAGTTTGCATTCTTAAGCTTTCTGATTTACTATCTATACTTTCTTTTCTACTTTTCCAAAGCCTACCTCCTGTTCTTTCCTGTGTAAAGCTTTCACATATCTAGTTTTTCTCTTTTCCAGAAAACAACAACTGAAAATGAAATCTCAGTAAAAGATGTAATGATTAAGCTTTTAGGTACTCCTGTGTAAATGACTGATGAGGCTTATTGTATTATATCCTCCCAGAGGTGCTTCCATATGGAAACCGTTTCTCACAACAAAGGGATGCGTATCCAGTGGTGAAAGCCTGAGCAGCCAGCTGCAGTCCTCCCAATGAAGACCTTCCCAACTAGCATGCTGGATCACACAGAAATGACAGGAATTGGTTCCATGTGTACAAAAATAGTGAGCCCCTCAGTCCGTAGAGGATTCAGTAATTTTCCCCTCATGATGAGCATCCCAGTCCATTATGCTATAAAGATGTCATCATCTTTCCACGCATCCTTTAATGTGAAAAGTGTTTGTGGAAAGCTCTTTAGGAAGAAGGTGGACTTTTTTGGATGGGGAAGAGGGGTTTCCATTGTGGTGCAAACTACACCACAGGTGTGCCCTCTGTAGACTTTACTCAACCAAATTTAGCTTACTCCTAAAGATACTCCTAGTTGTATGTGTAGGGAAGACTGGGAACCAGAGGTAGATTTATTAAATTCCACTTATGTAAAGTATAAAAGCAGGCAAATAGTGGCTACTCTTGTGGGAGGTAGTGGTTGGAAGAAGGCCAGAGGGGGCCACAGGTGGCTAACAGTGCTCTATTTCTTGATCTTAATACCTATTTCATGGAAGCATATTTGTGAAAGATCATTGAACCATACAAATATGAAATGTGCACTTTTCAATATGTATATCCTTCAATGAAATATTTGAAAAATTATAAACAGGATTCAGCTATTATCAAAATGGAAAAACCTTTTCTTTCATGAATATATTTGATGACAGTGTATATAATTATAAAATTATATATAAATGTTACATACTATTTATATATTTATGTAAACTGTGTGAAATGACATTTATTGGCATTCCTCTTTTTAGGGAAGTAGTCTGTCACATTACTACAAATATCGGGTATGGCAGTATAGGAATTTGTAGGTAAAACCCCGTCATATCATTGAATCAAGAAATACTTAAATTTATTGTCAACTTTACACAAAATACTAAAACCAACAATGATGATATATAAAGCTTTTAGTTTGCCACTAGGAATGAAAACATTGGCAACACACTGGTTAAAGACCGTTGTCAACTCCGTGTCACTGTATAAGAAAATTTGGAATGTCTTTGTATCTTTTTTTTTAAAAAAGATTTTACTTGTTTATTTGACAGAGAGAGAGAGAGACAGCGAGAGAGGTAGCACAAGCAGGGGGAGTGGGAGAGGGAGAGGCAGGCTTCCCACTGAGCAGGGAGCCGGATGTGGGGCTTGATCCCAGAACCCTGGCATCAGGACCTGAGCCGAAGGCAGACACTTAACAACTGAGCCACCCAGGCACCGCTGGAATGTCCTTGTATCTTATAGTTCAAAGATGAAAGAATCCCAACAGAGATTTTTTTTTCCCCAAACTGACAATATTCCTAAACATTTGCCTGATATTGCCAATAACAGTTGTGAACCTCAAAAAAGAAAACTTCTTAAACTGTCAATAATATAATACAAACTAATCATCTGCAGTAGGGGAAAAATTGAACTCTTTCTATTTATTCTATGGAAAATATTACAAAAGTATACTCTTATAAAGAATTCAGCAAAATAGGGGCGCCTGGGTGGCTCAGTTGGTTAAGCGACTGCCTTCGGCTCAGGTCATGATCCTGGAGTCCCGGGATCGAGTCCCGCATCGGGCTCCCTGCTCAGCAGGGGGTCTGCTTCTCCCTCTGCCCTCTTCCCTCTCGTGCCCTCTTCCCTCTCTTGCTCTCTGTCTCTCATTCTCTCTCTCTCAAATAAATAAAATCTTTAAAAAAAAAAAAAGAATTCAGCAAAATATATACAACCAAAAAAAGTAGGGAGAAAGTATTAGATGTATATCAGAAGTTAATTAATAAATACTGATATTCTCTCAATTTTGTTGTTTATGGTATGTACCAGTTTTTACAGTCTATAATTTATTGTGACTTCTATTTTTACTTAAAAAAATTGACTTTTATACCCAAATTATACCCAAATTATTTTTTTCAAGAGGACTCCCAAATTATAGAAGTTTCAGGTCCCAAAGAGCAGATTTGCTGATACTGGGAATCACCATGCATATATTCCACATCTGGAATGTGCCCTAATTGCAGAGCTATCTCCTGTCAGGCAGGCTGTCATCCATTCAAAGGCCCTCCCACCTTCTGATTCTTCCTATGCTATATATCAGGCCTTCTTTTCTCCTTTCCTACTTCCAATTTCTCCTTTTTATTCTTTCTTGCTCTTAATTTTGACAGTCCCATTCTACATTATAATCTGAATTAAAGAAGTATGAGTGGATACTTCACTGCAACAGCCCTTGCCCAAGAATTCAGACATCTCTCTTTTAGTGTAACTGGACAAAGGTCTACGATGCACCTACTTCATCTAGGGCAATCTTGCCCAGATCTCTGATTCATCCAGCAGAGCTCTAACATTTTCCTCACTGTCTACAATTTTCTTGCCTCTGGACATTGTCTGTACTTTACTACCTCCTTCCATACTCCTACTTTGTCCCTATTTTCATGAAGCACTTAAGGACAGAAATGAGAAGTGGAGAAATGAAGTGTGTGCTAACCATACATGAGCTTGTCCAAGACCCTCACTGTTCCCTGGATGAAGGAATATCCTCATATTGAAATTCTGTATGAGTAAGGAAAGAGAATGAGCTCATTCTAAGCTTTATACATTTATGCTGGAAATTGGGGAGATAGAGAACACAATAAGGCAAAAATAAAAGACTTCTTGACCATCTTATTTAAAACTACCATATTCTGAGTTAAGACCACTAACTCAGCATTCAAATTTAAGTCAATGTTCATGAAAAATGAAAACCAGTGACACATATTTTTTCCTACAAGGAGTTGAGATAAAAGTCTCAGGCCACTGAAAGAAGGATTAATTTGCTGTAATGAAACTGACATGCAGGAAAAATTTAAAATCAATCTCATGCTTAAAAGCAGAACATTCATGATCCTGGAGTCCCGGGATCGAGTCCCGCGTCGGGCTCCCTGCTCAGTGGGGAGTCTGCTTCTCCCTCTGACCCTCCTCCCTCTCATGCTCTCTGTTTCTCATTCTCTCTCTCGCAAATAAATAAAATCTTAAAAAAAAAAAAAAAAGCAGAACATTGATGGTGCCTCCATATTTTCTCCCTCTTCCCACTGCTAGCTTGTTGCCAGTGAACACACATTATGCATATTACCCACAAATCTTTCCTCTATTTAAATTTTAAAAAGAAACACCATGTTTTTAATCAATCTATTTGCACTTGGCTGTCAAAATTCACAAAGGCACTTTGATTTCCTTTCATTATTCTCAAGAGAACTAAATGCAGATGAATAAAAAAGGAGAATGAAAAGGAGGGCAAATTAAGGGTTAATACACCTTGCTAAATTCAAACAAATGTAAAAAAATGGAGAACTGTGTTTATTCATGGCCTTTAAAAAAAAAAAATCTGTGCTATGCTTCCTTCCCAATGACAATTACCAGAATCATCAGGTATAAATACAGGCTTTTGTTCTTTAACTATCAGATTGTACTTCTATGTGCCTTTTTTTTCTACTTCACAAACTACAGCTCTTGACATCAGAACAATTCAATCTCTTGACTGTGAATTACAAGGTCCTAAGGGCTGGGTAGACCATCCCTAAGAACATTAGGCATGCATCATTTTCATGTTGTCAGTCAAATCTCTTTTACAAACAGCTGAGACCAAATACTCATCAGGGGATCAGGCAGATGGTGTCAGGTGACTCCCAGCAAGTTCTAGTACTGGGTGTAAGGTGTCTCTGCAGAGATAGTAGAACCTTCATCGGTTGCACAAACTGGCTGATGATTAGAACTTCCTGAGTGCAGCTTCCAGATTTAGCAAATAAAAATACAGGATGCCCCGCTAAATTCGAATTACAGATAAACAACAGATTATTTTTAATATAAAACTCCTTTTCTGGGAGTGCATCAAGAGGGAATGCATTTCTTTGAGTGGATCCCTGAAATGTGAGAGGAGCAGAGGAGCAGGTGAATGGAAGTAGTTTGAGGAGGGATGCATGTGTTTAATACATAAAAGGACATTTGACAAATTTGTAATTCCCTTTGAGTATATTTTTTCTTAGCAGAATAAAAATATATCTGTAAGACCATATTTATCCAAGACTCTTTGGAAATGATTCATTCTGGTGAGCCAAGTTTTTTGTTTGTTCGTTTGTTTCTTAATAGCTGAGGGGTTCGTCTTTAAGCAGGAAAACATTTTACATTTTAACTTTTTTGAATGAAAATCTTTCTTAAATGTGTCACACATATATTCTTGCCATTTTAAACAGAAAACACTGCTATTAATTCAACTTCTGTCCATAAAGAGCCAAGGTTATAAGTATGACCATCTATTATTGTAATAGCTTTTGATGTCTTTGAAATTCATTGAGGGATCTGTTGGACTATATGCCCTTTCACTAAATATCTCTATTCTGCCCTGAGTTTTAAATTTTCACATCTGTTCTTGTTGTTCCTGTGTTCTCATGGTCAGGCTATTAACTGTTATTATTGCTCTTTTCTAATTTTTCCAAAATTCTTTCTCCCTTGAATTTGTTTCTCCTTATCTCCTAAGGTTTAAATATAAGACAGTAAAGCATTAAATTCAGTTCTTAGGACTGTGAAATTTAAAAAGAGCCCCATATTAAGGTCCTAATGAGGTCTCCTACTAAGAAAGTGCATTATAGCTTTAAAGAAAAATGACCGTAAGCTATCAAAATAGTTGCCACATAGATATTATACTCAAATTGACTGCTAGCTAGTTCCAGTAGGCATGGTTATAAGGTAGATGCTTAATATCTTCCAGGTAGATCAGTGAGATGTAATATACTCCCTCTGGATACATACAGTGGTGCCTGAGATAAAAATTGCATGAAGGTAGAAAAAAATGGGAGCAGTAGTTGCAGGGCTGGTGGTGCTGGGTCCAAGAGTCACTGGACACTGACCATCCTGCCCTGTCAGAAACAGTATAAAGAGATTATCTAATCTGCCACTCACTGGCTTATGCAACTTTGTACTATTCATTTAATCACCTTATGCCTTGGTTTTCTCATTTGTGAAATGATGTTGATAATGAATACCACTTTTGGGAAGTGAGGATTATTTCTGCTGTCCTCTTTATTTTTCTAAACTGGCCATATGGGATGCAGCATCCACTATTTTCCATGTAATCCACACCTCACTAGCCTCAATGGAAAAAACTTTCTAATTTGATAGAACAGAACCTCAATTCTTTATGGTCATGATTTATAAATGCAAAGTTTCCATGCCTTGAAGGTAGGTTTCTAAGTTCTACCTGCACTTCTCTGCTCATGCATGGGTGGTGGGGGTGTGTTTTGCATTCCCTGGAAACACATTCTGAGCAAGGCCTGTCCTTGGGGTTGGATCTCCACGTCTGCTTCTATTCCCACTCCTTGCTCCTGCCACTGGTTGGGTAAATGCAGACATAGACTTTTAGATATAGAGGGTAGGGTGGGTGTGGGGGGTAAATAAAAAGACTCATTTATGATTCTAAGCCTAAGTTTCCCACTGGTGCCTCTTGGCAGAGAAACCCTAAACTGAATAGGGTTGCACTATGGTATGTGTGGCAGGGACAAGGGGTGGTAGAGGGGTATTCCTCAGATGCTTGCCCAGCTATTATTAAAGCCAATAATTTGTCCCTTCATTTGGCCATTGTTATTGCATATAATTTTCTTTACAGAAAACTTGGAGGGAGGAGGTAGAGCAGCATGAATCTAATTAAATCCCATCTAGAAATCTTATTACTCTTAGAGGATTATGGTAATTACATGATAAAAAAAGCTTGACACATAGTAGGCTCTGAGTTATTTACCTTTCCCTTTTCTCCAAGAAGAGAAGAGGGGAGGGACGGAGTAGAGGAAAATGAAATGTAAAAGTGGCAAATCATAGTGTTCTACCTAATAGGGAGGCTGTGAGGAATAACTAATGAATGATTGTAAAGCCTTTTGGAAAGATAAAGTCTATAGAAATGCAAAATAATAATATCAGAGAAGTAAAGATGTCAGTTGAATATAAAGGAGACAGCTTTTATTCCCATACAAATATCTTGGTCACCATCAGCAGCAGTGGAGAAGAAAACAGAAAGAAGGGTATGTGACAGTTTAATAGTGTTTTGTTAAAAATAGAACACATTTTAAAAGTGTCTGGACTTTCTTTAAAATGAAAAGATGAGCACTGATTCACTGCCTGCTAGAATAGATTCCGAAGTGCCTCTGGCAAAAATCACTGGCTTTTCCACCTCCAATTTCTTATGTTAATTAAATTGGGAGGACAAATTTGGTTTATGAGAATAATGTCAGGAAGCGATGCTGGTAGGCAAAATGCCACTTCACGTGGGAGCAGTTTGTGAGTGTCCAACTCTGATCAGCTTGACCTTCCACCCTAGATCGAAGCTCACTCCAGATATAAATTTCTGGTCCATCATATTCCTCCTGAGGATGTCCTAGGGGTTTAGATAAGTTTAAGGAGGACCACCAGCTTAAGGACTTACATTCAAGAACCTGGAACAAGGGGGAGCTCTTGACTCCTTCTGTGAGTCTTCAAGGATGTTCAGAGGCAGCATTGCCCCAAATTTTGGATGATGATAAATGCTTTGCAAAAAAAAAAAAAGTTTCTAAATAAGAAAGTTTCCCAAAATAAGTTTGGGAAACATCAGATTAAAAAAATTAATAGATTATTTTTAATTGTAGGAGTTCCTGAAACATTTTATGTCAACATATGCTGTAAATTTCCAAAACATAAAAGGCACTGTGTTCCCCAAATTTCTTTGACTATGTAACTTTTCCAGAGTATTTAGCAGGACAAGCTTTTTTTTTTTTTTTTTTTTTAAAGATTTTATTTAGAGAGAGAGAACAGGAACACAAGCAGGGGGGAGTAGGAGAGGGAGAAGCAGGCTTTCCGCCAAGCAGGGAGCCCGATGTGGGGCTTGATCCCAGGACTCTGGGATCATGACCTGAGCTGAAAGCAGACGCTTAATGACTGAGCCACCCAGGCGCCCTACGTAGGACAAGCTTTGAGACATAATTTGGGATATACTGTTCTGGGGTCACCCACAGAGTTTTGTTTTTGACTTGGGCTTCTTAAGGATTTTTTGAGGGAGCTGAATTCTCAGATAAGCCAAGAAAATGGAGTTGAAGATTCTCTCAAAGTCTGAATAAGTTATTTATTTATTTAAAGATTTTATTTATTTATTTGACAGAGAGAGAGATAGGGAGACAGGGAACACAAGCAGCGGGGAATGGGAGACAGAGAAGCAGGCTTCACGCTGAGCAGGGAGCTGGATGTGGGGCTCGATCCCAGGACCCTGGGATCATGACCTGAGCCAAAGGCAGACGCTCAATGACTAATCTACCCAGGTGCCCCTGAATAAGCTATTTAGATTGCATCTCAGACCACTTTAGTACCAATATATGATTCTCCAAACAAGTCCTAGAGTTAGCAGGTTGATGAATACATTCAGGCATCCAAAAGAGACTTCTTTGAGCTTACCAAGATACATTTAGATTGAGACCCACCTACTGACCAGACAATGATCCATCCTTCTCTGCTATGCTTGAATCAGGGGGACCTCACTTAGTATAAAACTCTAAGGGCTTTTCCTCATTTGAAGATTGTGGGAAATCTGTAGTGGTGATCACCCTACTAAATAGCCACACAAGAAGCTCGAGCAAGGCAAGAGAGGAACTAGTGTGTGTGAAGTTCCCTTTGGTCACTCTCAGTGTGGGCTGCAGATGCCAAGGGGTAAAGGTCATGTGAAGCCTCGCATCAATGCAGTTAGCCATGGGCATCTCAGATGGCACCACAGTATAGTATAGACAAATTAGTTCAGGATCTAGAACCCAAAGGAAAGAATTGTGCTGAAATCATAGAAAAAGATAGAAGAAGCCTCATTTTAATATGTTAAACACACACACACACACACACACACACACACACACTTAACTAAGGCAGCCAATCTGAAGCAGAAGCAGATGTATTCAGGGTACAAAGAATAACATTTTTAGCTAGCTCGGCTTCCTTTCAAATGGTTTTTCTCAACAGTGAGAACTTTCTGAGAAATGCGTTTATATAGTACAAAGCATGTGTCTCTGTGACAGCAGGAGTTCTTACTTGCATCAGATTTACTTCAACACCTGTTTGTTTCAGAGGGCACTGCCTTCCTAGGAAGCATTCCAGAAAATGAATTACATAAAGGAAGGATGCCTCACTTTGGAAAGAACAGGCAGAGCATTTACAGTTCCTATAAATCACTGAGTCTACTTTCTTTGGTGAATAAGAGAGAGGTAATTTTTAAAGATTATTATTAGGAGAGCTGTGATTACCCTTGCATGCATAACTGTCTGATGTCTATTTTTAAACCATGTCCTTGGAACACAATGAGTATTCAATAAAAGGTGTAACTGAACGATTTCAATAACTCTTTCTTGCACGTCCACAAAATCTTATCTGTCAAATTACCATGAAATCTAAATGTTATACTGTTTTACTCTGTTGATTAGAATGATTTGGTATCTATCTCTATACATAGTCCAAACATCAACTTTGTACAGTCAGCAACAGTCTAGATTCTTAAAACATCCTGAAAAGGGGACATGGCATCTGGCTCCACTTGAAGTTATGCTTACCGTCGACAACAGAATTCTCTAAAAATGGCATCAGAGTCTATATTTATTCACATCTAATTTACTTCAGAGGGAGAGACCCAGCTTCCATACTGAAATATGGTCTTCCTGATGACCACTAGGAATGTCCTATTTTCTTAAGATGCGAGAGGTAGAAAGATGATAAAGGATCTCTATAGATTACAGTTCTTTGTTTCCTCACAGTGGTGCTCTAAGCATGATAAATAATTTGGATGTAGAATTATATTCATCTATTCCTAGGATATCTGTTTCATTACTAGTCTTCCCTAAATTCAACGGATTAGAGAATTTCAGTGTGGGTTGTAACCTTAGAGATGCCTCTTTCTAAGCCTAAATTCTACAGATGAGAAAACTGAGGCAGGGCAAAAATAAGAGCTTCACCTAAACTCAAATTGCTATTTGATACCACAGCCAGGTTTTCCCACAAGCTCAGACCATAAGGCTCAAAGACCAGGGGTTTGAGGATCATCTACATTTGCTGCTTTTCTGTATCATGATAGGATGGAAGGGTAAATGAGCAGGTACAAAACCAAAAGAAGAGGTTTGCTGTCCCCATTGATTTGATTTCTTTTCTTTGTGTTTGGCATCAAAGGAAAAGCTGGAAGTGAAATAACAATGGTGAATTGGAGAAAAATGCTATTCTCTTGTTGGGTGCCTTCCTGGGCCCATGACACTACTACAGTGGATTTTGCATCAAGATGAAAACAGTTGATTTTGGCTTATGGCTATAGATAGATCCCTGAGTCAAAAATGTCTTCTGTAGTATAAACTATTTTCTTATTTATTTGGAATTCTTCCTTGCTGAGATGCTTACCTTCTCCCTTCTCAATTTTGACAAGGCAAAAAAAAAAAATTCTATTTCTTAACCCATACATAGTTTCCACCCCTCTGTGTTCAACTTCACTTTAGTTGTAAGTAGCAGGCTCATCTATATAAACTTAGTAAAAGAAGCTAAAGCAGCAGGAGTGCATTTATCTGATGCATTCACTGCTTTTAGCTACCCTGGACAAACCTTCAGCGGCTCTGCCACTAGAAACATTCCAGGTCTGGGTTTGAACTGTCAGTAATGGCAGCCAACAGCAACTTACATAATTGCTGCCTTTAGCCAATTTAGCTGCAAAATACTAGACAGGAAGGCATATGTAAAATAATACATTTTTATGGGTTTCAAAGTGTATCCTTGGCTGCCTTCTCTTCTCGTTCTACTTACTTTACTTGGGCTACAATTACCCCCTTGATATGGATGCCTCCCAAAATAGTGTTTCAAGGCCAGGTCTCTCTGCTGAACTATGGGTACCTATTTCCAAAACCTCAGAGTTTGAGCTCCACACACCGTTTGCAAAAAATCTGTGACACTCGGATCCACTCACTCACCAGTCTGTGGTGCGGAGAGGTTTTCTTGTGTGGACCCAACAGCATACTCTCTCAACCCCTCTCTCTTTTTTTCACTTTTCTCTCCCTGCAGAAAGGATTCCCTCCCCTCCATGGCACAGGCTTTTTTTCTCTCCCCCAGTTTACTTCCATGCACCTTGCACCTGTCACACTGCCTCCCTCCAACTGTGGTGGAGATCCTTCTTCCAGTACTCAGATCGATGTCCTGGGTGCTTCAAGTGATCTGACCTCAATACAGCTGTGTTCAAGGGACGAGGAAAGCCTAGGGTCCCCCTACTTCTCCACCATCTTAACTCCTCCCATGGGTATATCTTTCCAACTATCTCCTACACATATTTACTGGATGTCATGCCAGCATTTCAAAAGCAACACATCAAAACCCAACTTTTCATCCCATTCCCACAAAACCAGCTTATCCCCCTGTATTTCCTATTTTTATGTACAGCATCTAAATTCACTCAATAACATAAGTCAAAATATTGTTAGATCATCTTAGATTTTCAATTTCTATATCAACATCCCATTAATTACAAAAATCAAATAAAATTTATCAAATACATCCTCAATACATCCTCTCCCTTCTCCATTATCATGGCCTTAGTTCAACACATTGTATTATATCAAAGAGGCAACTAAAATTAATTTCTGGGCATATACAGAATATGCTACCTAACAAGCAGAGAATATAAATTCTCCTTAAAGCATAAAATTATTACAAAAATTGAACACATTCAAGAATGAAAAAGCAAATCTCAGTAAATGGGACTGGTATCTATAGATCAATCACAATCTCTGGTCAAAATGCAATTAAATTAGAAATCAGTAATAAAATTTAACTATTTAGAAATTCTAAATAAATCTCCATTTAGAAATTCTAAATAAATCAAAAACAACAGTATAAATCATAATAAAATAAGAATGAATAATAATAAATAATACCACAAAGCATTTCCAGTGAGTTTCATTTAAAGCAATTCTTAAAAGGTAACCTATAACATTGTTTATGTTATAAAGAAATAATCTATGAAATGGACTCCCAGCATGTATTTTTAGAAGTTACAAAAACAAAACAAAACAAAACAAAACATAATAATCTTGGAAAGTAGGAAGGAAATAGGAGCCCAACTATTGGAAAAGGAAAAAGTAGGAAACAAATAATAGAAAATATCAACAGAACTAAAATTTGTTCTTTAAAAAGATTAAAAATTAGCTGTCAAGAGTGATCAAAAAAGAAAAAAGAGAGAAACAAATAGTAGGAATAAAGAAGTGGTTATTTCTATAGATGCTAGTCAAAAATTGGATGTCATTATAGATTAAAAAATGAGGCACTATTATACTTATTTTAGGAATTATCTATTGGAAAATTACAAAACATGTCAAATAGTTAAAAATTTTAGATATTAAAACAACATAAATTTGCAAAACTGATTCAAGAAGAAAGAGAAAATATAGTTTGTAACCATTTTAGAAATTTATCTGGTAGATTTCAGTCTTTCCATAAAGAAAACACCGGATCAGATAAAATTGTAGGAGAGTTCCACTCAACATTTAAGAATAAAATAAAAACAATTCAAATTTACCATATTACTCCTGAATTCATATTTTTATTATGTATATTTATATTATTTCCTGCACAGGAAATACTTCACAATTAATTTTATTGGGCTAGCAAAACTTTGCAACACTTCCTAATCTGTGTCCTAGTCTCCTCTCTCACTTCATTATCAGTGTGATCTTTCTAAAATGCAAATCTGATCACTCCAGTTCACTGGGGACACCGTTTCAGTGGTCCCTCATTACCACTAGGATAAACCTTTCCTCAACAATCTCATCCGTGCCCTGCATACCTTGCCATCCTCATCATTCACCACTCCCAAGTGTTACTATTGCAGTTTTCCAAAGATGCCATGCCACTGCACTTCTCTGCTTCTTCACTCACATATGCTTTGACTTCATATTCTTGTCTTTCAAAACTAGATTTAGTTGGTCCCTCCTTTGGACTCCCAGAGCACTTTTGCAAATCTTCAGAGCACCTATCCCACCATACTGAATTCTGCTTACTATCACAGTGTCTTTCTCACATTAATGTGAATTCCTTGAGGAAATTTATTTGTGGGTCTTCAGGGCCCAGAATATGCCTGGCACATGGTGGATACATACCATACTTCAGGCATATCATGGAAGAAGTGTTTTTTGTTTTGTTTATAGCTTTTCTGGTAACTTAATCATCAAGTAGAATCTTACTTTTGTGAGAAAATACATTCCAGGGCACAAAGAACAACCAAAAATGCACTTTTGGAATACAATCCATTTCTAGGTTGGGATATATCTTTATTACCTTTAAAAAGTTTCTCAAAATAGGGAGACAATAAAAGCATCATCTTTCTCTCCTAGGTACTTCAAAAGACAGGAAACTCACAGTTGCTCTAATATGAGATAGTGATGATATTGGGAAGCATCCTTTAGTGCACGGACACATGGCATCCTGAAAAAAATCAATGTTTTACTTTCCTCCCTGCTGGGTTTCATTTCACAATACAGAGCTATCGTTACAAGCCTCAAAATATACCTGTTCAGTTTTTCATCTGTGAACAACATTACACTGATTTCAATTAAATTCCAAAATAGATACCCCAGAGTCTTCCCTAGAATTTTTAATATTTGGTCTTTAATATAAATTGATCCTTTGCTATTGAGTCAGTAACAAAAACTAGGAAAAAGCTTTGAGAGTTATTAAAGTCACAGGCTGTGCAGCTGTATAGAGCATACCTGGCAACATGTGCTATGGAAAATACAGCCTTCCACAGAGAAGTCACATATTTATAATACATCAGAGGCTCAGCATTGAGAACCCAGCAAAAGATGCCAAGATGTTCATTGCCTTCGCTTGAACTGGCACTTGCAGTTTCCACAGAAATAGGTCTCATTCTGGTGGTCCCTCATCTCAGGAGCATCTTCCATTATAGGGTGTCAGGAAGTCAAAAGCCTGAAGGATGTTTTGTGAGGGAGCTTTGGGAGTGGGAAAATACTAGGCATTCTAGATTTATGGAATGCTGGGGAGGTGGAATAAGGTCAGGGACAGCCACAATGCCCAGGTCACGAGGCTATGGCAGAACTAGAAATAGCAAACACGACTTTTGGCATTCAGTCTGTTCATCTGACCACTGGACCCTGGAAACAGGTGCTGGAACCTTATGGCAAGCAATTAGAGCTCCCATCCAGATTACAGGCTTTTGCCAATGCCAAAAGGAAGAAAGAGCTGATGAGGTTACCAGCCCAGGGAATTTTGCTCTGCGGCTCTCTTCTTCAGTATTATGCCAGAAATGCATTCAGTGATGGAGCTCTGCCATTTATAACATGTGTCACTTTGTCTTTGGGAGAACAGAGGCAACTAAGTGAAGTTACTTTTATTTATTCCATTTCATCTATCTGAGACTGGCATTTATTAAGCATGGTACTGAGATTATGCTTTATTTCCCCTCAGTTTTCTTTTGTTGTTTTGCATGTAAGTCTTGAGGAAAATAATATTGCTCTTGAGAGCAAATAACTTAAATGCATCAGATGTTGTCTGGGTGTAGGTATTGCTATGAGACCAACTTTAGTTTTAGTTGTTATCATAGTTATTGCAACATACAGCTATCTAAAGAGTAAACTTCAAAGAGCAGGCAGTTCACAGCTCTGTAATCCAAAGAGGGGGAGCAGCATGGAAGAGCAGAAAGAGCATTAACTTTGGAATCCCATTTCTCTCCCCTACTAGCTGTGTATACAGGAGAAAGTTACTGCAACCATCAAAGCCTTAATTTATTCATCTGTAAAGTAAAGCTAATAGCTTTGTTTGCTGAAGGCTTTAAATAAATTACTATGTATAAAGAGTTTGGCACAGTTTTTGGCACACAGCAGGTGCTCATTGCATGTTAAGTTCTATTCCTTATTTTAGACATGCTTTTCCAAGAGAGCTCAGACATAAGATGTGGTCCAATAATCAGGTATTACATATTAAACTGCATTAGAGGAGACTAATTATGGCTTTGTTAGTTTGATTTCAAAGAGTGAGCAAAATAACTTTGAGGTTTATTTAAATTCTTAGCTAGGTTCTACATTAAAAAAAAAACAAACCCAAGTAAAGAGGTAAACAATAACCCTAATAATTTCATATTAGCACAATATCAGAATAATTTGAATATTAAAAAAAACTTCTTTTCCTACAAAAACTGCACCAGGGGTTGGTTTCCTATTTCAGCCCTATACCATTAAACTACTCCAACACCCAATGTTATTTGTTACAGTCACCCTCAGGTCTTATTGCTCCCAGCTGAATATAGTTCCTTTTTAGTTTCTGACATCGGCTCCAGTTTCCATTCCTAATCTTCCTTATCTTCTGACTTTCCGGTCTTCCTCAAGCTCACCACAAGTCTACTTCCCCAGTCAGATCTGCTTGACCACACGAAAGAAAATTCACTTAGAAACAATAAAATAGCAAAAGGTAGCTCCCCAGTACTTGGGAACTGGTTTGTGAGTACAGTATAAACTCAATAGTGAAGTTTTTTGATGAAATGATTTAGCTTGTAATCAAAGCAAAATCACCGATTTGTATCTGAAGCATTTTGCCAAAGAGAAAGATGTATGTCCCAGCTACTGCTGAATAAGACATGACACCATTTGGGGACTACTCAAAGCCTTCTTACCCTGAAGATCACCAGTGACATTTGCTGGGCAGTTTTGAATCAAACAACGTAGCCTCATCTCATGTCACTGCTGACTTCAACTGTCTATCGTGGATCTTTAATGTTAAAAGTGTTAGCAACCTGCACTTAATTCATGAGATTTGAAGCCAGCGTATGTAACCATAAGGGGAAGATAAGAAAATATCCCTTATATTTTCTCAGGGAAAAGATCACCTAACTAGCACTATAAACCTATCCCCAACATCTGGTTGAATGATTTTAGTTCACTCCATACCTTACAAGATCATGTTTCACCAAGCTTATTCAAGTGTAGACTTATCATCACTTATGTTACTATTACTTTGCTAATATGAAATTACTAATATTTCTCTGTCTGTAAGGCTCAGAATAAAACAGTGCAGATGACCAGATTGGCAAAAACCCAAATGCATGAGCCTATCTTGGTATTTAACAAAGTGAAGGTTGGGGTAGACTCCTGTTTAGATCCTCCATAAGCCTGATTTTGAAGTTGCTCATAGCATGACCTTTTTTCTATGATTTTTCAGATATGCATCCCCTGGTATTTATATAGAACTTATTTCTACTATGAACATAGCACAAAAAAGAAATGTAAAAATAAAAGGACCAGAAGTAGTGATTTTACTCTGATTACTGTTAATATTGTATCTCCTTTAGGAGTGCAAAAAGTATTGTTTTTGAGTCATCTTAGACATGGAATTTGCAGGAAATAAATCTACATCAGAGCCTTTTCTGAAGTCCCCTCCACTTACGGCCTGCCTGTCTTCATGTCCAACCTACCTAGGTGATCAACCTCGCCCCAGGCACTGACTTCTTTCCTTCCCTCCTAAGTCAAGTGACATAAGGTGCTCATTCATTCTTCAGGATTGCAAACCAAGTCATCCTTGCTGTTTGTTTTGTCTCCCATGACTCTGTAATTAAATTTAAATAGTATTACTTTTGCTTTTTCCTCAAAGTCTCACCTTAGACCCTAATTCTGATAAAGGATTCCTGTGTTGTTCCTATACGTACTTTTCCTGTCCTAATGGCCTATCTAGGTTCAATATCTGTCTAGGACTGGGGAGTGATCTCTTTCTAGACATTCTTCTCCTCTCATCCTTCCTTAATCTTCCTCTCTTTTTTATCATCCTAATGACACAGATTTCTGATGCAAATGCCTTCTGGAATTCCAAGTTTTGATTCTAGATTTCTGATTCTCTGCCCACCTGCCAGATCCTACATTTCTGCTAGTTCCCCATCTTGGCTTCTCTTAGTCTGCACAATCATGCAAATAATTCTTTCTTGCTTGATTCTGTCATGACTTATGAGTATAAAGAAGCAGTTGAAAGCTCTCATTAAATGAATGATTCAAGTGTCAAGTGCCCAGGTGTTTATTCTTGCTCCCTTGGTATAGTTATTCACCTAGCTTACATTACTACTTGTCTTTTCTTTAGGAGCAATAGAAGATTCCCACCACTCCCACATCCCCCATAAATATACCTTGGATACTCCTATTCCTAGGTGTTGGCTCAGTCTGTAGGTTTCTATTTCCTAACTTTTTTTTTTAATCAAGAAGTGCATCACTTATTAGAATGAGCAGTATCAGTTCAATAGGAATCAGTTCAATCTCTTCTATTTGATTTTTAGGAGATGGTGCCACAAAGGTAAAATTTAAAATGTTCTAAATCAATAAAGTGATCATCTGCATTCCATCAGTTTTGGGTGAAAAGTAGTGAGACTAATAAAGATAAATAGACTTTAATGAGATGTTTGCTTTATTAGAGAGTAGGTAATTTTGCTTTAGCCTAGCTCATTCTACATAAATTTATAGTACCTGTGTTTCCCTCTTCTAAAAAGCCAACACAAATATACTTATCCTACTCTTTGCCCTAATATGTTTAGGTTAGTTATTTTTTGCTTGTTAAAACATATCTAAATCCTTGATACATTGTTCATATCAGTGTTTACCTTAGTAATAACAACACTTTCTCAAGTTACAGACACATTTTCTCTCATTTGATTCTTATAATAACCCTGGGAAGGAAGGAAGAACATATTTTTAGTATTCCCAGTTTACAGAGGAGGGGACAGAAGCCCAGAGAAATTAAGTAAGATGTCCAAAGTCCCATAGCTAATAAAAAGTAGAATCCAGGTATTTCTCTAAATCCTCCCTTCTTTCCACCCAACACTCCTCAAGGCTTTTCACCCAGGTACACTGGGAAAGAGAGTTATGCAAATGCTTGTTCCTAGGGGTCTGCAATACAGTCTCAAAATTTTATTTCAAATGTAAAATGTCTTTGATGTTTCATGTTTTATTAGAAATTCAAGGAAAATTTGTATTCTACCCTTATATTTAAGTGTATTTGAATGTAAGCAGTGTCTCCTCTTTCCTGATTTTTAAAATTATTATTTTTTATTTTGAGTTCATTATAAATTCACAAGTAGCTGTAAGAAATAATACAGCAATCCCTGTGAACCTTCCACCCAGTTTCCTCCAGGGGTAAACCTATAGCATAATAGCACAATCAGGATATCAACATTGATGTAGTTAAAATATGGAACATTTCCATCACCACAATGATCCCTCATGTTGCTCTTTTATAGCCACAATACCGCCCTCCCACTGTCACCCCTTCTTTAGCTCTGGGGACCACTGGTATGTTCTTCATTTCTATAATTTTGTCCTTTAAAAAGTGTTATATAAACAGAATTACAGAGTACATAATTTTTGATATTGGTTTTTCTCACTCAGCGTAAGTCATAGGAGAATTGTCTAGTTTACTGTGTGTATCAGTAGTTTATTCCTCTCTTTGCTGAGTAGTAGTCCATGGAATGGATATACCACAGTTTATTCACCCACTGAATAGTTGTTTCTGGTTTTGGCTACTATGAATGAAGCTGCTATAAACACTAGTGAACAGGTTTTTGTATGAATATAACTTTTCACTTCTCTGGGATAAATGCCCAGAAGTACAATCACTAGGGCATATGGTAGCTATATGTTTAATTGTTTTTTTAAGAAAATGCTGAACTTTTTCCTACAGTGGCTATATGATTTTACATTCCCACCAGCAATGCATGAGTAAATAGTTTCTTTACATTCTTGCCATCATTTGGTGTTGCAATATTTTTTATTTTAGCTGTTTTGATACATGTGTAGTGATACCTTATTGTGGCTTTAACTTGCATTTCCCTAATGACTAATGATATAGAACATCTTTTCATGTTTATTTGCTATCTATAAATCCTATTCACTATAATATCTGTTCATTTCTTTTCTCCATTTTTTAATAGAGTTTTTTTTGTTTATTTTTTTACTGTTGAGTATTGAGAGTCCTTTATATATTCTAGATATCAGTCCTTTGTTAAATAAGTGGTTTTCCTCACTCTCTAATATGTCTTTTAATCTTTTTCACAGGATCCTTCCCAAAGTAGAATTTGCTAATTTTGATGAGGTCAAACATCAATTTTTTTCTTTTTATGGATCATGCTTTTGGTGTCAAGTCTAAGAACATTTTGCCTAGACCTAGATCATGAAGATTTTTTTTCTAAAAGTTTTATGGTTTTAAATTTTACATTTAGGTCTGTGATCCATTTTGAATTAATTTTTGTATAATATGTTAGATTTAGGTTGATGCTCAGTTCTTTTTTACCCGTGGATGTCCAACAGTTACAATACCACTTGTCCCATTTGTCTGACACCAACCTATCTGTGAAGGTGAGGATGGTCTCATTACTACTGGGTGGTTATGGAACTTCAGGCTCTCTACATGGACTCCATTTGCACCCAGTGAGTGGGTGGGGAGCACATTACTGGCCAGTGGGATGAAAATCTCAGCTCCCTACCTGGCCTTCTCCAGGCTCTCTACTTGGCATTTGCTGGCATGAGTGGGTTGGAGCCAGTATTTCCTGTGGTATTTAGCTAGAGTAGAGCAGTTATTGTCTAGTTGTCTTGATATTTTGCCTCTTTCTTGGTCTTTTGGTTAGAGAGAGCAGGCTTTTGTTGGGGCTTCTTTTGTCTATGTCTATTGGCATTTCCAGGTTACCAGCTTCTGCAACTCCAAATCTGGGATATATAAAACAAGCAAAAAAGCAAAAACAAACATACAAACAAAAACCAAAAAACAAAAATAACCCCCAAAACCAAAACCCAGGGAAGTTATGACCATGTTTCTTCCTCATATCCTGAGGTCCCCACCTAGAACATCTCTTCTCTCCAACTTTCAGAGTCTTCTATGTTTGTTTTATATGTAATATGCTGGGTTTTATAATTGCACTTTTCTGGAAAAATAGGGATAAGTATGTCTACTCTGTCTTTCCAGAAGCGGATGTTCCCCAATTTGATTTTTAAGTAAAACTTGATGGTCTAGAAAATGTCATGTTTATTCTGGCAGGCAAGCTGTGTTATTTTAATATGCTCTTCAAAGTCCATAGCACAATGCTATAAGGAGGACAGATGCTTCAATAAATTACAGGATTTTCATGTTGATGATTTAAAAAAGAGAGGAAAAAACTCATCTTCATCAGTTGTGTAATCTACCCAATAAATGGCCTCTAAGGGAAGGGAGAAAATATAATTGATACCATTTTTTTCTCTTCCTTCATAGTCCTCTAGACGTGTACCAACTAATTTTCCAGAGATTCCTCTCCATTCCATTCAATTGTTCTATTGATATCTCCAGCTCACCTGGAAGCATGACAAAGCCACATCCTTACTGACCTGCAGGCTTCTGTCAGTCTACAAATATTTATTGAATGCCCCCAAGGGCAGAGCTTGTGCTGGGTGCTTAGCAGGCTAGCAACAGTCAGTGTCCTTTGGCCTTCAGCTTCCCCAGGGCAAGGACTGTCAGATAGCTGAAGGGTGCACAGGTGTTTCAGGTTAAAAAAAAAAATTGTCCTGAAAATGCCTTTCTTCAACAAAGCTTTTTGAGTATTATCTTTAGAAAAGGAAAAAAAAAAAAAACAAACAAAAACAGTAAATTCCCTTTCCACTGATGAAGAATCTCTCTGACATGGAAATGGAAGATAAAACAGTCATGCATTTATGCGGGCTCTGCCATAAAACATCAGTTTTTCCATAAGGAAAAGAGATTTTTTTTCATAAGGACAGGACCTGTGTCTTTTTCACATATGTCTTCTAGCATGGTGCCTGGCACAGGGTAAAGGCTAAAATCCTTCTATGTCACACTGAGCCACAATCATGTGAAAGCCCCAAGTGGACCTTGAGAAGAGAATGTTCAGAGAACTGAACTCCACAAATCCAGAGCATAAACATTTCAGAAAAGAAAGAACAAACTTAAAGAAAGAAAGAAAGGAAGGAAGAGGGGAAGAAAGGGAAAAAGATACAGAAACAGAAGACCATTAAATCAGTAAGTTTTATAAGATCACTGTATAAGAGTTAGGGTGATTAAAAAGAAGAAAGGGGGAGGAAGCAGCCCCCCAAACATGGAAGATTCAGAGAACTGGTAGACCCGTTAATGAATAAATTGTTCATGATACTTGTGAGACAGTAAGGCCAATTTTTTCCAAGACCATCAAGACAAGTATAGAGATCACCACAATGGGATTTTACAGTAGGGGGAAGAGATTGGGCCCAACTCTGAATACAACAAAGAAAAGTGGGAATTTATAGCCAAGGAAAGAGTGGGGTGGGGGTCAGTGGATGGAAAATTACTAAAAGGAGACATCAGGGGTAAAGGGGGAGGGATTCTGGCTACCAACCTAACAGGATTCTTGCTGAAGGCAGGCCAGGGTGATTGGACATCACCTGAGAGATGGTGGAGGATGTCCATCTATTGAGGGTGACTAGATCTCAAGGGTGAGATATTCTGGCTAAAATGATTTAGCAGAATTCTTGCCAAAACTGAACAATGCAGAGACAAACATGGAAGCCCCAAAGTCAAGACCTTGTCAAAAAGAGAGCTCAGAAGAGTTTGACCAAAGTTTGGTCAAGGAAAGAATCTTTGTCACTCTCTCCTTGACCAAACCTCTGAGCCATCTTTCTGACTAGATCTCAGTCTTGGCCTCTGTTGTTGGAACTGCAGAGCCTGGTTTTCCCCCAAATCTTGCTAAGTCAGTTTAGAGAGAATCCTCTTACTTTGATCACCCTCAACATCCGATCAAATTCTCTATCCCCTACTATCCCACCCTTAATATCTAATCGTCTTGGCCTGCCATTAGCAAGAATCTTGTTAGGACGGTTCAGTAAGAAATCCCTCTTAATCTTTGATGTCTTTTCTTAGTAATTTTGATCTGCCAACATCTTCTCCCACAATGCAATCTCCTGACCCAATCTGGTTCTTGGCTATAAATCCCCATTTGTTCTTATACTAGGAATTAAGCTCAATCTCTCTCCCTTACTGGGATGGTCTCAACCTGCATCACAACAGTTCTGAATAAAGTTTTCCTTACCATTTTAACAAATGTCAGAATAATTTTTTCTTTAACAGACTCTAAATCTAGAGGAGGACTTGATGGGCAGCTTCTTTTCTCCTCCTCTTTCTATATTTCCTTCTATTACCTCTAAGAGTTAGAAAAACTAGACAGATAAGCACCTCTCTTATAGGCAGATGGAACTGCTCACTGCTACTTCTAGATGTGTCCTTTTTAGCTGTATACCACATAAAACCAGACCTATTGTGTCAGGAAGAATGGGGCACTAAGTACTCTCAGGCACACAGATTTTAGAAGCTTCTTCATTCTTCTTAACCTCTTAGGATTCTTCTGCACTGCTGGGAAGTTGGGACTTGGAAATACATTTTTATACTTGAAAAGACTGTATCCTGGATCGGACTCCAAAGGGGGGTGAGAGAACAATCACCTTAAAAGTGGGTGGGGTGCAGAAGATGGGGGCTGTTTACTTCTTTTATTTATCAGGAAGCCAGAAGGCAGTGAGAAGCTGGAGCCTTGCTGTGATATAGAAACTGTCTGAAAAAGGATACCCTCTTACCCTTTCCACGCTATTATGCAAGTTAAGCCAAAATTGGGACACTCAGGATTTGCTGCAGCCCTCCATTCTCTGGTTTTCTTCAACTGTGACCAAACACCTGAGTGAAAGTCTGACATTACTAACTTGACTGAGAAAACTCCCATGCTATTAAATACGCCTAACTCAGCTCCCTTATATTGGGCAATATCTTGTTGACAACTGAAGTGATAAATTAAGAAGTGGAGAAATAAGATGGGGTTTCTCTAGTGTCTGCTTGCCCAGTTGTAAGAGGTGACTTGCTGACTACAGAATTTTGTTGTTGGAAAAGATCTTTGAGATCAACTAGGTCAACTCCTCCTATTTTATGGATGAGTAAAAAGAATTTTAGAGAAGTGAAATGATATGGCTTAGATCACCCAGCTAATTAATTGCTGGGGTAGATCTTGAATCTGTATTTTCTCATTTTTAGCTTTTTTCCCCCCCATCACTATATATAAAAATTCCTGAGATTACCTTGTTGCAGCCTTTAAATGTTAGGTTGGGGAAGTGATCTGGGGATGATAATACCCTATACTACACACAACCCCAGAATATTATGCTAACTTTAGCCCAGAAAGGAAGGCTATAGGAGTGCTGACAATACTGACTCCATCTTTGGCCTTCCATCTTATTCATGTCAGTGCAATAACTTCCTTCAGGGCTGTGTGTTCCAGGCCCTTTGGAGGTTAATGTATGACCTGACCAGAATGTGAGGAGGCTGTTCTGGTCTTCCCTAAATTTGTTTAGATAACTAGTACAGGCAACATAATTTCCCCTCCATCTCCTGACATACAGATAGTGGAATGAGGTCTGTTAAGTGCCGGCTATCATTTAAGTGTATGCAGACCCTCTGACCTCACCATGATGCCCTTCGCACATCTCCTCACTCTATACAATCTGTACACTGAGGTCCAGACTTAGCAGAGAATAGCTACTCAGCATCCAGATCCTTGCCTACCCAATCTTTCCTGTCAGTAAGTTAACCTGAATAAAACTCTGTGTAAACTGTGTGGAGCTGCCTGCTTCATTTTTTGGTCTCAAAGTGCCTTCTCAGTTTGGAGGATACTTTATAGCCCCCCCCCATCACCTAACAATTGGCGAGCCAACCAGGATGAGACTGAAAATGAAACAAGCATGGGTACAGAGGGAATGCCAGAAAAAAGCCTGTTGTCCATGGGGGAAAAGCCATCATTTGTGAGGGAAATTCCAGGCTGGCCAGCGACCTCGATGTGGGGAGACTTGGCCAGGTTTTCTGAGCATTTCAGCAGGTGAGTATGGAGACGCCCTGAGAACGTCCGAGGGATTGTTAGATATCCTATCCAAAATGACAGACAGGAGGAAATGGAAGAGGATTGGGAAGAAGCTATTGCTGCAGTAGCTTAGCCATTGCTCTGTGCATTACGAGACACCATGGAAAGGGAATTACAAGTGAGGAAAGAATGAGAATAGACTAGAGAAGCATTGACTTCAGAAAAACATGTAAGCTGAATGTTCCTCTCATGAGGACATCTTGTCCGAAAGAATCCAACAGCAGGAGGGATGCTTAGAGATTACGGCACATAGGATGCCGAAGATGCATGGGCACAGATGACCGCACAGTAAAGTCAGAACTACTATATCTTAAGAGAACTGAGACCCGGGCGCCTGGGTGGCTCAGTTGGTTAAGCGACTGCCTTCGGCTCAGGTCATGATCCTGGAATCCCGGGATCGAGTCCCACATCGGGCTCCCTGCTCAGCAGGGGTCTGCTTCTCCCTCTGACCCTCTTCCCTGCTTCTCCCTCTGACCCTCTTCCCTCTCGTGCTCTCTGTCTCTCATTCTCTCTCTCTCAAATAAATAAATAAAATCTTTAAAAAAAAAAAAAGAGAACTGAGACCCTAAAGTATGGGATCCCTGAGATAATAACTCTGCTGATGAGAAGGATATTATCATAGAGGAGGAAAATGATTTACAGGCATGAGCTTTGATTTAAATAAAAGACCCAGGCCACTCATGAGCCTGAGAATGACTGAGAAGAAATTCCCACCAGTCAGAAAACAACCGTGAGGGAATATTCTGCCACTGAATTGGTAGAGCTAATAAGCCACTTTAAGCAAAAGGGCTGAGAAAGTGTGGCAGCTTGGGTGTTATGGCGGTGGGATATTGGGGGAGATGGTATTATGTTAAATGGGTCAGAGATGTCAAAAATGGCTTTAGTCACACTGCTTAACCTGCCTTTTGACAAAGATTATATGCTGCAGGCATGGGTGAGAATGGTGGGCACTTAGCTAAACTGATTGATTGGATAAATGCTGGCATTAAGATGACCCGGCCTAATGAAGGAAATGTTACCTCCCTTCTATTATGCTGAACCTTTATGGAAAAATTACAAAAATTATACGTGAACTGGGACTAAAACGTGCCATTTACACCTAGCATTTTAGAGGCCCAGATGAAGAATTATTTACTGCTGGTATGAAAGACCGTACCTTACAGTCAGCACTCCGTGCATGGTATGCGACTTTGGTATCTGTCTTTGTGTCTATGGTTAATTGACCCATTCCTACAATAGCTGCTGTGGTGGCTGACATAAGTAAGACTGAAAGAATCTGTCATAAAGGAAATAAACAGGTTGAAAAACAAAGACAAAGGATCCTAGCAACAATAAGATTGCAGCAAGGGTGACCATCAAGGTGTTTCATAAATAATTATGGCAAGATTTAGTATTATCTGGGACTGCAAGAGGAAATCTAGACAACTCAATTTGGTCTTGCTGAGCCTATGGAAGGTATTACCTAAAGAAAAGTAGTTTACTCCCTTGAAGGAAGGCTCAAAAAAGCCAGGTGTATTACCGTGCTCCTCTGCTAACAGAGGAATTTCAGGGGTGGATACTTGCTACCTTCAAAGATTATGGGTCAGGCTAACATTGTTCACTAGCTCACGTGCGATAGGGGGTGACCAGAGGCCCCAGGTTGAAATAATCATTTATTGGTTTTGCACTAACAAACAGACTGTACCAGTTCTAATAGGCACTAGAACTGAATTCACCCTTATACATAGTAACCGCTCAAAATTTGGGGGGGAGCAATAGAGGCTATTGATGGTTATGGGTAGCAAATGATCAAGGTCAGAAAAACTAGTCTCTGTCTACAGATTGACAGGTTCCCTCCCTGCTGTTTTCTAGTACATATTTCCTCCATTCCTGAGTATATTTTGGGCATAGATGTTTTATAGGATATGGACCTAACTACAAAGACAGGTGAATTCAGACTGTGCATCCAAGTAGTAAAACCTGTTGTTGTGGGTCAGGCAAAATGGGAACCTATACAGCTGCTGGTTCCCTGGAGAGTAATAAACATAAAACAATGTAAGCTACCTGGGGTGGGGGGCATAATGAGATTACCACCACCATTAAAGAATTAGAAACGTAGAGGTAATCAGGCCTGCTCAAAGCCCATTCAATAGCCTGGTTCGTCCTGTAAAGAAATCTAATGGGGCCTGGTGAACAATAATAAATTATAAGGAACTCAGTAAAGTTATTCTGCCCATTCATACCACGGTGCCTAATATAGCCTTATTGTTTGAGAAAATCATGGCATCTATTAAGACCTATCATTGTGTACTGGACCTGTCTGATGCCTTTTTCAGCATTCCACGAGAGCTTGAATTACAAGACCAATTTGCCTTTATGTGGAATGAGAAAAAATGGACCTTCCAGGCATTGCCCCAAGGTTATCTCCATAGTTGCACAGTTTGTCATAGGATGGTAGCCAGAGATTTGGAAAAATGGATACTGCCAGAGAAAAATTATGCTTTATCCTTATATACATGACATATTAACTTGGGATGATTTATCCTCTCTGTCTCAAGCAGCTGCATCATTATAAGAGTACTTAAAGTCATGAGGATAGGAGGTAAATAGCCACAAGATCCAAGAACCTGGTCAATCAGTAAAATGCTTGGGCATCATATGGTCAGTAAGACAAAAGTGACCCCAGAGGTGGTCACTGATAAAATATAAGCCTTCCCAATCACTAAAATGGTAAAGGAATTATAGGCTTTTGTTGGTTTATTGGGTAACTAGAGACCTTTTATTCCCCATCTAGCACAGATATTAAGACTTTTATATACCTGGTTAAGAAGGGGAGTCGACGGGATTGGAAAGTTAACCAACAAGAGGCATTCTCAAAGGCAAAAATGGCAGTAAAACAAGTACAAGCCCTGGGGGCATTAGTGCCAGATGTGAATTATGAATTAGATATAAGTTTATATCCAGAAGGATTTGGCTGGGACTTATGGCAACGACATAACTGGAAACAAATCTTGTTAGGATTCTGGTCCCAGTGATGGAAGGGAACAGAAACCAGGTACGGTCCCATTGAGAAACAACTATTAGCTGTATATCTTGCATTGGAACAGAGGGAAGGATTAACTGCTGACTTGCCTGTGATGATATGAATCTGTCTGTTGGTAGGAAGATGGATTAAAGACATGTTCAGCAAACCTTACAGTGCCTGTGCCCAGGGAAGTAACTTACAGAAATGGCATGCTTACCATGCTATAGCAAAGGAGCACTTGTAATACCAGGTTGCTGTCTCATGAACTGCACTTGTTACTGGGGCTGGTCACCTTTGTCTACCGAGCTCAACTTCTAGAAGTCACTGACATTATGTCTCCTCTCCCCCAAGTAAAGAAAGGGGTATGCCTAGACACATGGTACACTTACGGCAGTTGCCAGGGAGACCCACCTACTTGGCCTTTCTCTGCCATCCAGCTGAATTCTGATGTATTTTGGTTCGAAGACGGAACTAAACAAAGTAGTCACTGGGCAGAGTTGAGAGTGGTATGGACGGTGTTGATGTATGAACCCATGCCCATCAATTTTCCCACTGAAAGCTGAGCAGTGTGGAAAGGGTGGACAACATGGATACTATGTTAAACAGACCCCTGTGGGGAGTGGAACTATGGAAAGATATTTGGGGAGTATGTACTAAACCTAATGTAGGCATCCATGTATGGTGTGTATCCGCTCACTCCCCATCCACATTGCCAGGTAATCATGGAGGCAGATGCTCTAGTCGTGGTGGGAGCCCTTCTGCTGAAGGAAGAGCTGACCTGTCTGATGTGGCAGAATGGGTCCACAGTAAATTGTGACACTGAGGTCCCAAAACTACTTGGGAAAGAGTAAAAAGATTACATTTACTTTTAAAATAGTCTGATCTACGAGTTGCTGACAAGGACTGCCTCCAAGGCCACCACAGGCGATGGCTGTTGCACCGTACACTGGGGCATACCAGGTGGACTACATGCCCTGCTTCTCAAGGCCAACTCTATAGGCCCTTCGCCAGTATCAAAAGGGCACAAAAATGCACTGACCTGTGCAGACATTTCCACAGGACTTGGTACGAGCCTTTGCCTATAAGACAGCCAATCAGGCCGCAACTATAAAAGGATTAACAAAACTGGAGGGCACGTACAAACACCAACTCAGATAGATAGTGATCAAGGGACACATTTTCCCTGCCATAAAGGCCAAGAATGGGCAGAGGCCTGGGATATAGTATGGACTTTGCACCTGCCATACAGTCCCACTGCTGAAGGTCTAATTGAAAGGATGAATGGGGAGGCAGAGCAAGATGGCGGAGGAGTAGGAGACCTGGATTTCGTCTCTTCTCAGGAATTCAGCTGGATAGGGATCAAACCATTCTGAACGCCTACAAACTCAACAGGAGATCGAAGAAAAGAAGAGCAGCAACTCTCTGAACAGAAAAGCGACCACTTTCTGGAAGGTAGGACGTCCGGAGAAGTGAATCTGAGGTGATATTCGGGAGGATAGACGGCAGGGGAGGGGCCTCCCTCGGCCGCTTCTGGCAAGTGATAGAGCCACGGAGCACAAAATCGGAACTTTTAGAAGTCTGCTCCGCTGAGGGACATCACTCCGGTGGCTAAGTGGGGGGTGGAACCCTCGCGGGACAGTGGGGTCTCAGGACCCTCGGGGTCACAGAAAGACCGGGGGTGGCTGAGTGCGGCAGAGCTCCCAGGAATCGGAGCGGGGAAGCCAGCTGCAGAGACGGAGCCCAGGTGTGGGCTCTCAGCTCGGGGTTGCCATAAACTGTGATCCGCGGCACAGTCGGGCCCCTGCTCCTCCAGCAGGGACCCAACAAGTGGCAGATCCGGGGAGACTCCCTTTCTTCCCCGGGGAGGAGAGGTGCGGGAGTGCACCACAGGGATCTGCTGGGTTTGGAGACTCCACACGGGGTCGGGTGCCAGAGATAGAAACGCGCGGTCACAGGCCGGGTAAGCACGGAGTGCGGTCGGAGACCGGGGAGACAGGAGTGACAGACTGCTTTTCTCTGGGGACTCACTGAGGAGCAGGGCCCCGAGTTCTCAGCTCCTCTGAGGCGGAGATTGGGAGGCCGCCATTTTCACTCTCGACCTCCAAAGCTGTCCGGAAAGCTTGCAGGGAACAAAAGCTCCCGAGAGCAAACCCAAGCAGATTACTTAGCCCGGAAGGGGGCAAGGGCGGGGCAATTCCACCTCCGGCAAAGACTTTTGGAAACCATGGCAACAGGCCCCTCCCCCAGAAGATCAGCGAGAACAGCCAGCCAAGACCAAGTTTACCGATCAATGAGAACGGCAGAACTCCAGCGCTAGGGGAATAATGCACATAGAATTCATGGCTTTTTTACCATGATTCTTTAGTCTTTCAAAGTTAATTTTTTTTTAACTGTCTTTTTTTTTTTTGAATTTTTCTTTTTCCCTTTTTCAACCAACATCTTATCAATCCCTTTTTTAAAAAAAAATTTTTTTTTATTTTTC
>NC_138369.1:137599655-137696326 GCF_054177405.1 Leptonychotes weddellii | reverse complement strand
CTTTTACATCAACATGGATGGGACTGGAGGAGATGATGCTAAGTGAAATAATTCAAGCAGAGAAAGTCAATTATCATATGGTTTCACTTATTTGTGGAACATAAGGAATAACATGGAGGACATTAGGAGAAAGAAGGGAAAAATGGGCGGGGGGAATTGGAGGGAGAGATGAACCATGAGAGACTATGGACCTGAGAAACAAACAGGGTTTTAGAGGGGAGGGGGGAGGGGGGATTGGTTAGCCTGGTGATGGGTATTAAGGAGGGCACGTACTACATGGAGCACTGAGTGTTATACGAAAACAATGGATCGTGGATCACTACATCAAAAACTAATGATGTACTGTATGGTGACTAACATAACATAATAAAATTTATAACTACAAAAAAAATTTATTTATTACGTTTAATTATCTGTCTTCCCACAACACATCTTCGTACCAGAGTGTTCATGAAGGCAGTAAAAAACTTGTTTTGTTTCAGATTGTATTCCCCATGAGCTGAAAAGTACCTTGCACATAGTATCTGTTCAATAATATTTACAAAATGACAAAATAAATGAGTGATATATTAAAATTTTTAAAAATCCAGTAAAGAGTTCACTAAACAATTCTCATTCCAATGAAAAAACTTGGGAACCACTGGTCCTTTGACTTCAGATTCCACCTTGCATTCACATCTGTTTCTCCTCTTCAATGATTACTTTACTCGAAAAGCATTTATTTAACATCACTGTGTATAGAACACCTCACCAGGTTCTTGAAGGAGGCAAAAGCAAGAGAGGGCAGTCCCAAGTACTTCACAATGCAGATATGAAGAGAACACATTGATAAAAATGTCCTCTGCCCAAAGACTGTGGATTATTATGAAAAGTGCTTACCCCACATTTCCTTTGCTAGCATGTAAATGCAAAAATGTAATTGTCTTAATTACTTCATGGAAATCAGGGATTTGGGGGGAAGATAGGGAGCTGCCTTTAAAATATTAAGTGCTTATGTGAATCGTTGGATTTGTTTTATATTTGTTGAATTTATCCAAGTGAGATGACCCCTGGCAGGAAAGGCAGAGTGCAACAGAGTGATTGTTGGGGGCAGGGAGAGGTTGGAGGAGGGATTGGTGAAGAGGAGGCACACAGAAGAAGAATGAGAGAAAGAAGATCATAGGTCCAGAATATTCAGGATACTTGATCCCAACATATGGAAATTACACTCTGTAATCATGCATCTCAGGTCACAGCCCAATGAAAGGAAATGGCAAGAAAATGAGAATCCTGGGAGAATGTTAAGCTATTTTCATTTGAGATGTGAAGGGCAGAAAGAGGAATACAGAGGCAAGGATTTACATGGAAGAAGACTAATGTCACAAATAATGAGATGTTCATGTGCCTTCTGTTCCCTATATGACTTATGATTTATTGTGTGTACACTATAAGAAGTTGAACATGGCTTGTTAGGTACCCCTTAGCTATAATAATATTCATGGGAATCTTGGCTGATTATTGTAGATCATGAATATAATTAAAGAGGTGTCCTAGCCCCTAACTGGAAAGCAATACCTTACAGGGAGAAATTAAGGTGATTGATTGATTAACTCAGGAATAAAGAGTAGAATGTATGGCACAGTAGTGAAGCAAAAACAAAACACCTTAACCCAAAGAGTCAGGAGGAGAGGGCACAGACATTTTAAGAGCCAAGAAAGGTCTTAAGGATTGGTGAGAGCTATAAACCTGGGCAAAGCTAAAGAGGCCATGTGGGACTCTACTTGTGACATTATCTCAAACCTCAGTCCTCAATCCTCAAATTGGTGATATTTGAACAAACTATATATTCTATATATTAGTGGAGTGGCTGAGAATATGAAGAAATCCTCTCCTTTAGTTTATTGGCGGTGGCTCTGAAGAGGAAATATTCCGGATCTACTGAGCAGGTAGCTGAAAATGCACACAGAATGTCAAGCATGGTGGAGTTTATAAAATACCTTCACAGGGAGTCAAGAATTTGGTGTGCTGCAGAAGCCCAGCCATTAACCAGTTGTGTAATATTAGATTAGTAAATTTTACATGTTAAATAGGTGGATTATAAATTCCTTTCCTACTCAAAAGTGCTATGAAATTCTGAATTTGTTGTATAAAGGAAAATAATGTCATGAAGGCAAAAAAGAGTCCCTCCTAAGATATACAGGGCTGTGTCTATGACTTGGTAGTAAAAGTAGCAAGTTTCAAGATAACTTGAAAGGGCTAAGTGGTTCCCTCCCACTTCTGCATCCTTTAGATTCTTGAAATTCTACCCTTAGTTTCAGTGTTTAGTGATTAAGTGTAGTTTTATTGCTGCGGTCATCTTAAAAACACCAGAATTCCTGAAAGAAATAGTGCCTGACACATAAAAGGTACACACAATGAACGTTTATACCCTAGGGCTATAAATTTACCAGATCCTTTTTTGAGTGACGTGTAAAATAGGTCTTGTGAAGTATGGAGACCTATGGGTACAGAATTCAGAATGGAGAAAAGGGTCACTTAGATAGTTAACTTCATAACCAATGGCTCAGAGTAGGACTCCAACACCAGCTCCATCCATTTTTACAGTTGGGCTTGATGCGTGTTGAATTAAGAAAAAGCCTCATTCAGTTAAAGTTACAGATTTATTTTTTGAGAGTGAGAATGCTGCCTTTGTACCTTGTGGCACTACATCTAAAAGAAAAGAATAAGCACCTATTATGCATCTATTACGGGTCTGGCAGTGTTGGGTGTTTTGTTTTCACTTTTATTATTTGAACACCTCCTCTAGGAGGGATACGGAGAGACTGAAGGTAACAATATGGTTTTTATGTGGCTAATATGCTAAAAGTAGAGTTTTCTTAGGTAGGACTGTCTCCTAGTCAGTACATCCTGAGGGAGATCCAGTTGGGAAACTCAGTCTATAGTAAGTAAAAGGAGAGAGACATGAAAGAAGAAAACCTACTCCAACTGAATGGGACTTGCATTTTTTATCTTTACTTCTTAACTTTGTGTCACTTTACATCCCATGATCCAATGAACTTTTGTGAATCTTTCCGTTTGCAAGGCTTTAAAGTGTAGCAAAATATTTCATTGGCAGCTTAGGTGCTAACCTTTGCGTTTTCCACTTTGAAAGATGAGAGGAAATTAACAGTGATATCTGTTTTTGGAAGTTTCTGGCTCTAAACACCCTGATACCATGGAGGCTTTTCCTGGCTTGTTTTAGGGAGGTCATCTCCTCCTCCATGTCTGGATACATGAGATGAGGATATGAGCCTGAAAATCTTAACGGCGTGTTTTGTTGTTGCATTTTATTATTATTATTTGCTATTGCATTTTATAAAGATAACAAGATAAAGAATTTTATACATTAGTTAAAAAGAAATAGTCTTAAACTGAAGCTAGCCCTAGGTTCTTTAATGAACATTTCTGTTCTTACAAAAGCTATGATAAGGTCAATGTTGACTACAGATGATGAGCAACCCAGTTGGGTGTTTATTCTAAATATATCACTGCCAATATCACCCTTGGCAGCACCCTGCTTCCTCCTTCCATCCAGGATTTCCCATCAGATGGGGAAAGAGCTCATTACTAACCAGGAGGGGAGAACTGATGCTAACACACACAGCAGCAGTTCAGTCAACCCCTTCATTACTTTTCCTTCTGCCCAAACTCCCAGTGGCCTCTGGTGAAAACTTGGTCATGGCACACTGCAAATCCCAGGGCTCCTCACTAACACCTCACTTTTCATGGAGGTCATGACTAAGCCGAGCAAACTTTCTTTGCCTGCGCCCAGCTGAGCGACCTGCTTTCTCAGCAGCACAATTTCTCTAATGAGATTGTTTCACAAAGAGAAGAATGAAATCAAATGTCAGGGGTTTGGATCAAAGTGATTCTTATGCTCTGAGGCATAGGGTCAGACTGTAGGTACAAATGAGCTCTTGGACCAGAGAGGGTACTGTTGAGAGCACCCTCCCTGCACCATGTCTCTCCTTTCTCCTTGTCATGACCCACCTTTAAACTTGTGGAAAAGATCTCCCATGAAAATATCTGCACTGATTTCAAGAAAGATTTGTGGAATATCTACTGTATAGCTATTCTTTTGAGCACCTAGCTCATCCTCCACAAATTCTTGTATTAGTCATCATTACCTTATTTAATAATAATCCCATGAGGTAAAAACTATTATCACTCCAAGTTTATTAAATAAGAAACTGAGTCTCAGAAATGCTGAGTAACTTGCCCCAAAAGAGAGTGCTAGTAAATAGCAGAGTGGAGATTTTATACCAGTGTTATCTGTCTCCAAAATTTATTAGTTCAAACTCTAAGACATAGCCAGTAATATATACATAGCACTGAATTGGATGCAAAGATGGAACAGAGATGAACTTAAATTATAGAAAGACAGGGGTGCCTGGGTGGATCAGTTGGTTAAGCGTCTGCCTTCAGCTCAGGTCATGATCCCAGGGTACTGGGATTGAGCGCCACATCGGGCTCCCTACTCTCTGGATACTTTTTTTTTTTTTAAATAAGAAAAGAGTTTTTTTTTTTTTTTGGTGGAGGAAGGGGGGCTCAGGTCATTCCAGGTAGTGGGGAAAATGTGCACAAAAACTCAGATGTGCAATAAGATAGCAGGATAGATTCCAGAATCACTGAAGAGTCAGTTATGGACAGAGAGGAGAGACAGTTCACTGCTAAAGCTAAAGCCTAAAAAAATGATTACCTAAATTTTGTTTTGCACATATAATACAACTTATACATTAAAAAAGTCATAGAGTGGTCAATTTGAAGGAAAAAAGACAACACATGGAATGGTTCTATAGATCATCTTTAGGTATGCTATTTTATCAATTTATCAGATGTTACAGAGAGATCAACAGGCTTTGTGAATGACTAAATTTTGTTCTCTAACAAAAGAGAAAAAAGAAGACAGTGCTAGATAAATAAGGAAAGAACTACTAACATTAAGATAAATTAGTCATTGTTAAAAAGATCTATTGACCATGTTGAAATTGAAGTATCTAAGACATCCAAATAAAATGATCAGTAGGCATGGAAATTCAGGCTGAGAGTTCATTACAGCCTGCTTTTAAGCTCTGGTCTACATAGGCAGAAGAGCAGCCCTGAAAATGTGTATATAGAGAGAACATCAGGGGCAGAAAAATGAAGAGTATTTCTATATTCAGGTGACAAGGAGATGAGCAGCCATCTAAAGAGTTAGTAGAACCTTGGTAAAGTGTTACAGGACAAGGAGAGGAGAGTCAACTGTGTCAAAAGCTGCACTACTATAAATGAGGATGTGCCATTTAGTGTTGTTAACTTTCTGGGGAGAAAACAGTAGAGTGTTTGGGACAGAAGTCAGCAAGTAGAATTAATATATGCCAAGGTAGCAGATAACTATAATCCATTTTTCTCACAATGTTGGCACTGAGAGGAAAGGAGAAAGAGTAGTGGCTTGAGGAATTAGGGAAGATTTTTACAATGGAAAACAAAATTCTATTTTAGATATGGCCTTTGAACTCAAGAGCTTAAATTTATTTACCCTAAAATAGTTCCTTCAAATGGTTTCCTTAAATGTATAGTTTATACTGTGTCTTAAAAGTATTACTGAATTGAATAAAAGTCCTACATAAAATACAAATATACTATATTTTATTTGAACATGTGGACCATGAGAAATTGGATAATGTATTATGTAAGATAGCAGTAGTTGATGAACTAACGGTTTAAGCAGACAAAGCCTCTGTTTCACATTAAGTCAGACAATTTATTTTCTTTTCTGCACAGATTACTTATATCCGGCTCTGCTTCTATATGTAGAAAACTTGTGTACGTAACGGTCCTGGGTGTGTCACTGACCAGCTCTGCAGGCTAGGACAAATTAATTGGCTTGTCTAGGCCTCCACACCATTTTCTAAAAATAAATATTCCAGACATGATGATCTCTTAAACAGATGCCAGCTAGAATGTGTTATATGTATTCCCTACCTTACTCTGGCTATATTTGGGGAGGGTTTTGAAAACATTACATACATGTGATGAGTAGAATTAGAAAACTGATCAAGCTTTAAGAAAAAAAACATCAAGAAGTGAGCACTGAATTATTTTATTTGGAAAAAGGGCAAGACATGAATGAGACCAAATACACAAAATTCACCAATAAGGGGGAAAAAAAGAGAATGATAGTTTCTGGAATGTTAGATATAATCTTGAAAAAGAAAATAAAAAGAAAGTTTAGCTTGAGAAATAAAATATGGAAGCACAATTTTTATGTGGTCATATTGTACTCCTAGACACAGGTTTTCTTTTGGTTTAATGAACAATAAACCCTGTGCTAGGGGCACTCATCGTGCCAGACACTTGACAGTCTCTTTGGCTGCATCCTGTTTGCAAAATGAGAAAGGAGAGGAGAGAAGGAGGAAGGGAACTGAGGAAGTAAAGCTCACTTAATGCAGGCGATTTTGCACCATGTTCAGTTTCAGATGGAAGTCTTGATTCCAAGATGATCAATCAACTGGAGACATAAGAGGCCCTGAGAGATGTGACTTCTCCGCTTTCTGAGAAAGTGATGTGGGATAAAGAGCCCCTTGAGAAAGTCAAGTGGAAAGGATTGCACACTACGGCAAACCACAATCTTGCCTTCATGGTCTTCAGGGAGGCAGACAGAGTGTAAGCTCTACTTCACATGATGCTGGTCCCAGCAGAATGGAAGTCCATTAGGCATAGGTGGTGCTACGGTCTGAATGTTTGCATAACTCCCCCAATCAAATTCATATTTTAAAATCCTAACCCCTGAAGGTGGTAGTATTTGGAGGTGGGATCTTTGGGAGGTGGTTAGGCCATAGATCTGCCCTAGTTAATGTGATTAGTACCCTTATATAGAGGTCCTACAGAATTCCCTTGCCCCTCTGCCATGTGAAGTTGTGGTGAAGACAGCCAAGTAAGAAATGAATTCTCATCAGACACCAAATCTACCAGAACCTTGATCTTCGATTTCCCAGCCTCTAGAACTGTGAGAAATAAATGCTTGTTTTGCTTTGTTTTGTTTTATTTTGTTTGCTTTTTAAGTTTTTATTTTAATTCCAGTTAGCTAAAATACAGTGCTATGTTAGTTTCATGTATATAATATAGTAATTCAATAATTCCATACATTATCCAGTGCTCATCACAAGTGCCCTCCTTAATACACAATAATAAATGTCTGTTGTTCATAAGTGACCTGGACCATGGCATTTTGTTATAGCAGCCTGAATGGACTAAGACAGGTGGCTCTGCTGTTTTCTACCAAGTTATCTCATCATCCCCTTCTCTACTGCTTTGGGACATGATTTCAAAAGGTCTACCTTATTCAGAGCTGGTTGGGTAGTTGCCACTTTCTTTCTTTCTGATTTTGAGATATAGCTCTGCACCTGCTGTATTTTATGAGAAGACTCCTATCTCAGAGTGGCAGGATGGGGATGTCTTTGGGGGTGTAGGAGAAGAAAAGACAAGGATTTTTCACATCAGATAATTTCAAGAAATAGCAAAATGTTTTAGTATCTGTAAAAGCTAGCAAGGTGTCATGACACCTCTTGGCTGTAAATAGCACTCTTTCAGAACCCAAAGCGTATTTAAGGTGTCCTGCCAGTCTCCTCTCCTTTCTTCCCACCACACATGCTGTAATACCTGTCCCAGGCAATCCCATCAGTTGTGACTTTGTGATCTGACCAAACTTTCACTATTTTGGTATTAAATTGGATTTGAACTTGGGTCTCAATTCAATTCAGTTCAATTAACATTTATTGAACACCCACCAGGCAAGGTCTTTAACCTTCTCTGTAAGTCACATCCAAACCTCTCTAAACAAGCAAATTGAACTGGAAGTCTGAAAGAGCCATACTTTCTTGTAACACTTCCAGTATCTTTCAGTGCTTTGCTACTTAAAATATCTCAAGTTCGCTTTAGAGAGCAATGTTACATGGTAGCTGGGATAGCTAAGAGACTAGATTTCATGTGGATCTTTACTCGAGTCAGGAGAGGGGGTCCTGACGAAGACTGTGCTGGTCTGATTTAAATTGCAAGTAAAGATCAGCATGGCATAGATTGGAGTTGCTGCTCCTAGCACTTTGGAAATCAGAACAAAATGAGCCCTTCAGTCTGAGTACTTCATGTTTTTATTAATTTGATGTTCTTTTTTTTTTTAAAGATTTTATTTATTTATTTGACAGAGAGAGAGATAGCGAGAGCAGGAACACAAGCAGCGGGAGTGGGAGAGGGAGAAGCAGGCTTCCCGCGGAGCAGAGAGCCCGATGCGGGGCTCGATCCCAGGACCCTGGGATCATGACCTGAGCCGAAGGCAGACGCTTAACGACTGAGCCACCCAGGTGCCCTAATTTGATGTTCTTTTTTTCCCCCTTTACTATTTGTTAATCCATCTTGAAAACATAGAAAGACTGAGTTGTCATAGAAAGAGAATCCTGGGTTGGTCATATAATGGTCATGGGACGCTGGATAAATTATTTGATCCTACCTGGGCTCCTTATTTCAGTACATGTCTATCACCAGCACATAATACCTGGCACATTACATGATCAATTCTCCCTCTCATAATTACACATTGGCCATTAAATGATGTCCTACTAAGAGAAAATCATTAAATGTACAACTGTTTTGTTCTTTCTATTCAAGTGTGTTTTAAATGTTTAGTTTGCTTGAGACAGTGGCAATATTATGACCACAATAATATTATTGCCAAAATAATAATATTTTCCTGATTGAGGCCAAGTGATTAGAAAAATGACAAGTGATATGTTTGACAGACTCTTTTTCTTGACAGAGAATTGGAAGTGATGATAGAAGTTCAGAAGGTCATTTTCACTCTGGCCTTTCAGGGAATTGACAAAGACCTACCACTATCATCTAGAGTTAAGGAGGAAAAGTGAGACTTCTAGGTGATAATGGAAAGGAGCAATCTAAAAACCTAGCTTTTGGGGTCTTTAAGTCATGGAGAAAAGTTATATCCAAAGTTAATTTATTCAACCTATTCGTTTAAAATTATTAGGTTAAAGTCCTATAATATTATGGTACAGTTCTAGATGCAGGATATACATTTAACAGAGTATATAGTACAGTTCCCATGCTGAAGTTAGCTAAATTCCCAGGAATTCTGACCCCAGGAAAAAAAGTTTGGGAAAATGTGCATATTAAACCTGAGAAACTTGTCTTAGATAAGCTGCAATCAATAGTTGCTGTCATTTAGTTTTAAGTACATAAACTATACTCAAGTATTTTAATTAATTTTAATTTTCCTCCACATTGTATCTCTTTCATATACTCATGAATTATACTAAGTATGCCATTAAAATAATATTCATCTTTAAGAATTTTTAGATCACAAAGCATAATTTAACCTGAAAACATGTATCCTATATCTATTGATCTACTTACTTTTAGTGTTTTTTAACATACAATTTTTCTTCGAGGAGAACCTACCATTTTATCTGCCAAATCATTGATAGCAGCACCTGATGTCAGTTTCTGGAATTTTAGGCAACAATGTACAGGGAATATAGCTCAATGCAATAGTGCTTTATGTGAACTGTAATTTAAAAAAAATGACATACGGTGGCATAAAAATGTAATGTCTTGTGTTATATACAAATTTTTAAATACAATGGTTAATCTTTTAATCAGCCTTCACTTTACCACATCTGCCTTACTTAACATTCTGTTCCTCTGTTAAAATGGATGTCCACAGCATGCTGAATGGCATTGGCTAATTATGTATGGCTATATACTTCTTCCACAGTTAAGCTGCTTACTCTGATATGGTTGTTTATTATCAAATCTGTTTCTCACAGTTGTACTATTAATTGTAATTAAGTAATTTAATTTAATATTGTGTACATTACTGCAATATATGTGTGAAAGAAAAGGTTTTTATTTAAACTCTATTCAATACATTGGAAATAGTTATTAAAGAAAAGTTGCTTAAACAGTACTATTGTACTGGATGTGTGTAAGACAACTGTAAAAGAATGAAAGCAACTGCAAAAATACTGCACTCAGGTTGTTTTTACAAAGGTCATTGCACTTAAAAGAATCTAAGACAGGAAACTGAAGATAATTATTATGGGCATAACTTATGAGAGAAAAATGATACTGAATTCTAATGAGCAGACTCACAAAAATTACTATAATCCTAAGTCAAGCGATGACGATATGAATGTACACTCACTTGTGTACACTGAAATATTGAAATGCTTATGGGATATATATTTTTTATGATTTCCATGTTTGAACTGACTTTTCCAATACCTAACCATTTAGATTTCCTATTATATCAGTTTCCTTCTGTAATCACTATCTCCCAAAATATTTAACAGAAAGTCAATAACTTTTATCAGAGATAGCATGTTGAATAAACTGTAAACTATATTTACGCTCTTACAAAATGGAGGCACCACTTTAGCTAAGCAAAACATCAATCCACACTGTCTTTGGTAGAAGTAATCCTGAAAAATGTGAGTTTTGAATTATAGGAATTTTTGAGAAATATTTACATAAAATGTGTATTCAAAAGAAGACTCATAAAACACAAAAACTTAATTGTCTAGGTACACCTTATTAAATGGTGACATGTCAATATGAAGGATTAATAGTGATTTTCAGTATGTGAACGACTGCAGTTATATAAGGCTACCAAAACAAACATCTGCACCAACCTCCAAACTGAAATATATTTTTTGTTTCTGTGAACAAAACACTGAATTCATTTATTTCAGTACTTTGTCTAATTATATTTGAACTCATAGAGCCTAGATAGCAGGTATTTGGTAAATATTAATTTAAGAACACAAAACTTGATAGTTTTTGTTCTATCTGCTTCATTGACTTTCAGATTCTGAATCTATGACTTTTGGTATATATAGAAGCAAAAATAACAAAGGGAATGCTCTTTGACCTTAAAAGCAAGTACTGGGGGTCACAAAATGACTTAATGCTGGTCACAAAATTAGTTTTGTATGTGAATAGAGATGTTCTATTAATGAAAATCTGGGTTCTCACAAATAATAAAATAAATTTAGCGTTGAGGTCTTAAGATTCTCCATCTTAAGAAGATATGTCTTCTTAATAAAAAAAGTGAGGGGAAATATATAACCTAAAATAGAACAGGGGCGCTTGGGTGGCTTAGTCATTGTGCGTCTGCCTTTGGCTCAGGTCATGATCCCAGGGTCCTGGGATGGAGCCTTGCGTGGAGCTTCCTGCTCTGCAGGAAGCCTGCTTCTTCCTCTCCCACTCCCCCTGCTTGTGTTCCCTCTCTCACTGTGTCTCTCTGTCAAATAAATAAATAAAATCTTAAAATAAAATAAAATAGAGCAAAACAAGTAGACCTTGACCTCATCTCAGAATTTTTCACTATATCAGATTGCTTCCTAAAGGATAATGTTTTACTTCTTTTTAAAACTTATTGTTATTTTTTCATTACATTTTCCCTATAATAACTTGATATTATTTAATAAGTTCTACTAAAATGGATATACTGAAAAGGAGAACCAGTACTCTGACTAGTTGATAAAGGAAGAAATAGCAGAGTCATGCAATACAAAGACAGAAAAGGAAGGCTAGGCTAAGGAAAGAGAATAAGGAAATAGGTTTGCAAACAAATTTAGTGTCTCTTTGAATTCCATCATAAATGTTGTCCAGCATCAAGTGTGTGTTATTACTTTCTTCTTTATATGAGAACCTGACTCCCTTATAAAAATGCAAGTATTTCCCATCACCGTGAGTAATAATTCTATTGGCATATGAAGGAGCAAAATAGTCTGCTTGTGAAAACTCAGACAAAGCTAAACCATGATGATTGAGTCCATTTCTCCTCTGTAAGCTGATAATTATCTCACACTATTACAAAACAATTGGGCACTGGAGAATATGTACTTTAAAAGAGTGCAACATGAGGAAGTGTTCCAATCTTTTGTATACAAAATTTGAACTGTAATGTTTCTAGTTTCACTCACATCATTTGTTTTTGCTTCATCTAATAACCATAAACATGATGATTCCCTCATCTCAAGTTTTAGTATATACTAAAAACTCTTGATGTGCTTGTTAAAATGCGTATTTCCAGATCCCCCCACCAAAGATTCTGATTCAGTAGATCTGTGGTGAAGCCTAGGAATGAGTATTTTAAAGGCACTCCAGTAAATTTTCATGCAAGTGATTTGTAGCCACATTTTGGAAACACTGGATAAAGACCTATCTTGAACTTTTGGGTTTATGTTAAAAGGTGAAAATAGAACCAAACTAGCATCCATGGCTTTAACAGTCTTCTTGTACATAGTTGTCAACATTAGTGCTTTCACAGATTGATTTCATAGTCTAGTGAAAGGAGATGAGCATAAACTCAAATAAGCATAATGCAAACAACAAAGCAATAAAAAAGTACTCAATGAATTGCATGGATGAACGACATAAGAAGAGCTCAGAGGAAGAAAATACCATTTTCAGATGTAAGGTTCAAGAGATGAATTCATTTGAAATGAGATTTGAAAAATGAGCATTTATATAAGGGAGGAAAGCATTTCAGTAATGGAACATGTCAAGAAAACACACTCGGAAGAAGGTTCCACTGTGGTGAAGCAAGTGAGCCAGTGAGGCAGGAACACCAAATGCATGTCAGAGTATACTGGGAAGAAAATTCAGGGATGTCCACTGGGTTAAGACTTAGATTATGGGTTAACTCTCATTCTTCCTTGATTTGGCTCTGACTTCTCTTCAGAATACTTCATCCAGATTGGCTCTTTTTGGACTTCCTGGACCAGCGCCACCTGTCTATAACGTTTAGACGCTCCCTTTTTCCCTGGAAGTCAAAATGAGCTGCATTTCCCACAGTCAGGGTGTCCACCCTCAATGAAAGAATATGTTGAATGTTGGTTTCTTCCTTTTCTGCTGCTATTGTTAGACTGATTATTATCCCCTAAAATCATGAGACAAGCCGTCTGCTCTTAACTCCCTGGGATTTTACCTCCTTAAGCTTCCACTGAGGAGATTTTCCTTAAGTAATAGCTGCATATCTTGATAAAGCTGTTCTCACTTAACTAGGCATTTGCTAGAGAGATACTACTTTACCTTATCAGGTCTAATCTGAAAGAGGAACTAAACTACACATACCAAGATTAGAGTTTCTTCATCTGCCCTCACTGCAGCCCTCAAAAGGCCTTTAGCAGGATCTTTAGAGGATCCAACTTGGCCAAGAATATCTGAACCAGTCCTCAAATAAGCCTTTGGGGAAATTCCCAACTGCTTGTAACTGCTTCTCTCTCTCCCTAAGGGAGAATGCATCTCCTTGTAACAGGCTTAGTTAAGAACAAGTTCCCTGAAGCTATCCTTCTGGTGGCTCACAACCTAGGATTCCTTAAGAAGAAAATGATACATAACCAAATCCACAGATTTCCAGTCCAAATTAAAAACAATCATTAATGTAGTTTTCCCACAGTACTTAATGAGGATGATGGCTGGTGGTAATGATAAATTTCTGCCTGTATACTCTTGCCAGGGACCTTCTGGGGAAGGAAGCTGCTGCTAGATGAGGCATTTAGAATTTGTGCTAAACGTTTTCAGTAGGAATGTCCTTGCTAGTGCTGCTGAGGAGGTGAAGAACTGAAGGTGAGGTATTAGCTCTCATTGAAAGCAAGAACTTATCGACCCTAGGCTATTAAAGACAATCTCTTTGGATATGTGCATTGTTATCAATAACATGACAGTTTTGCCTAAGAAATTCAGCCCTATGTTTCACACTGAACCCTTGCGTGATTGTCAATTCAAAACTTTAAAGAAGACTTCATCATCTAAGTTTCAGCAACCTGCGACTCCACCTCCATATAGTTTAATTGTTCCTGATGGAAACAAATACAAATGTTAGGTTCCAAAGGCTCTGAGACCACAGTGTGCCTTGTTCTGCCAATACTGAAGTAATCTTAGCTACCACTTAAGGAGTGCTTGACACTGTGGCAAATACTTTACAAATTTTCTCAGTTAATAATTGCAATAGCTCTGTATGTTACTATCAATATCCACATCTTGCAATTAAGGAAATTGAGACCCAGAGTTAAGATATTGTTCAATGTCACATATTTTCCAAGTGCCAGAATTTGAATCCAAGACTATCTGACTTCATAGCCAGAGTTTTTAATCTCCATAGTATAGGGCCTCTCTCCAGTGTACTGGGACCATCCACATTTCCTCTCACTACACATTTGCTCAGATGATTTCTGCCACCTGAATAGTTCCCCTATCTGCATTCCCTTCCTTCTCTATATCTGTCAAAAGTCTATGTATTTCTTCAGTGCTGACCCAAATATAATCTTCTCTATGAAGCCTATCCTAATTCTCTTTTTCTCTTTGCTACAGTCCTCTAACCAGACATGGGCTCCATTTTGGGAGTATTCTCAGCAGCTTCTTTATAACTGTTATGGCTCTTATTTTGTCTTGTCTACTTGGCTACTTAACCATAAATTCTCAAATTATGGCTCATGTACACCCTTAAAAGTCTTAATCAAACATTTTCCATATGTCAGATACTCAGTAAAACATTTATGAAATGTTATTTGCTAGAAGTATTTCTAGGATTAATCTGAATCAGGTCTCAGACTAAGGACCAACATGTCCTATTAGGTATTCACATATGGGGGTCTGGGATCATGGGTCTCTGTCTCCCAAGTACAAGACTAAGGGTTGTGGTATAAGTTTGTAGGCTGTGCTGGGATTCAGAAATTATAAAAGTGTGAGGGATGAGAAGCAGGTGGAAGTACTTACCAAAGGTCACATGAATTTGAAACTTCAGAGCCATTGAACTGTGATTCATATTACCTTCATACTAGTGCAACATTCTTTTTACTACATCATACTGACACAAACAGAACCACAAGTGACATTTCAAATACCTTGCTATCAATTTTTCCGGTCTTAGAGTCCAGCAACTTTTCCCTTAAAATTTAACTAGAAACGTTAGAAGAAATCAGACCTAAGCTTTAAGAAATTAAGTTATTTAACAGCTTTTTAAAAACAGTTTAAAAACAGTTTTAAAGAGTCTTTACTGTCTTAGAAATTCTTTGCTCAAGTAGACACCTCTCAATTATTCACAGATGGGTCATCTGTGAATAATTTTGAGTTATTATTGACATCATCACCTACTCAAATCAGTTAAATCCTTTGTTAAGGCTCCTTTAGTATATTCTTCTAAAGTTTTTAAATACAAAAAGAGTTTGAAGGAAAGACTATTTTAAAGTCGAACTCTTAAGTAGAACATTCTCTGAAAACTCTACTTACATATTTAATACAGTTTGATTGAACAAATCATCACAGTCAATATAAAAATGAATGTCATGAGACTTCCCATTTCTAAATATGACAAAGTAATTGGTATTATATTAACTCTTCTGTTGAGAAAAATTATAAAAGTTGGATTTAAAAACCCCCACCAAACTCTTCAGATTCATCAGAAAGCAACTAAGACAGCTGGATTTGGGAGACCAAGATCCCAGAAAGGAAGGGTAACCATTGAAGTAAGTCTCATTATTTGCAGCTATTTTGTTTTGTTTTCCTTTGGAACATTTGTTGATTCAAAGTATGGGGCACAGAGGCCAAAAGAAAGGAGCAGTTCTTGAACTGGGGAGACAGACATACATACATGCATACATACATAGTGCTACCAATGCAGTGAGGACAAGAGGGGCCACGATCCTGGGATCTACAAGAAATTTCCCCTCAAGGCATATGTCATATTCCAAGATGTATATGCATGGGGGAGAGGGGGCAAGATGCCAAGAAACCAGGGAAAAAACAGTTGCTAAGAGGCTAGAAAATCGAAGCAGAAATGTTGTCATTTTCATAGTACTAAGCAATAAAAACTGAAGTTAAATTTGCTTAGGGGCCTGGTAAAACAGCATAGGCTTTCAGCAGAGACCTTTGAAAGACTATATGCCTCAAGTTTAATACAGCTAAAATAGACCAGCTTTGACTGGGTCAAATTGATCTGCACATGCTCTAACTGCCTGAGAATGAGGAAACAAATCTTTTTGGAAAAAGATAGCATCAGCTGGGTCTCTAACGAATATTGTTTAATACAATTCCTGGTATTCACTAAAACATTATCCAACCTGCCCAGAAATAGGATTCAATAACCAGAGACTAGGAGAAAATACATGCATACACACACAAAACAGACCCATAGGTGATACAGGTATTGATGTTATCAGATGCAGATTTTAACATCTCATAATTAGTATGTCTAAGAAAATAGAGGACAACTTGGACAACTTTAAAAATAAATGAAATCTCTAAAAACAATACATTAGAAACCTCAGAATTTGAAATAATACTCAAAAAATAGATTTAACAGTAAGTAGAGTCATAGATGACAGTTTGACCCACCCAGATTTAAGCTTAGAGATTTTTTTCAATAAAAGGAAATACAGAAATGGTATATCAGATATATGGAACATAACAGAAAATTTGCAACAAGTGCAATTAGAATTTTAAAAGCAGAGAAGAGAGGAAAATCGGGCAGAAGCAATATTTAAAGAGATACTTAACCAGAAATTTCCCAAACTAACAAATGATATTGAGCTACAAATCCGAGAAGCTCTATAAACATTAAGAAGGCTGTATTTAAAAAAAAAACAAAAACACCTAAGTTTATCATACTATAACTACTGAAAATCAAAGGGAAATTGAAAGTTTTAAAACACCTTGTAGGGAAAGACATATTACCTTCAAAGGAGCAACAATAAGACTGACAGATGAATTTTAAACAGAAAATGTGGAAGCAAAAGACAATGGAGTGGCACTTTTAAAACACCAAAGAAAAATATCTATCAATCTGAAATCTACTGAAAAATGAAGGCAAAGTACCATACCTTTTTCAAATTAAACAGAAAATTTATTAGCAGGAGAACTACATGAAACTTTAAAAGAATAACAAACAGGAGTTCTTCAGGCACAAAGCAAATGATTCCCTATAGAAGCACAGTAATGTAGAAGAAGTGAGTACCCTAGAGGACAAATGTGTGGTCAATCTAATTGGATATCTACAGTTTAAAACAATAAGAACATCTTGCAGTGTTTAAGACATATGTTGCACTAAAATATACTATAGAATGAAGGTGAGAGGTAGGTAAATGGATTTGAAAGTTTGCCTCATCTTGGAAGTGGTAAAAGTACTGATTTAGACTCTAATAAGTCAAGGATGCAAGTTGCAGTCTTCATTCGAAGAATAATATTTAAAAGTTTCAAATTCAAAAATAATGAACAAACTAGCAAATATGGAATAATTTTTAAAATATGTGACTAATCCAAATGAAGGTAAGGATGAAAAAAAGATACAAAAATAGATGGGACCAAGAGAAAAGTAATAATATCATGGTATACAAATGTCAATAATTATATTAAGTATAAATACATGGAATACTGCAATTAAAAATATAAATTGTCATACTGAATATCAAACTATATACTGCTTCAAAGAAATACACTTAAATATAAAAACACAAAAAGGCTGAGAGTTAAAAAAAAAAAGGCCTGAGGAGCCTGGATGGCTCAGCCGTTAAGCGTCTGCCTTTGGCTCAGGTCATGATCCCAGGCTCCTGGGATCGAGCCCCGCATCGGGCTCCCTGCTCAGTGGGAAGCCAGCTTCTCCCTCTCGCACTCCCCCTGCTTGTGTTCCTTCTCTCGCTGTGTCTCTCTGTCAAATAAATAAATAAAATCTTAAAAAAAAAAAAAGTCCTGCCATGCAAACTCTAAATAGAAGTATAAAGTTCATCTGGCTATATCAGAATTAAAGAAGAAAAAATAAGGCAGGGATTACTACTAGAAATAAGGAAGAATATTTCATAATAATAAAGTAATAGAATATATATAATCCTGTATTTTTTTTATTTTTAAAATGTTTTATTTATTTATTCATGAGAGTCACAGAGAGAGAGAGAGGCAGAGGGAGAAGCGGGCTCCCTGCTAAGCAGGGAGCCTGATGTGGGACTCGATCCCAGGACCCTAGGATCATGACCTGAGCCGAAGGCAGATGCTTAACCATCTGAGCCACCCAGGCACCCCAATCCTGTATTTTTGATATAACTAATTGCAAAGTCTCAAAATATATAAAACAAGAATCATCAGACCCAAAAGGAAAAATAGAAAAATCCACAAGTATAATATTTCAACATATGTTTTTTGGTAGCTGATAAATGAACAGACAAAAAAACAATAAGTATATGGAAAATTTGAAAAACATAATGATGTAATTGATCTATATAAAACACTCCACACAACCACAGCATAAAACATGTTTGTTTGTTTTCCAAGTGCACTTGGACATTTACCAAAATTTACTATATCCTGTGCCATAAAGTAAAACTCAATAACTTTCAAAGGATTGAAATCTTTCAGAGAGTATGTTTTCTGACCACAGTGAAATTAAGCTAAGAATCAATAATGGAAAAAAAACTAGAAAAGCCCAGATATGTCAAATTAACACTTTTACAAATAAGGCACAGGTCAAGAAAAGAAATTACAGTGGAAATTAGAGATATTTCAAACAGTGTAACAATGAAACAAGACATATCAAAACTTAAGGGATGTAGTTAAATAAGTATTTGAAGTAAACTTATATCTTTAAATATAGTAGAAAATAAAAAAGGCTGAAAATAATGGTATAAAAATTTATTTCAAGAAACTATAAAATCAATGACAAATTAAACCCCAATAAAATAAAGAAAATAAATAATAAAAAATAGAAATTAATAAAACAGAAGGCAAATATATTATTAAAAATTAAAGCTAAATATTAGTTTTTTGAAGAGACTAATAAAATTGATAAACCCTATGTGAGATTATTAGCAAAAAGAAAACCACCCAAACTTCTGATTATAACAGGAGTGAAAGGTGTACAATGCTACAGAACTTATAGACAATAAAAATATAAAAATTAGATGTGAACAAGTTAGTAGCAATAAATTTGAAAACTTGGATGGAAATAATGTATCTCTTTTTTTTTTTTTAAAGATTTTATTTATTTATTTGAGACAGAGAGAATGAGAGACAGAGAGCATAAGAGGGAGGAGGGTCAGAGGGAGAAGCAGACTCCCCGCCGAGCAGGGAGCCCGATGCGGGACTCGATCCCGGGACTCCAGGATCATGACCTGAGCCGAAGGCAGTCGCTTAACCAACTGAGCCACCCAGGCACCCGGAAATAATGTATCTCTTAAAAAACAATTTACCACAATTGGTACAAGATGTATTGAAAAATCTAGGTAGCTTAGTAACTATTGAAGGAATTAAATTCCCATTAAAATCTTCCCACAGAGTAAACTGCAGGTGCTTCACTGATGAATTGGTATAAACACTGAAAATAATGCAATAAGGCAAGAAAAATAATGAAAGTTATCAGAACTATAAAGTAAAAGTAAGGTTGTCATTAATTGCAAATGACATGATGGTACAGACGGCATATACACATAATAGTAAGAGATGCCAAACAAGAAAGAGTACATATTATGGGACCGTATTTATATTAAAAAACAAAACAAAACAAAAACAAAACAGAAAAGGAAAACCTATCTGCAGTAAAAGAAGTGGTCATGATTGTGGTTACTTTTGGGAAAGGCACAGGGAGTCATCTAGGTTTCTGGTTATGTTTCATTTCTTAAAATGAGATATGATAATACTAGTGTGTTCACTTTGTGGAAAGTCATCAAAATGTATGAAACTTTTAATCTCTTCTGTATGCACATTATAATTTAATTTAAAAGTTTATAAAAATAATTAAAAAAATAATTGCCTGATAACCCATGCCTTTAATACTCTTAGATTCTTAGATTCAAATCAGTAAGTTGAAAATTAAGTGCGATACAAGTTTGTGAATGAACTGGTGTGGGAGAGTAGAATAAACTGAGAAAGTAATAAACTTGGAATGAGCCAGCCTTACAGGTGACATATTACCAGCTATGTTTCTGTGCATTCTTGTCATGTAACAGCTTACTTAGGCATCTTATTGGCTGAGAGGAGGGCCACTTTCAGCAATCTATTCCAGAACTGCACATTTAGGAGAGTGTTAAGGATAGAAAGCTTAGATGGAAAGCACATCTATGTATAGGTGGAGTCTTGACTGAGCTATGCAGAAAAATGATATCCATTTTATTGCAGCACTTAAGTATGAAATAGAGAAAATCTTGGGGACAGATAGTCATGTCGAAGAAAATTTCAGTCTCTTCTGCAACAGTAAAAATGCTGTAGTTGAAAAGTTGTGAATTTCCAAATACACTTTTCCTCATAAGTAATAAGTCGTATTACAAAGATAAGATTTTGGTTTTGTTTTATTTCAAGTTTTTATTTAAATTCTAGTTAACGTATAATGTAATATTGGTTTCAGGAGTAGAATTTAGTAATTCATCACTTATATACAGCATCCAGTGCTCATCACAAGTGCCCTCCTTAATATCTATCACCCATTTAGCCCATTCCCCACCCACCTCCCTCCAGCAACCCTCAGTTTGTTCTCTGTGGTTAAGAGTCTCTTATGGTTTGCCTCTTTCTCTCTCTTTTTTCCTTTCTTCCTTCCCCTATGTTCATCTGTTTTGTTTCTTAAATTCCATATGAATGAAATCATATGGTATTAAGACAAGATATTATTGAATGTAGATTTCATTCATTCGGCTTCCAGTTCATTTCTGCTTCCCTTCTTACTTGCTTATTCAAAAAGTTCTGGTGTTCTCTCCAGTTCAATAAACTTGTTTAGGGCTTGATCTCTTGTGGACCAGATTTAGGAAGAGGATAAGATGACAAGATATATAGGACCAAAGAACAACAGGTAAAATAAATTCGAAATATAAAGAAAATTATTGTAATAGTAGAAGCCACTACTGAATGCTTATCATATACTCTCTGTGTGCTTTATTATTTAATTTATTCTTGACAAAAACACTATGCAAAAGGCATTGTTAGCCCCAAGTTACAGATGAGGAAAGTGAGGTTTAGAGGTTATCCAAAGTTGTAGAAATAGTTGGCAATTGGTAGAGCTGGGATTTAGTCTTTTTTCGGTATGATTCAGAGCCACTTTTCAGCCATTACATCTCACCCATCTTCCAGTAGAAATGGTCCTAGGGGCATGTTCTTTGTGATTGCATCTCAAATCCCGTTATCCAATTCTTGACTTTTTTCTTTGTACACACGTGTTTTGTTTTATTTTATTTTTGGATAAAGTAGCGCAATCAAATTTTGATTATTGGGTTGATTTTCCATGGCAAATTTTCATCCTGAGCCATTTTCTTAACATCCCAGCTACATATGTATATATGTAGTGGGATCAAACCAATGTTAATTAGCAAAACTGATCAGTGATAGAAATTTAATGGAGTAAAAAAATAATGTAGTCTATTTTTATATATTATACATGAATCTATGATAAGCCAAATATAAATTTCTCTTGGATCAGCAATTTTTGAGTTTTCTGCAATACAATATCCAGTCATGCTTTCCTGTTCCCCAATTTTTTCCTTATCAGGATAACAAAGCTCATCAATCTAGATACCCTAAACATGACCTAAAGAAAAATTAGAAATTAAAAGAGTAAGTTTTTAAGGAATCCTAATAAAATAGAAAGGCCTGGAAATATGCAAATTTCCTTACCATGGCCATCAAATCCCTGCAGAATCTAGCATCTACCCACCTTTCTAATGTCTTATGACAAGGTGTCTTTCTCCTTCTGTGCTTTATCCACACTGTCCAGTGCTCTATTCCTTTAGTCCTTGCCTGCATTAGGGCCTTTGGTCCTCTTGATTCCTCTGTATGGAATGCCCTTTGCCCATTTCTTCCCATGGTTGGTTCCTTCTTACCCTTTAGGTCTCAGGTGAAATGGCTGCTTCTGTGATAGGCCATTCCTGAGTCCTTTGCTAAAGCAATTGCCCTTGCACCCTTGATCTCACCTAGTTATTTTACTTATATCACCTAGTTATTTTACTTCTTTTTTATCACATATAATAATCTAAGACTATATCTTTCATTTGCTTTTTAATTGTTTGTTTTCTGCCTTATCCTCTAATGCTTCTTCCTTATTTCCAGCTGGCATGTATGTTCATAAGATACTTGATGAATATTTTTGAAGGTTTATTTGTTTGTTTGCTTGTTTACTTACTTTATTTTCTGAGCCTGCTTATTTGTAGCATCTGCAACTTTCCCACATCCATCTCTGGCATCTGGGCTGCAAGACAGGAGCACACTTTTTCCTGCAGACAGTTCACATTGGGCCTTTGGTGAAAAATAGCGTCCTGCTTCCACTCCCCCACCTTTGGGCATTCATGTACTTAGCTCTGTAAGCTTCTGCTGATGGGATGAAATTGACCTGCCTGCTTCGCTAGATATCCAGGTACAGGGATACCACCATGAGGAGCAAGAAAAACCAAGTTCTGAGTGTGCAAAAGTAACCAAGTTACAATTTTAGTAAGGGGCCAGAGAAGTTGACCTGAACATGACAAATGCAGAGAGAAAGAAGACTGGAAAAATGCAAAGTTCTAACATATTTCTTTTGGATGCATCAGCTGGGACACTGACATAGAAAACTGAATTGCACTGTGGCTGAGCTCTCTCCATGTCAGGACAAAATATAGACTAGAATAAGAGTTTTTAACCAAACAAATTATTTTAGATGGTTGGCAAAGAAAAAAATATTCTCTTTCCAGAGCCTAGCATTTAGTAGCTCTACCATTAGGATAGGCTCTGATCAAAGAATAAGACACTGGGCCAGTCTCTTTTTTTTTTTTTAGATTTTATTTATTTATTTGACAGAGAGAGACACAGCGAGAGAGGGAACACAAGCAGGGGGAGTGGGAGAGGGAGAAGCAGGCTTCCCGCCGAGCAGGGAGCCGGATGCGGAGCTCGATCCCAGGACCCTGAGATCACGACCTGAGCCGAAGGCAGACGCTTAATGACTGAGCCACCCAGGCACCCCATTGGGCCGATTTCTTAAAGTAGCTCCACAATTATTTTCTCTTAATTGTACCATATCCTGTTACCAGATTGGTTTCTGCTGGTTCCTGATCCTGTGGGTTCATTTAGTCCATGATAATTTATGCTAGGCCTTATGTACTTTGGCATCACTCTTCTACCTGTTTGCTTCTGAATGTTTCTGATATTTTATCTTATAACTTGGTACATCTTGACCACATGCTCAACCCTTGCATCCTGAATAGGATTTCTGTGTTTTCTTGTTACTTCTCTAAAATTAGAATTGTTCTACCCATGCTCCTGGTTTAGTCCTGATAACTTCTTTCCTAAAATATCTCAGCAGACCATGCTCCCATCCCATGAAAATAGAAGTGTTACCAAACTTTACTCATTCTTTTAATCCATTCATTTACAAATATTTATCAAGCATCTACTGTATGCTAGATACTTTCCTAAGTGCTAAGGATACAACAGTAAATAAAATCAGCTTGGTACTTGCTCTCAAGGAACTTACAGTTATGGGAGACAGGCATTTATTTATTTATTTTTATTTTATTATGTTATGTTAGTCACCATACAGTACATCATTAGTTTTTGATGTAGTGCTCCATGATTCATTGTTTGTGTATAACACCCAGTACTCCATGCAATACATGTGCTCCTTAATACCCATCACCGGGCTAACCTATCCCCCCACCCACCTCCCCTCTAAAACCCTCAGTTTGTTTCTCGGAGTCCATAGTCTCTCATGGTTCAGGGAGACAGGCATTTAAACAAGTCATTGTAATAACTACCAATGGGAAAAGAAGGGGTGCTAACCCAGCAGGTAGCTTTGTGTGTATGTGCGTGTTACTAGATAAAAATTTTCTGGATGAAATGCAATCCAAGTTGGGTTCTGAGAAATAGTCAGAATTAGCCAGGCACTCTGAATGTACACCAACAAAAAAACCTCTCTCCGCTTGCTGCTCTCATAGCATCCACATTCTGCCTATGTGGCTGGCTATGGAGATCATATGTTTCTGGAGTTGCCACTAACAAAAATTCCCAACAAGAATGCTACTGATCCTGGAAAGGTCAGTAGTTTCCTTCACTCAACTATTTGGCCAGGTAAAAGGAGTGATGTTCTGTACATAAATAACCCTAAAGCTCTCATTAGGCCAGTATCAGATCTTTTTTCTAAGAGTTTTATTAAAAAATTCAAGCTGCTGTCAAAGAGAAAAACTTAAACTGAGCCATATAAGAGGGTTACCAGGGGTGTAACCCAGTTCAAATGTAGGCTACCATGATACACTTTCTTGCCCAGAACTTCTCCTGGAGACACACTACCCTCTATGATAACTTTTAGGAAGAACCTGTGACCTCTTCCATGATGATTATCTCCATATAGTTATATTGGAAAAGTATACTGGAAAATTTGACAGGAGGGGAAGACTTGGCAAAGCACTAAGGTGGGTATCTGATCAGGGGATTGGGACCTGAACCTGCACATGGAGTTCTGCAGGACAGACCTAATCTAGTAGGCCCCCCATCCCAGGATGAGTCAATCTGCATCATTCTGGAAAAACAGCCTAAAAGGGAGAAGTTCAAATATTGTAGTTCTACTAGTCACTTCCAAATGATCTTAATACACAGAGGAGAAATACTCTAGCTTGCCAGATTGACACAATTGAGTATCTACCCCATTAAATACACTATTTCTGAACCATGGACTTTAATTGACTCTTTACACTCAGCTGGTTGCCCACCTCTATTCCTAGATAGGACCTATTTTTTGGTAGAAGATATCCACATTCTAAAAATATCCTCCATGAAAGTGGAGACAGGTATACTTATCATGTAGAAAATAATTCATTAAAGATTTGGATTTAGGTCCATGTCAGCTTGCTTCCATGATGGAATAAATCCAAAAGGTAAGAAGGGAAAGAAAAATTGGGGGACTTATAGTTAAAACTTTTACAGTTTTTTTAACTACTTCCCTATAAAAGATATCAGTCTAGATTCAACACTAGCACATTCAGACTATTCAGAGGTCTTGGATTTAATATATTCATCCCTTTAGCCCTAATCTCCTCTTATAGACTTCTTGAAGGTCAGTCCATTATCCTTCAAATGCCATAAGCCTTCTAGAGCTTGAAAGCCTACTTTCATTCAGCTTTTTGAGAAGCCCAGTCCAAATGTACTCTCACAACCATTTATGGTCAAAATTAATACCTCAAACATTTACATTTGCCTGATTTTGTTTTGAGAGTACCCTGGTGCTATTTCTGTTCCTCATTGTGAATATCTTAGAGAAGTTTAGCTTAAATTAGCTGAATAATTTATGTGGGGTAAAGATACCCATGAGCAGTCTGACATTTTTATTTGAAGAAGTCTAGTACCCATAGAGGTCAAAATTCATAGCAGACAACCAGAAAGCTCCACTGATGATAGATGTAGGAGTCTATTCCATACCACATCTATTCCCAAGGGCCACAACCACTACACATATGCCTTATGTTGGAAAAAAGTGCCTATTTGTTTGGGAAACTAACTCAAATACTTTTGGCCATAGACCAATCTAATATTCAGTGTTCCTTTGTCAATTCTATCCTGACGCCAAACTGCATCTTGAGCATCTGGAGTCCTCATCACTAATATATTTACTTTTTATTTTTAATCTCTTCTTTGGGAAGACTTAAAACACAATACATCTGTGGCAACTGGATAGAACCACCTAACCCTCAAACAGGCACTGGGGACAAGGACTAATTCACCAGGTTTCTTGATATTACATGACAAGTACGTCATTGCTATGAGTTCTGTGTCAGGACAAAGTGCTGGGAAATTTGCATTTTCCATGTCAGCATCAAATGCCTGTGTAGTGTAATTTCAATGAACTTAATGATTCATTTGCTTTTATTTCAAAGATCATTTTGTACCTTTTTCTGGAAGGCATTGTGGTCCTCTTATGCAGAATAGCTTTCAAAAACAATATCCTAAACCATATGATTTTCAATTGTAACTGAATTATCATCTTGTTATGGAAGGTCCTTGTCTACAACCTCTATGTCTCCTCCATCTTTTGTCCAACATTTTCAGGTGTGTATTGCTCACGTTTCCCAAGAGTGGACTGAGACAGGAAGGAAGCTCCTCTGGTCCCTGAAGGGGGTAGGAAAAATTCTGATTGCCAGGATTGTAGTAATAACCATTTCTGAGCCTATTATATTTTTTGAGATGAAAATAATTATTTTGGTTTATTTATTCATATATATATGTGTACACACATATTTTGGCTCATTTTTATGAAGGATTTGAGGTGTTGCATAAATACATTGTTATTCAATGTCTTAATAGAACTTTAATTTTTGAGAGGGAAAATGAGAATCTGTAAGTACTGAGATGTTGATTTTAACAGATCTTATAAATATATGTTTTATTTTCTAACTAGATTACAAATGACCAAAGGATAGGAAATCATTTCTTTAAGGATCTTTGATAAGCTCAGAACTTTTTTTGAAAGATTTATTTTTGAGAGAGAAAGAGAGAGAGAGAGCAGGGAGAGGAGCAAAAGGGAGAGGGAGAGAAGCAGACTCCCCACTGAGTGGGGAGCCCGATGCGGGGTTCAATCCCAGGACCATAAGATCATGATCTGAGCTGAAATCAAGAGTCAGTTGCTTAACCGACTGAGCCACCCAGGCACCCCAGAACAGTATTTTCTAAATGGTAGGCATTTAGAAGCTTTGAAGAGGTTTGTGAAATTCTATGCCAACATTGTTAGTATTCCTCTTCAATTTGCTCATTGTAAACCATGTGTGATATGTGAGAAAATGGAGGGCAATGCAAAGTTGATATAACTTCCCTGAAGGTCAGCCAGCAAGCTGGGGGAAGGATGGAATTAGAACTCACACCCCTCCATTTTCCAGGCTGTTGCTTAGCCCACTGAACCCCACTGTCTCTGACTCAGTGCATTAATATAGACTGTGCAACACAGATTGCCTGAACATATGGCAGAGAGGATGAGAAGATAATATTCCATGGCAGGATTTGTTCCTGCAGACGGGTGGCTGCAAAGGCTGTGTTTTTTTTTTTTTTCCAGAGGATTCAGTAAGTGAAGCGTTAAGCGCTTTTCTTATTTTTGTCTCCAAATGATACAACTTTTCCCCTTGAATGAGATCAATTTCTGGGTGTTCCTATTGTCAGGGGAAGCTAGTGGAAGTGAGGTCAGGAAGCGTGCAGATCTCCCCACAGGCTGTGACGGGAATAATGATAAGTCCCATGCAGAGCACTCCATTATACCTGGAGGGGTGCCTATAATTGCCATTCCCTCTCCTTCCTCAGCAAACCATATCCTGTATTTAGGACACAGGTTCTAGAAATGTCTCCTGGTCTAGATGCTCCTATTCTCCTTAGCAATAATCTATATTTTATACTCTTAATATGACCTATTTCTTTATCAATATAAATGAGTAGATGTCACTGATAATCTAATTCAAAGGTTTCATACAAAACATTGGACAGGGCGCCTGGGTGGCTCAGTTGGTTAAGCGACTGCCTTCGGCTCAGGTCATGATCCTGGAGTCCCGGGATTAAGTCCCGCATCGGGCTCCCTGCTCGGCGGGGAGTCTGCTTCTCCCTCTGACCCTCCTCCCTCTCATGCTCTCTGTCTCAAATAAAAAAAAAAAAAACCATTGGACAAGTAATTATAGATTTTAGCCCCAGATTCTTTCTTGAGCAGGAGACAGAATATAGGGGTTATAATGGGGTAATAATTGTATCTACCTCACAGGTTTGTAATGAGGCCAAATGAGGGAGGAGAAGGAAATGAGAGCAGAGGACTCAGGGTCCAAGCCTTCCAAGGCAGAGTCCAAAAGTGCAAAGACTTTAGGCATAATTTAGGGCTGTGGCTTTCAAATTGGAGGACAGTCCAATGAGAGGAATTGGGGAGACTGCACGGACAGGGTTCTGTACTCCTCTTTTCAATTTATATGCTATATATCTGTGCTGTATAATATAGTTTAATGTAAGAGTTTCATTGGAAAAATAGAGGGTTTTGTAACTAAAAGATAGTTTTAGAAGCCTGATTTAGGAAATGGTTGGTTCTATACAATAAATTATAGTAGTATAGAGTATGGACATCGGCTTTAGTTGAGTATAGCTCTGCATCTAAATAATCCTTTGAACTTGGACCCCTGTGCTTTAGATTCGTTATCTGTAATAATGGGGTAATAATTGTGTCTACCTCACAGATTTGTAACGAGGCCAAATGAGATAATATGTGGAAGTACTTAGCACTGAGACGGACACACTAGTAAACACTCACTAAGAGACAGCGGCTGTTATAACTTTATCATTGATATTACCATTACTTTTGCGGTTATTATTAGATTTATTCAAACAAATAGGAGTCATTAATTTATTCTAGCTTGAATTTAGGGAGAATGCAGTGGGACTTTAATGATCTAACTGTGAGTGATAGGTCCCCCACTCATGAAAAGAGAGCATGAATGTTCTGGTGGCAACAGAATGAGAAAGAGAGTCCAAGGGGAGATGGTATTTCAGGGTCTGGGCCATGCTGACTGGCTGAACTTGCCCCATGACAAGCTGAAGATTTGTGTCTCTTACTTAGGTCCTTTGTTATGGGTTGAATTGTGTCGTGTCCCTGTCATCACCACCAAATTCCTGTGTTGAAGCTCTATGCCTAATACCTCAAAATGTGACTGTGTTTGGAAATAGGGTCTTTACAGAGCTAATTCAGTTAAAATGAGGTCATTAGGGTGGGCCCTAATCTAATATGACTGGTGTCCTTATAAGAAGAGAAAATTTGGGCACTGAGTATACAGAGGGAAGACAATGTGAAGTGACAGAGAGAAGGTGACTCTAAAACCAGGAGAGAGGCCTGCAACAGCTTTCAGAAGGAACCATCACTCCTGACACCTTGATCTCATATGTCCAACCTCCAGAACTGGAGAGAATTAACTTCTGTTGTTTAAGCCACTATGGCAGCCCTAGAAAATCTTGGAGATTTCATAGTTTAGTTTAATTCGGAAAGGTAGCTTTCCTTTACCAATCCAAATGTAGAGAAACAAGTGGGGGGCTAGTACTCCCTGGAATTCCAGTTCTACTCTTCCTTTTTCCTAAGTAAAATGCAAAAACATATTTTTCCTGGTACACATTGGGATCTTTAAGGCAACCCCCCCCAAATCAGCATTTAATTTTTTCAGCCAACATATTTCAGCCAGCTTTTTATCTGGTATTCTCTGCCACTTCTATCCTTTCAGAGTCTTTATAATGGTATGTCCAGCATGTGGCTGGCACCTCAGCTGCACCCTGGGGCCTGGCATATTCACCACTGAGAGTTAGGGCTTAAAGAGTTTATCAGTCGAGGTTTTCACCAGACAATATAATGCCTGCCAAGATAATGCCTCTGGAATATCTTGAAATCAACTGTTAACAAAAGGCAAACAAATAAAAAAAAATCATTAAATTTTTTCCCATCAAAAAAAAATTTTTTTTAAATCCAGCTGTACCCCAAACGAAACAGCTATCAAAAAAAAAAAGCTCCCCCATTAGCTATCAATTCACAGCAACTTCAATCAGCTGGTGTGCCCGAGCCTGTGGTAATATCTCCCCAGCAGCCTCCCACATGCCAAACTTGACTGCTCTGTGTGAGCCACATTAAACTTGTCTGCCATCAATCCCCAGTCTCCTTTGCAGCAGCAGCTTAACGAGGTGAGGGAGCAGGCATCACCAAGAGGCAAAGGCTGTTTTAGGAGGACAGAGAGGAGCTGAGGGAGGAGCTGCCGTGGAGAAAAGCTGGATATAGGCCATTAAGGAACAGAGTTTTTCTGCTAAGGTCTTCTCATATTGTCATTTCTATGCAGATATGTGGTTTTCAAATCTCCTAATGTCAGAATAGGCAGTGGAAGATGAGTTAGGAAGCACCAAATCACAGCAAGCTGGCCACCCTCACATAATTTTATCTTATGGAGAAACTGGGGGACCCTATGCCAGTTTTTCTTCATGCATCTCTTAAAGACTTGAGATCTGTCTCCTCCCAAGATGGACTACAGATTCAGGTCCGGGGCTTCCTTTAGAATTCACAGCAAGAAACACTTTAAGAAAAGTACACATTTTCTTTTTGCTCTCTGAGACCAGTCTGGTTTGAAGCACATTCACGGTGTATATCACCACTAGGGGAGCTGATCTAGCTTGCTCCCCCAAGCTGCCATTAAAGGGGGCCTCACCTCTGGCAGTGGGACCAAAATGAGAAGCAACTCAGTAATTACACACAGAAACAGCCCCCTAACCAATTCCTTGTGCTAGCAAGGAGAATACCATGTGGGGCAGCTCAGCCTTCCCCTTCACTCCCTTCCTGGGGCCAGTTTCACAGATTGCTTACAGACTGCAGCAGTCTGAATCTGGAGGGCCTTCTTGGAATAGAAGCTGAACTTCTATTTGAAATGCCTCCTCCTGCTGTTCTTAAATAACACTGACAACAATAATAGGCATTTATACCAATAGGGTCCTTCAGAACCTTTATTAAATCTTTCCAAATATACTCTCTTGCTTCTCTCCAGCAAAGAAAATATGCTTTGTGACATGTGCCCAGAAGATGGCTGCATAGCTTTTGGCTACTGGAACTACCCACTGTCTAAAATAACTCCCTTATTTGTGTCCAGGCTCTGACAAATGCCTCGCAAACGCATTGGCCTGCAAATTTCCTTGACCCAGTAATATGGTGTATTATGTTTTTTTTAAAACCACAGAAACTCAGCAAAGTAACCTTAATGATCCACTTGCTCAACCACACAGCTGACATTTGAATTAGAATTACAACCAAGTGGCCATCCAGTCTTGGCTTGAAATCCTGGGATGAAGACTATAGAAGTCACAACTTTCAACTAAGGGGGAATACCATTTTCCCCCTTATTATGCTTATATTCTCTTTTACTAATTCCATTTAGCCTATCCCTTTCCCCAAAGACCATGAGTATAATGGTTGTTTGTACTGAACATGACCAGTGTTTGAAGAGTGACATTTTCTTCATGTCTTTTATTATACAATTTGGGATAATTCTCTAACGATGCAACTTGGCTTAATGAAAATAGCTCTGACCTTGGAAGACGAAGATACATGTGTGAGTCCCAGCTTGCTCAATTACTACCATATAAATTGGGAGGCCTATCAATCTCACTGTTTATAAAATGGAGTAAATCTGTATGTCCTCAAGAGGGTTGCTAAGAGGGTTCAATAGGATAATGTATATGAAAAGAATTTGTAAATGGTAAATTGTTACACATAAATTGTTTATTCTTTTTTTTTAATTTTTAATTACTTCTTGGAAAATTATGCTAAAGTGGGTAAAAAAGGGAAAAGGGCAAGCACATAGTGATTTAATTAGATCCACAGGACATTGCCTTCACATGGGTAGATGGAGCCCCCAGCCCTTCGGATTTCAGCACATGGATATGTGGTAACTTAATATGCAAATGAAAGGCCTCAGAGGGCACCCAGTCTCCACATGTGCCAATTAATCAAAAGAAACAGTATCATCCTCTGATTCCACTAATTAGAGAATCATCCCTAAGCCACTAGGTTTCTGAGTTACCGAGGTTTAATAAATCTGCAATAAATTAATGAGTAATACATTAGCCAGTGACTAAATTCCTACCGAGCAATATGATAAGAGGAGGACTCAGGTTACCTATGTATTTAAAGCTTTCTTTTCTTAATTTTTTTTATTGTTTTCCATCCTAGAAAGATTCTGAACACCTTGGTTGTGAAGGACCATAGATTCCCATGGTTCAGTGTAAGAAGGGGTCCAGAAATAACACATAAATACAACCATTAAATAATGTGATTGGAATTTTAACAATGTATAATTCATCCAAATGGTTGCTTGCTTTAAAACAATCACTTTGTGGATATTTGCAATTGTTTAATAATACCAAAATTGCTAAAAATTAGGGAATCCTCTGAGAATTGCTCTCACCTACTCATTTATTCATTTGAACCTTCCCAGGGGTAGCAAAATATCATCTGAGGGTAGATTTGAATTTGGAGGCAATTAAAAGATTTTTGGATCTACTCTGGTTATGAAGGTAGGTGATCAAGCAGAATAATCCTATTTGTCATCACTTGAAGGACCCGTCTTATCACCTATATGCTTGTATGAGAAGCCTGATAGTGCTAGAACAAAACTCTGGGTATTAGACTTGAGTTCCAGTATAAGATTGGATTGGCTTGAGGATACACTGGATACATCTAGTTTGAATCTGTTTAAGAGGCATTTGGCTTTTAACTTCAATCATAGTCTAGGTGCAAGAGAAGGAGGCCTTTTCTCATGCTGTTCATTTATCTAGAATTTTTTTTTTCCGATTCAAACCCTACCCATTCTTCAATGTTCACCTTATACACCATCTCATTTACAAAGATTTTCCTGATACGTCTCCAACTGAAAGTTTTTACTGTGCTCTTTGAGCTTTCATTGTACCTGACTTGCACCTTTCTTATGGAACTTATTGCTTTCTGTGTTTTATTGTGTTTGGTTTTATACACTTCTTATCACTTCTTATAGGTAGTAAATTTTGGGGGGGTAGGATTTGTGTCTCTTCTTTGAATCTCACATAACTAAACTAAGCTTTGTACATTATATTTCCTCAATTAATAGTAGTTTACTGAGTTATGAAGCAGTCTCTCTCTATATATATACAGTATAGGCAGTATATACACACACATATCTGTATACACATACATACACATATGTAGTAACTGTACATACAGAAAAACATCCAAGTAAGTACCTAATTTCCATACATAAAATATCACTCTTAATGGTGAAATGTTAAAAAGTATTTCCTTTAATAAGATGTGATATATGTGATATATATATGTGATACACATATATACACACACACAATGGAATATTAGCTATAAAAATAAATGAAATATTGCCATTTGCAATGACATGGATGAACTAGAGAGTATAATGCTAACTGAAATAGTCAGTCAGAGAAAGACAAATACGATATGATTTCACTTATATGTAGAATTTAAGAAACAAAACAAATGAGCAAAAGGAAAAGAGAGAGAGAGAGAGACAAACCAAGAAACAGACTCTTAATTATAGTGAACAAACAGATGATTATCAGAGGAGAGGTGGCTCGGGGGATGGTTGAAATGGTGATTAAGGAGTGCACTGTCACGATGGGCACCCAGGGATATACGGAATTGCTGAATCACTATATTGTACACCTGAAACTAATATAACATTGTATATTAACTACACTGAAATTAAAAGAAAAACAAGGTTAAAAAGTATTTCCTTTAAAATTAGAACAATACAAAAATGACTTCTATCACCACTTCTGTTCACCATTATGATATCGATCCCAGGCAGTACCACAGGACAAGAAGTATAAAGACTAGGGGCGCCTGGGTGGCTCAGATGGTTAAGCATCTGCCTTCAGCCCGGGTCACAATCTCCAGGTCCTGGGATCGAGCCCGACGTCGGGCTCCCCGGCTCAGCGGGGAGTCTGCTTCTCCCTCTCCCTCTGTCTCTCACTCTGCTCATGTTCTCTCTCTGTATCTCTCTGTCTCAAATGAACGAATAAAATCTTAAAAAAAAAAAAGAAGTATAAAGACTAGAAGGAAAGAAACGAAAGTATCCGTTATGCACAGATGACAAAATTGTCTGTATACCGATGCACCCTGATAATGAGAACGGTTTTGACTTCACTCCTCATTAGGAGAACAACTAACAACTATTCAAGAACAAGACACCACTGAGAATTTTAGAGGCCGAAGCAACCCCCTGTACAACAGAGACCAAGACAGATGGCATCGGAAGGGTAAGAAAGTGGCTATATACTGACCACATTACCTTTCTCCCAGGCTAGTGCGCCACCACATGGAAAGGTCTCCCCTGAGCCCCCAGTTCCTCCAAGAGAAAAAGAGAACCCAGAATTGGGGTTGCTTTGCTGGAGCCCCATTTTGATCTCATACCACAAAGACTGCAGGGGAATCTGCAGCGATCAACTACTGGGAATCTGACTGTAATAGAGAAGGAGCCACATGGACCTTGGCAGACTGAGTTCATACATGCAGTGTCCAAGTAGTAATTCCAACTAGCAGCTTTTCTTACCCAAAGAATTACGCTGGGGGGGTGCACTCTGACCAGGGAACTTGGTGGGGTGCAGATCTGCCTGATTCAGATCCTCAAATGAAAAGTTTTGCCAGCCCTAGAGCCCAGTCTGTCCATGCCTAGGAAAGGAAGAGTCACAGCACCACTCACTGTGGAGAGTGTCTTCTGATCACATCTGACCAGAAGGGCTGGTAACAACCCCAGGAAGCTGAGTGGCCCAGTGGCACCAGAGACCAGAGAAGGGTGGGCAGTGCTGATCGTCCCCAGAGCAAAGTCAGTATCAGGCATGGAGGGTTCCCCTGCTACCCACAGGCAGGGGGTTAAATTCACAGCTAAGGCTGAGGGTAGTGCTGAGGAACTCCCAACTGAAGAGCCTGTTTGAGAAATTGAGGGTAGTGTAGAGTGGCCCCTCTAGACCACCTTCCCAGGCAAAGGATCTGAGACATAGCCCCCACCTATTGTGAAGAGTCTTTTGGCTCCATCTGACCAGAAGGTCAAGGTATATATATATATACCTGGAAGCTGTGCAGTTCAGTGGTGCTTGAGCTGAGAGAAAGGCAGGCAGAGGTGATAGTTTGCAAAGCAAAGCTAGTGGCCCTGTTTGGCTAGGAAACTTGGGGAGTGGGTTGGTTTGAATTAAGACAAGAAGCAAAGAGCTTTGCTGGCTTTAGAGCTGCTTTTTCCACTGTAGCCAAGCAGGGAATCTAATCTGTAGCCCCACTCATCGCTAAATACAGTGTTCAGCCTGTCCAACTAGAGAACCTAACAAGAACACACAGGAAGATTTATAGCCCATTCAACATCCCTACGTACAATGCCACTTGAACAGAGAGTACAGCCATGGCTTCCTTTGCCTGCAGAACAAACCTGGTGGCCTCACCTGACCAGGGAATTCAGTGAATACGCTATCCTGACTTGGGTCCTCAAACAAGCTGCATAGGCCCTAGACCCCATCCTGTTGCCCTGCCCTTCCCTGCTAGGGCAGGGAAGCTAATTCATAGCCCAAACTATTACTAAATACAGTACCCAGTTCCAATCATCTAGTCGGCCTCACCCAAGAATCCAGACAACCATGGAGCCCATCCTACAACCTCACTTGGGTAAGGAACTAAGCCAGCAGTCCTATCCAAATGTTCTCAGGCACAACCCTTCATCCCCATTCTCAGAGGTCAAACAGTTACCTCACCTCAAAATAGAGCATAATAGCAGGCCCCACCTGCCCAAAGACATTACCAGGAAACACATCCAGAAACCCAAGCTGAGCTGACTGGTGAAGAACTGTCTCTGACTAAGCAAACCTATAAAGTCTGGAAGAGGAGCCCAATTACTCAAATGTGCAGATACCAATGTAAGGAATCAAGGATCACAAAAAATCAGGTAAATATGATACCACCAAAATAAACTAATAAAGCTTCAATAAGTGACCCTAAAGACCTGAAGATCTATGAAATGTTAGACAAATAATTCAGAATAACCCTATTAAAGAAATTAAGTAGACAAGAAAACCCAGACAGACAACTAAACAAAATTACTAAAACAATGCATGAACAAAATGAGAGGTTTGACAAAATGGCAACTATGCCCCCCCAAAAATCTTAAAGTTTAAAATACAATAACTGGACTAAAGAATGCAACATAGAGTTTCAAAAGTAGATTCAACTGTGTAGAAAAAAGAATCAGTAACTAGAGGATAGGATATTAGAAATTACATAGGAGCAAAAAGAAAACAGAATGAAAAAGAGTGAAGAACGTTTATAGGGAATTATGAGAATGTAAAAAAATTGTACTATGGGCAATCCAGAAGAAGAGGTAGAGAATGGGACAGAAAGTATCTTTAAAACAATAATGACTGAGAACTTCCCAAACCTGGAAAGAGAAACGGACATCCATATCCAGGAGGCCCAGAGAATCCAAAGTAGATTGAACCCCAACTAGGCTACACCAAGACACATTATAATTAAATTATCAAAAGTCAAAGATGAAGACAGAATTTTGAGAGCAGAAAGAGAAAAGAGAGGTTACATACAAGGGAAATCAGTGGATTTCTCAACAGAAACATTTCAGGCCAGGAGAGAATGGGATGTCATATTCAAAATATTCAAAGAAATAACTATCAATTGAGAATTCTATACCTGGTGAAGCTGTCCTTCAGAAATGAAGGAGGGATAAAGACTTTCCCATAAAAACAAAAGCTGAGTGAGTTCATGACCATTACAATTGCCTTATGAGAAATGGTAAAGGGAGTTCTTTGACTGGAAGTAAAAGAAGGCTAATTAATGTTATAAAAACATAAAAAGTTAGCATAAATCTCACTAGTAATGGCAAATATATAGTCATAGTTAGATTCTGCAATATGGTAACTGTGGTACATAATTCATTTACAACTCTAATTTAAAAGTTAAAAAAGAATGAATGTAGCAAAACTAACCATAACTACAATAATCTGTTATTACACAATATAAGAAACATGTAAATTGTAGCAGCAATACCTAAAATGTGAGGTTGGGGTGGGAGGAGGAGTAAAAATGTAAAGTTTACAAATTCTTTTTTTTTTTTTAGGATTTTTACTTGTTTATTTGACAGAGAGAGAGAGACAGCAAGAGAGGTAACACAAGCAGGGGGAGTAGGAGAGGGAGAAGCAGGCTTCCCACTGCTTGTGGGAAGTGAATGAGCCCGATGTGGGGCTCGATCCCAGGACCCCGTGATCATGACCTGAGCCAAAGGCAGATGCTCAATGACTGAGCCACCCAGGTGCACCTAAAGTTTACAAATTCTATTGAGGTCAAGTTGTTATCAATTTAAAATAGGGTGTTATTAGTTTAAGATACCTTATGTAAGCCTCATTGTAACCACAAGAGAGAATCTTGTAGTAATTATACAGAAGAACACAATGAAGAGTCAAAGTATCAGTACACATCAAAACATAACAAAAGACAGCAGACCAGAAGACATCAAAACATAACAAAAGACAGCAGATAAGAAACAAGGAAAAATAGATCTACAAAACAACTAGAAAACAATTGAAATGGCAATATTAAGTCCTTATTATTTTATATAATATAACCTATCAATGATTACTTTAAACATGAATGGATTAAATTGTCTAATTAAAAGAATATTGAATGGGTTAAAAAAACACACACAAAATCCAACAATATGCTACCTACAAGAGATTCACTTTAGCCTTAAAAACACACATAGACTGAGAATGAAGGGATGAAAAAGACATTTCAACCAAATGGTAACAAAAAAAAATAGGAATAACTATATTTCTATCAGACAAAACAGTTTTTAAACTAAAAGTGGTAAAAAGAGACAAAGAAGGCTATCATATAATGATAAAAGTATTACTACATTAAGAAGTTATAACAACTGTAAGCATTTATGCACTCAACATTGAAGCACCTAAATATATAAAACAAAAAATAAGAGCGCTAAAAGGAGAAATAAGTAGTAATACAAGAATAGTTGGGGACTTTTATATTCCACTCTCAACAATAAATAGATCATCCACACAGAGAATCAGTAAAGAAACAGCAGATTTGAATACTATATAGAGCAAATGAACCTAACAAATACATAAAGAATATTCTATCTAACAATAGCAGAATACACATTTTTCTAAAACACACATGGAACATTTGCTAGGATAGGCCATTAGTTAGGCCACAAAACAAGTCTTAGAAAATTCAAGAAGATTGAAATAATTCCAAATATCTTCTTTGACCACAATGGTGTGAAACCAGGAATCAACAAGAGGAAAGTTGGAAATTCATGAACACATGGAAATTAAACAATACTCTCCCAACAACTATTGGAATAAAAATTAATTAAAGGGGAAATGAAAAAGTTTCTTGAGACAAATGAAAATGGAAACATAACATACCAGAATTTATGGGGTGCAGCAAAATCAATTCTAAGAGGGAAGTTCATAGCAATAAATTCCTACATTTATAATCAAGAAAGATCCCAAATAAACATCTAACTTTACTCTTTAAGGAATTAGAAAACAAACAAACTGAACCCAAAGTTAGCAGAAGAAGGGAAATAATAAATATTATTGCAGAAATAAATGAAATAGAGAACAAATAGAAAAGATTAACCAAACTAAGAATTGGTTCTTTGAAAAGAAGCAAAATTGACAAACCCTTAGCTAGACTAATCAAGGAAAGAAGAAAAAGGAAAAACCAACAAAATTTTAAGTGAAAAAAGAAACATTACAATGGATACATGGAAATTCACACAAATTCATAAGAGGTTACTATGAACAACTATATGCCCACAAACTGGATACCCTAGAAGAAATGAAAAAAATCTCTTAGAAATATACAACTTACCAAGACAGAATCAGAAGAAATAGAAAATCTGAAGAGCAATTTCAGGTGAGGAGGCTCAATTAGTAATCAAAAATCTCCCAACAAAGAAAAACCCAGGACCAGATGGTTTCACTAATGAATTTTACCAAACATTTAAAGAATTAACACTAATCCTTCTCAAGCCCTTTCAAAAAATCAAAGAGGATGGAATACTCCCAAACTCATTTTATGAAGCCAGCATAATTCTGACATAAAACCCAGAAAGGGACACTATTAGAGAAAGAAAACTACAAGCCAATATTCCTGATGAATATAGATGCAAAAATTTTTAATAAATGCTAGCAAACTGAATTCAGCAGCACATTAGAAGGACCATTTACACATGATCAAATGGGATTTATTCCTGGAATACAAGGATGGTCCAACATATGAAAATCAACATGATACATCACATTAATAAAATGAAAGAAAAGAATTATATGGTCATTTCAATAGATGCAGAAAAAGCATTTAATAAAACTCGATATCCATTCACAATAAAAACAAATTAGGCATAGAAGGAACATATCTCAACATAATAAAGGCCATATACTTTAAGCCCACAGCTAACATCATACTCAGTGGTGAAAGACTGAAAGCTTTTTCTCTAAGATCAGGAGCAAGACAAGGGTGCCCACTCTCCCCATTCCTATTCAACACAGACATGGAAGTTCTTGCTAGAGTAATCAGGTAAGAAAAATAAATTAAAAAGTATCAGAATTGGAAAGGAAGAAGTAAAATTGTCTCTATTTGCAGATGACATGATTTATACATAGAAAATCCTAAACTCAATCAAAAACCTGTCAGATTTAGTCAAAGAATTCAGTATAGTTGCAGGATACAAAATTAACATACAAAAACCAGAAGCATTACTATACAGTAACAAAAAAATTTCTAAAATAGAAATAAAGAAAACTATCCCATTTATAATAGCATCAAAACAATAAAATATTTAGGAATACATTTAACTAAGAAGGTGAAACATATCTGCTCTTAAAACTGTAAGACACTGATGAAGGAAATCAAAGAAGATACAAAAAATGGAAAGGTGTACTCTGTTCATGGATTGGAAGAATTAATATTGCTAAAATGTTAATACTATTAAAAACCTTCCATATGGGGTGCCTGGGTGGCTCAGTTGGTTAAGGGTCTGCCTTCAGCTCAGGTCATGATCTCAGGGTTCTGGGATCGAGCCCCACATTGGGCTCTCTGCTCAGTGGGGAGTCTGCTTCTCCCTTTTCCTCTGCCTGATGCTCTGCCTACTTGTGCTCTCTCTCTGTCAAATAAAAAACAAACAAACAAACAAAAAACCTTCCATAGATTCAATGCAATCCCTTTCAAGATTCCAATGCATTTTTTAAAGAAGTAGAGAAAACACTCCTCTAAAATTGTATGGAACCATAAAAGACCCCAAATAGTCAAAGAAATTCTGAGAAAGAAGAACAAAGCAGAAGGTTTCACACTCCTGATTTCAAGCTATACTATAAAGCTACAGTCATCAAAACTGTATGGTACTGGCATAAAAACACACAAATAGACCAATAGAACATAATCAAGAGCCCAGAAGTAAACTCAAGCATATACAGTCAATTAATATTTGACAAGGGAGCTAAGAATGCTCAATGGAGAAAAGACAGTCTTTTCAATAAATGGTGCTGGGATAAATGAAAATTCATATGTAAAAGAATGAAACTGGACCCATATCTTACATCACTCACAAAAATTAGTAGAAATAGATTAAAGACTTAAATGTAAGACTTGAAACCATGAAACTCCTAGGAGAAAACACAGGAGCACAACTCCTTGACATGGGTCTTTGTAAGGATCTTTTGGTTATGACACCTATAGCACAAGGAACAAAATAAAAAATAAACAGGTGGGGCTACATCAAACAAAAAAATGCTTTTGCACAGCAAAAGAAACCAACAAGGTGAAAAACGCAACCTATAACCTGCAAAATGGGCAAATGATATTTGCAAATCATGTGTTTGATAAGGAGTTAATATCCAAACTATAAAGAAACTTGAAGAGCAAAAAAACCCAAAAAAAACCTCAACAAAACAAACAAAAAAACCCACCAAACAACAATAAAACACACACACACAAAACCAAATGACCCAATTTAAAAATAGGCAAAGTACCTAAATAGACATTTCTCCAAAGCAGATATTCAAAAGGCCAACATGAAAAGATGCTCAACATCATTAGTCATCAGGGAAATGCAAATTGAAACTACAATGAGATATCACATCATGGTTGTTACAATGGCCATCATTAAAAGCCAAGAGACAACAAATGCTGGTATGGAGGTGAATAAAAGGGAACCCTTATGCACCGTTGGTGGGATTGTAAATTCATACAGTCATTATCGAATACAGTATGGAAGGTCATTAAAAATTTTAAAACAGAACTACCATATGATCCAGAAATTCCACTTCTGGGAATATATCCAAAGGAAATGAAAAATTAACTTGAAAAAATATCTGTACCCTCATGTTCATAGCAGCATTACTTATAATAGCCAAGTGTCCATCAGTGGATGAATGTAAAAAGAATTGTGATACACACACACACACACACACACACACACACACACACACACTCTGGAATATTATTCAGCCATAAGAAATGAGGAAATCCTAGCATTTGCGACAACATGGATGGACCTTGAATGCATTATGTTAAGTGATATATGAAATCAGACAGAGAAAGACAAATTCTATATGATCTCACTTATATGTGGAATCTCTAACAATAACAAAAACAAATCCCCCCCAAAAAAACAAACATAAAAAACTCATAGAAAAGAGATAACTTGTGGTTACCAGATGCAAAGGGAGGGGGAAGGGGAATTGGAGGAAGGTGATCGAAAAATACAAACTTCTTGTTATTAAAAAAAATTAAGTACTAGGGATATAATGTCGAGCACAATGACTAGCTAACATTGCTTTATGACATATAAGAAAGTTTTTAAGACAGTAAATTCTAAGAATTTTTATCACAAGAACATTTTTTCCTTTTTTCTTTTTTTCTCTTTTCTTTTTATTGTACTTATATGAGAAGAGCGATATTAGCTGAACCTACTCTGATAAACATTTCACAAAATATGTAAATCAAATCATCTTCTGTACACCTGAAACATATACAGTGATGTGTATCAATTATTTCACAATAAAACTGGAAAAAAATGTCAATATAGAAACCCAATAAAATTTATACAATTTTGGAATTAAGAGAATTTAGAAAATTGGATGGCTATAGAATGATGAAACAAAAGTCAACTGCATTTCAGATCCCATTCAAAAATCAGATTGAAAAAGGCTCTTTTTTTTTTAAAGATTTTATTTATTTATTTTATTTGAGAGAGAGAGAGAATGAGCGGGCAAGTATGTGAGTGGAGGAGGGGCAAAGGAAGAGGGAGAGAGAATCCTAAGCAGACTGCACTGAGCACTGAGTCCACGTGGGGCTTGATCTCACAACCCTGACTGAGATCATGACCTTAGCCAAAACCAAGAGTTGGAGCCAGGCAAGCACCCTTAAAAATGATATTTCTGAAAAGATAAATAAACAAATGAAAAGTATGCCATATTCATGAATAAGAATACCCCATATTATAAAAATGTCAGTTCTCAAATTGACAAATGAGATTTAATGTAAGACTATCAAGTGTGAACTGTTTCTTTGTTGTTGTTCAACTTGACAATCTGGTTCTAAAATTTATGTGCAAGGACAAAGAGCCTAGAGCAATTAAGAAATACCTAAACAGGGGCACATGGCTGTCTCGGTAGAGGGCGCAACTCTTGATCTCCTGGGGTCCTGAGTTTGAGCCCCGTATCGGGTGTAGAGTTTACTTAATAAAAGAAATACATAAAAAATAAATTCCTAAACATAAAAAAAAGATGTAGAGAGGGTCCTTATTTATTCAATAGCAAGTCTACTTATAAATATTAGACAAATATAGATATAGATATTTAAATATACAGAGAAAGTATAACTAGACATAGGAATAGAGAACTAGTTATCAGAAACAAATCTCTGTAAGAGACCTTGCATATGATCAAGCTGGCATTTCCAATTAGTGAGAAAAAATTAAACTCTTATAATCATTTTAAGACTATATTATTTATTCAGAGGGAAATAAATGAAATTATAGTTCTACCCAGCAACACATAAAAAATATCAATTCTAATCCATTGAAATGCATATATGCAAAGATAAAAACTTCAAAACTTTTAAAAAAAATTGTAGGAATGTCTGATGACCATGAAGTGAGGAGAGATTTCTTAAATAAGATACAAAAATTTTAAATGATAATGGAAAAGACTGATAAATTCAACTATATTAAGCTTTTTTAAAAAAGAACTTTTCATCAAACATTTTGAAGAAATAAAAAGCTAAGACACTAACAAGATATTTTTTCTTGCAATTGCAATTTATATAGCTGATAAAGGGTTATTATTCAGAATAAATTCAAAACTCATAAAATCAGTAAGAATAAGGTAAACTACACAAATATGGGACAGATATGAATAGGCAGTTCATAGACAAGGAAATACAAATGACTAATAAACATGAAAAATGAAACTTTAGTATTAATCAGGTACAATTTTTTAAATGGTATAATATTTAATGTAATCTTGAAATTTTGAAGTCCGATAATTTTAAGTGTGGCAAGTATGCGGGGAAACAAAAACTGTCTTAATCTTCCGATGAATGTACAACTTAATACGTGTAGAAACTGCTAGTTATCTCCCAATATTTGTCTTTCTTTTCCTTCTCATTAGCAATTTTATTTTAACTGGATCCATGGCCAGGTAGAATAAAGACTTGATTTTCTGCTTTCCCTTGCAGCCAGACATGGCCATGTAAGTTCCGGCCAAGGGGATACAAGAAAAATGTGCTGTGTGCATCTTTGGGGAAAGGGCTATACACTTCTTGTTTTTTTCTCTTTCTGGCCAGCCAAAATTGTATATATTGGCTGAAGCTTCAGAAGCCATTTTGTACCTTGGGTGAACTTGTGAATGAAAACTATACATATGAAGTGACCTGTACAACAGAAGGATCCTGTGTCTTCGATACTGTGAAGTATCTTACCATCTCTGGACTGGCTGCCTCCAAACTTCTTTTTTTTTTTTTTTTAAAGATTTTATTTATTTATTCATAAGAGACAGAGACAGAGAGAGAGGCAGAGGGAGAAGCAGGCTTCCTGCTGAGCAGGGAGCCCGATGCGGGACTCGATCCCAGGACCCTGGGATCATGACCTGAGCTGAAGGCAGACGCTGAACCATCTGAGCCACCCAGGCGCTCTGCCTCCAAACTTCTTGAACCTGAGACAGACATGCATGACTTTAAACTATTATGATTTTTAATTTTTTATTATTCACAGCATCCTAACCTAATCCTAACCAATACAACCTCATTAGGAAAAAATTTGGCATTATCCCATAAAGTTGAAGATGTGCATATCCTACATTTTTCTAAGTATATGCTTTTAAGCACCACATTCTTATGTGCACCGGAAGCATGTACAAAAATATTCATAATAACATGGTTCTAAAACTAAATATTGGAGATAACCCTTAAGCTCAGAGATAGGAGAATGGCTAGGAATAAACTCAATCTCTAAAGAATCTACCAGCATGATATAATTTATAAAAATTCAACAATAAGGAAACTTAATATATTATTTAGGGATACATTCATCTATACAATTTATAAGTTAATGCAATGGAATGATAAATTCAAATTTAGGATAGTCATTACCTCTGATGTGGGAAGGAGAGAGGCTGCAATCAGAGCTACAGGGGGGCTTTAAAATATTCATAACCTTATATACCTTTTTATGCTTGGTGCTAAGTACAAGGATATTAATTTTATTTTAAACTTAGATATGTGTAGATATTCTTTTGAATGTGTAAAAAGATTTATGATAAGAGTGGGAAAAACAGGGCGCCTGGGTGGCTCAGTTTGTTAAGCGACTGCCTTCGGCTCAGGTCATGATCCTGGAGTCCCAGGTTCGAGTCTGCATCGGGCTCCCTGCTCAGCAGGGAGTCTGCTTCTCCCTCTGACCCTTCCCCCTCTCGTGCTCTCTCTCTCTCATTCTCTCTCTCTCAAATAAATAAATAAAATCTTAAAAAAAAAGAGCGGGGAAAACAGTAGTGTGGACAAAGTAGTGCTTGGACTTTTGAGGCATGTGTGAAGTAAATCTATCTCTGGAAACATGAAGCGATTTAACTCTGACCGCAACACTAAAGCACAACTACTATGGCAGAGCACTTCTTTCCCTGCTTTTAAATATGCAAATGATTATCAAGGACCTGCAGTTCAAATGGACAAAAGTAACTGCCCCTATTGACAAAGAGACTCTGCAAACTCAGTCTATAATCACCACATCACAACTGTCTCCACCATAGCTATCATCTTCACCACCATCTCAATGTTGTTACTTTGTATTGTCTCTTAGGTTCCTGAGAGTTTACTGAATGCTTTATTATCTCAACAATCCTCAACAATCCCATGAGCTAGATGTTACTAACTCTTTATAAGATCTGCTTGAAGTTCAGCTCAGAGTAGTGAATGAACAAACTGGCCTTGTCATAGCTAGTAAATGGGAGTGCGTGGGTTCAAATGCAAACCCACCTGTTTCCAAAATGTGTACTCTTAACCATCATACTGCTTCTTCATAGCCCTCATTTCAAATATGTCTACTTTTACTATCACTGCTTCAGGCATAATAATTGGTACCATGGTTTCTCTGAAGCAATATTCATAGAGATGCTTTAAAGAAGTAACAAAAAGAAAGAATGTAGTGAAGATATCACTGATTACTGGCAATACTTCTGGGAGTTTGGAAGATGAGACACTGAGAGAAAAGACGCAGGACATGTTGAGAAATTGAGGGCAAAAGGATAGAAAAGGAGTAAGACAAATTAAAATCAGGGAAATAGGCAGGGGAAAAAAGGATCAGGAGAACGAACAGAAAATAATAAGACCATCCTAAAGAATTTATTTTTTCTTTTCCCCAGAAGCCTCTTTCTTCACCTTGGAATAGGTGTTTCATCTTCTGAAATGAGTTGGATAAATAAGAAGAAAAGGTTGAAAAGTAATTTCATGTCCACAGAGCAAACCCTAGGATAGATTGTTTTTCTCTCAAAAGCCTTTCATCCAGAAAGCTTTAAGGTCTCATGGTTTTGGCAATAATTATGGCAGTGGCAATAATAATGCTGCCTGGCTGGTGTTTTCCCCTTGGCAGTGTGTGTATACCAATCAGTTTGTCACAATAATATCTTCAAGTTCACACCCTAATTTGCATGAATCCATTTGTTAGACTACAGAAGTAAGGGCTCTTTCATGCCCTTGGACCTCAGTGTATTTGGGGCTGTCTATCTTGGACATCTGCACTAATGAGGTACTTTTAGGTCAAAACAAAAAAAGTTCTTGCTTTGACTTATTTTGTATATTTGAATATTTTAGCTGTGCATTTGAATGTATGTATCACGAATCTATGTAGAAATTTCTATGGGGTGTGAAAACTCAGATTGTTAGGGTGGGAATACGACACTTCGTACTCGCAAAAAATCTTTAAAAATAGGATATTTACCTACTTATTAAAAAGAGATAATTTTGGTACTGCTGGTTAGCAGGTGGGGTATGTGAGAGAACCCCTTCTCCTCTAAATTCTGTGATGTATGTGTTGTCATGAGCTCTATTGTATATATGTATTATGTGGTTTTTGTAGCAATGACTGTACATGATAATTCATTTAATCTATCTTTTTTATTTTAATGATGTCATGGGAGTTGCAAATAGAAGACAGAAAGGAGACAGATAGAGTAATGGAAATAGTTCATTCAACTTCTCCAAGGTGTGGAGGGCTAGGAAATCAAAGGGTGTGCAGAAAATTCTGGGGCATGAGAATTAATTCCATGATGGATAGGCAGTGAATATTACTGGAAGGGAAGCTGTGGAGCGGTGGACCTGGAGTCAGAAAAGGGCTGCAAAACAGGTTTCTTAACTCTTCATTTTAAAAGTTCAAAATTCGGAGCATCACGGTGGCTCAGTCAGTTAAGTGGCTGACTCTTGATTTCGGCACTTTTAATGATCTCAGGGTGCTGAGATCAGGCCAGGCTCAGCCTTCCTGCTGGGCATGGAGCCTGCTGAGGATTCTCTCTCTCCCTCTCCCTTTGTCCCTCCCCCAGCCCCCCAAACTCCTGCTTGTGCACCTGTGCTCTCTCTCAACAGAAAAAGAAAAGTTCAAAATTATGGCTGTACAATGTCCATGAGAGGTATATTATGATGAATTATGCCTGTACATGTTTTTGTTCGTTTTTTTCAAAAATTTAATAATAAACAGAGAGGTCAAAATCCAAGATGATTTTCTAAACTAGGGCAATGATCTGTTTAGACTATAATGGCAGGAAAACTATTGTTAGAATTTCATGATAAAGCTCTTTAAAAGGGCTTTGTCTTATCTTCACAAGCCTTATCGGGGAATACTTCTCATTTGCTTTCACATTACTGAAAGGACTCTTGTTTTTACGTGAAAACTAGTTCTCTTATTTCTGATGCACTGGTTGACCTAATACCATAAAGCTTTAAAACCATTCTTGCATCAAGTCTTCTTTTCTTAATTATTATTATTTCACTGCTCCTGAGCATGAATAATATGCTAGATATTATCTTCTTTGTTCTTCTTAAAAGTTAATAAAAATTATAAAGTTTCTCTACTCCTTTGGTGACTACAACACTTAATTAACTTAGCCATTAATTCTTGTCAGTCATTATTACCCTGGGGATTTCCTTTACATACTATATATGAAACCAGTCTATTAGAATACCTATTAGATGGTAGGCTGTGTAAGGGAAAATTTCATGATTTTCACATAGAAAAAGGTCCTCAATAAATGTTTATTGGAGAAAAGAATGTATGGACAAATCATCTGCATAGATTTAGTGGAAATGTATCTTTTGAAAAAATGCCCACATTTTCCCCTATGATTTCTTTCTAAAGTGCTTTGAACTATCATTTGAGAAGGTAAGTTTTCTAGATATTTTGTGGTTGTATAACCATATACATTCTACAAATTCTATACATCCACTAGATAAAGATGAAGAAAATAATTTTGAAGAGTATAAATTTCATTAGGTGTAGGACAGTAATAGGAAAGATCTAATGGGAGAATATCCATGAATTCTGCCTATGATTATATACTACTTAGCTTCTCATTTTATGAGTAAGTTCTACCTGTTCATAAAGAAGTGTTTGACGAGTTACTAGAAACAATGTTGACAACATCCAGCATTTCCAAAGAAATGTAGGGCAAAAGGAGAGCCAAAAGTTGTTAAAACTAAATCAAACTAGTAAGATAAACTGTAAAACTAAATCACCTGATTCTAAAGGGAGAACCTTGAAAAAATAAAGGTAAAAATGCCAAATTAATAGAACTGTACACTAGGGACACCTGGGTGGTTCAGTTGGTTAAGCGTCTGCCTTCAGCTCAGGTCATGATCCCGGGGTCCTGGGATGGAGTCCCGCGTTGAGCTCTTTGCTCAGTGGGGAGTCTGCTTCTCCTTTTGCTTCTGCCTGCCACTCCCCCTGCTTGTGCTCTCTCTCTCTCTCTCTCTCTGACAAATAAATAAATAAAATCTTTAAAAAGAAATAGAACTGTACACTAAAAAGGATGAATTGTACTGTATGTAAATCATACTTCTATAAACCAGACTAAGAAAAAAGCATTTTTATAAGTATTTAATATGTCATTATTAAAATTTTTCTCCCATTACTGTGGCTTCAGTGAAGCCATGGGACTAATAACTGTACCAGAAGGGGTGATGCTAAAATTAACAATATTTGGATTAAGGTTAAGAGAACTGATTTTGATATCAGACAATATGGAAAACTGAGTATTTTATGTTACTTTGGGCTAATTTAAAAAACCTATATAAATACCAGCTTATTCAATGGTAAAATTTAGAAAAGAGTAAATATATGACAGAGTTATTGTGAGAATTTATGATGATAATGTCTATAATACACTTAACATACAGCCCCAAACATTTGAATCATACATTACCTTCTACTGGGGCAATTGGAAAGGCTTCACAGATGAGAATGAGTAGAAAGGACATTACTGGCAAGGAAAATAGAATGAACAAACTGACTGGGACATACAGGAAAAGGACATGTGGCTTGAGTGCAGTACTGAATCTCAGAAAGGGAGAAAAGGAAGATACATCTAGAAATGTGGGATATTACCAGATGGTAGATGGTGTTAAATGTTATTTTAAGGAGTTTGGATTTTATTCAATGAGTAATAAAAACACTTAAACATTTTGGATTAGTAGCATGACATGATTTAAGTGGTACTTTAGGAAGATTAATTTGGCAGCAATCGATAAGGACAGAGTAGAGGTGAGAATGGCTAGATATAGAAAGTTCGTATAGGAGATTAAGACCACATGTAAGTGACAATGAGGTCTTGAATTTGAATGGTGGTGGTGGTAACAGTAATAATGCAAAAGGTATGAATATGGAGCATGTTTTCTAGGTAAAATTGATAGGATTTGGCCATGGAAATGGAGGATAGCAAGGGGCAACATAGAGAAACAAACCAAAGTTGTCCTTGAGGTTTTGAACTTGGGCATCTTGGAGTGTTCCTGAGCCATTAGAGATTTTATTGGATTTTATTGGTTCTATTTAGGATACTTTGTGTTTGAGATACAAACATGGATATCCTGATGGGCTTTTTGGCCAGTTTATTGTAAATACAGGTCTGAAACTAATGAAAGCAATTGGGATATAGTCTTGCATTTTTCTGATTTATAGAGATGACTAAAGTAGAGGTTAGAGCTTTGGAGGATTCTTGCATTTACAAGACAAAATGAGAAAGCCAATGAGACACAGAATATAATGTGACTGAGAAATCAACTTCAGTAAATCTATAAAGTCAGGAGCCTGATTAATGAAAATTCAAGACAGTAAAAGAGAAGGAAGGTGATAGTGTAGAGACAGTGAAGAGAGATGACTTATTCAAGAATAGCTACTCTCTTGGCTTCTGTATTTCTGTGCCCACCAGTTATCCTCCTACTTTTCTGGCTATAGACATTTCTAAAACCACCCAACTGTTGACTTTTTCTTGATCATCATCCTAAGTAATCTCTTAGCAGTATCCTATGCTATTAACTTCTTAAAAGTCCTTCACTAATACCCTTTATGTAAATAAAGCACAAATCTATATTTCAAATCCTTACCTCTCCCAAGTCCTAGCCTATCATTTATAACCATCTATATAGTCATCTTCACATGTCTTCACAAACTCAAACTCAGCATGTACCAACAGTACTTTCTTGCTAAAGGAACTTCTCTTTTGGCTTCATCATTTCACAATTCTCTCAATGTTAATTTTATGTTTTGAACATTATTCTTGGTGTCTCTGTAAGGGTGTTTCTGGATGAGATTAACATTTAAATTGGTAGACTGCATAAAGCAGTTCATCCTCCCTGATGAAGATGGACCTCAACTGAAGACCTCAATAGAACAAAAAGATGGAGAAGAGAGAACTTGTTCTGCCTGAGCTGGAACATCAGTTTTCTCTTTTCCTCCAACTGAGATTTACAACATCAACTCACTTGGTGTATCAGGCCTTCAGACTCAGACTAGAACTACATCGCTTGTTTTCCTGGATCTCCAGTCTTGCTGACTGTAGATTTTGGGACTTAGCCTCCTTAACTGTATAAGTCAGTTCTTTATATAAATGCAATTCTTTGGTTCTCTTTTGCTGGAGAACCCTAACTAATATACCATCACCACTGTTTGAAATCTTACAAGGAACTTTGATTTTCCCCTCTCTCATATTAATCATTAGTAAGTTCTACAGCTCTGTCACCATGACAAATACTCTATTCTATTTCTTTTCACACCACTCTAGGGAGCAATAATGCAGTCTTCTCCAAACTATACCCCAGTTTCTCCTCATTTCAATCAGTTCTGCTTATGGCTGCCATATTAGTCTACTTAATTTTTTTTTTTTTGGATCAAAAACTTCAGTGGCTTCTCACTGTCTATTTGATTAAATGCAAATTTATTAGTCTTTCAATAAATATTCTTCATAAAATAGCTCCAGTTTGTCAGAGGGAATAAAAACTCCTTTATTTTGGTTCAAAACAATTAAGTACACAAGGACAAGATAAGGGGAAATGGTAAGGGGAGGGGAATTGAAGGAAGAAACTGGTTTAGCAGCTATAAAACTAAGTCAACTAATTTTATTGAAGACATAATATATACAAGAAAAAAGACTCAATCTGATCAAAAGTGGCTGAGCAAAATCAGCAAATAAGAAAGGTCATTACAGTAGAGGAGACTTCTCTTTGAAGGAAAATATTTCAGGAGATACTAGAAAAAGATGATCTTTAGGAGATGGATAATATGGTATTATTTTATCCTATTTGATCAGATTCATAGTGAAAATTTCAGTACTAGGTAGGACCCTATAGGATGAATATTAGAAAAATTAGAGAACATGCTTAGGAGAGTGAGCATAATACTGAGTAAAGGATATGGATTTCATGCTATTAAAGTCCAGGTTATATTCATTGTTATATGAAATATTATTTCACATTATTTGAGATTTTAATGAAGGAACTGTTAATGTTTTGCTTGAAAATGAAAATATTTAGCAGGACCCGAGGTGTCTTTAAATATATAAGGGATGATTAAAAAGATACGTAATTTAACTTGTATAGCATGGCCCAGTCAAGCACATTGACACCTATAGGTGAAAAGAAGATAGATTTATGCTCACTGATGAAAGAAGATTTTCATAGTCAGTGCTGTCAAAAGGTGGATTAGGTTGCTTCAGAAAAGAGTGGGTTTTCTGTCATTGTAATTTTTAGATTTATTCTGAATAAGTAGCCACTCAGAAGGAATATTATAGCATTAATTCAAACGTCAAGAAAAGAGTGTTGAGCCACATGATATCTAGAGTGTATTCCAAACCATAGTATCCAGGATTCTATCTTTCTAAAGCAGATTCAGCCCAATCCTGCTAATGTTACTGTAGGTTCTGCCAGACATGATTACTCAGAATCTCTTATTTTTACACCTTACCAACTGAATTTCCCCCCCAGTTTTGTCCCTTTCCTGAAATGCTTTTTGACTGACATACTCTACCAGCTGGAATTGTACCTGCTAATATACATCCAATCTTGATTATTCCTCCTTACTAAATGTCTCTCAACTTAAATATCTTCTCCTTGTTTTCTAAACTAGGTATGATGTTTTGAGAGAGAGAGAGAGAGAGAGCACATGTGCACACACACACACACACTCATGCAGGGGGTAGGGGCAGAGAGAGAGAATCTTCAGCAGACTCCCCTCTGAGCATGGAGCCTGCCACACCATGGGGCTCAATCTCACGACCCTGACATCATGACCTGAAATAAAATCAAGAGTCCCAAGCTCAACTGACTGAGCCATGGAGGTGCCCCTAGGTATGTTTTTAAATAACAGAGCACCAGGGAACATAACAGAACACTGAAAATCTTTGTCTTATAACCTTTCTTCCTCCCTCCCTCTTGCCCTTTCTTTCTTTTCTTTCTCTTTTTTCCCTTCCTCCATTTTTCTTCCTTTCCTTCCTCCCCCCTTCCCCCTTCCCTCCCTCCCTCTGTGCCTCTCTCTCTCTCTCCCTACCCCCACTCCCTTTCAAGTTTAAATATGAATAGTTGACAGGGGCAAGTTTCAGTGGTTTTGGTTATGAAGGAAGAAAAAGAGGGCCAAACTAAAATAGAAAGAAGATATTGTTTCACAGCTTTAAGAGTTGAATGAATTAAATTCACCCTAGGTTATTTAAGAAATTGATATTTCTGTTATGTTATGACAGACTCAATAGCTATTATTTTTGAATGGTCATGGAAGGTAAAATCTCCAAGGCCATAGCTCTAGGAATTGGAAGGAATTTGAAGGGGTATAATCATTTCTTAAGGCAAGGAATATAGTCATCTCCTTCATATGGCTGAAGCAAAAGCAATGTCGCCTATAAAAGAGAAAACTGGAGGACAACTGTGGCAATAAATGGATCTATTTAACATCGGGGGGGACCTAGCTGGCTCAGTTAGAACATGTGACTCTTGATCTCGGGGTCATGAGTTGGAGCCCCACATTGGGTCTAGAGATTACTTAAATAAATAAATAAATATTGAACATTGGTTCCCAGTAAGAATATATGATGGATCAAAATAGTGCTTTAATATTCACAAGGTGCTTTTATGTACAATGTGTCATCTGATTATTACAACAATGATGTAGACAGACATTGTAATCCTCATTTGCAGATAAGAAAACTCAAAGTCAGTGAGGCTAAGTTACTACAATCTTTAATATTCTAATCTAGTAGTCTTTCTACCATATCAAAAATGATTCACCAGTAATTTACTATGAATTTTTGAAAAGCAAGGCAGCAAACACATTTTTTCCTTTTATGATAGAGACAAATTACAGGGGGGAAATAAGCATATAAACACAGTATTATTAATTGTATTACTACTAAGTAAACAAACTCCATTCATTGATGATCTCATCCAAGGGAACAAACAAACAAATGTCATTCCATTTCACAGATGGGAAAATGAAAATAAGTTTGCAATGAAAAAGAGGAGAGGTCAGAAAGGATAAAGAAAAAAAAAGATAAAAGGAAAAGGAAAGGAAAGGAAAGTAAAAAAGAAAGAAATAGGGCCTAGCAGTGACCTTACTGATGGAGGCTTAGGTTTTAAGAGGAAGGAATTGTTGAGAGACTGAGTGCTGCTGTGAAACAAGGAGCATTAAGGTGATGGCAAGACCATTTGATTGTGCAATTAGGAAGAACCTGGTGGTGGCCAAATTTAACTGAAAATGAAGAGGTGACTACAAAGATGAGATCTATTGTTTTCAGAAATTTGACTGAAATAAAGAAGAAATTTATTTATTGGTAAAGAGGGATGACATTGTAAATTAGAAAAAAATCAATAAAACAGTCTTACACATTTAAGGCAGAGAGCTAAGAATGAACAGAAAGAAGTTAAGGCAAAATAAGATCAATATATGAGGGTTGACGAAGTAGAATATTTGGAAGATAGAAAAAAGAGTTCACAGATGGAGAGAGAGGAAAGAAAAGACTAGGGTAGTTGGTCTTACTGGAGCTTCTCCATCGAACCTAGAATAATATTTAGCTTGTACTAATATTTGTTTTAGGAGAGATAGTTTGAAGAAGAGAAAAGGGAAGATGAAAATGTTGATACCCAAGGTTCTAGTTTATCTGGCAGAAGAAACTGAGAAGCTAAAAATACTGTCAAACTTAAAAACTTGAAAAGAATGGAAAACTCTTGTTATGGTTATTATGGAATGTATATGAGTTATTCAGAAAGAGTTAGATACAAGTATTTCCTAGCCACAGCAAGGATTCAGTTGATGTTAGAAAGCATGGCTTTGATGGTTCTATGATTTTCTTTACAAGTACCTTGGGGCCTGGGAATATAAACAGGAATTAGACAGTAGCTATTATCCTCATTAGAGGTTTAGTACATAGTTTTTTGACATAACCTTGGAATGAGCTTCAAAGGGAGATTAACAAATGTCATTTTCTAAAATCTCCAAGGATAGAATGAACAATGAAGTTTCTTTGAGTACTGCCATTCCATGAGTAATTTTGATCACCATTTATCAGATTACTCTCCTCTAAGTAGACAAAGAAAGGACAGAGATTATTCTTTTTGATCATGGTATATTTTCCATTAGTTCAAATATTAAACTCTGCATACAATAGGTTTTTAATAAATGTTTGCTAAATAATTCTAAGTGCAAATAAGCTTTGGAGAGATTGAAGGACCTTTGATGAGGTTATGATCTTTCTGCCTAAGGCTGTCCTTTCATCATTAGCATATTTGTTTCACTATTTTTCTTACATATTCTATTAAATTAAATTCACATATTCTTTGGCTGTAAAACCAACTTGTATTTCAACTTCAGTAAGATATAGTACCTGCAATTCACTGCATCTTATTTTAAGTTAAGCTTGTCATATAAAATATGTGACTCCATGTTAGATTCCAAGATTTAGACTTTATCCTAGAATTGGGAGAGATTTTGATATGTAGAAAAACATTCTTTTAAGTTTTCAGATTGTTCACCCTTGCCAAATTCACTTCCCTTTTAAGAAATAATCATTTCATTTAAACTGTACATTTGTTATTATTTGGAGTTTCATAATGATACTAAAAAAAGGAGACTGTAACTATTTTTCTCCTATTGAATTTAGCTGCTAAAATCGTCTCTTTATAATTTGGAAAATTGCCACAGTTCTCAGACCTTCTGAAGAGATCATGTTTGCAATTCTTCAACTTTTTTCTATATCAAAGAAAAATAAGTCCTATAGATATCCCTCAGTTTGGAATTTGTCTTTCACTTAGTGTAAAAAAATTGTGTTAATTTTTAGTTTGAGACTATAGAGAGTAGGAAATATTTCCATATTAATTTTCACATATATTCCCTTCAATCCTGGTTTTATAAAAGCATAATGGAAAATACTGGAATACAGCAAGTTAACTAACCCATTTTGGAACTCTTAGATACCTTGAATAATTATTGAGACCTTTGGTTATTATCTGTACCAAGTCTTTTGGGGCTCATCCATCTCTATTTTCCATTTAAAGGAGACCTTGGTCCTTGTGCCTTCAGAAAGGACAAGCCCAAAGGTCCCAGCTGCGTTCCCTTTTTATTCCCTAATCTGAGTCATCTCACTCACCTCCTAAGGCCACGTATCTCTTGCTGTTCTCTGTTGCATGAAGTGGCCTTTATGCTTCAGAAAATTTAAAGGTCATTTTCCTTTCTTTGAAACCTCACTATATTTTGTTACTTACAGTGTCAGTTTCAGTAAAAGAAAACAGAGAGGTGAATTGTTATTTCACTGGTGATAACCAGAGCTTTGGGGAGTACCTCTGAGAGTTGTTTTCAATCCTGGGTCAAAATGCCATTGTCCCAGACTGAGTTCTCTTCCCATTTTAACTCCATAAACTATAATCCAACAATGGCATGGTATTCCTGGGGAGAAATGAAAGTTGTTTCATATGAAATTTTTTCGTCACAGAAAATATTTAGAAAGAAGAAAAGAAGTGAGCTTACTGATCAAACAGAATGGAAATTAAGATAGTCTAAAAGATTCTGCCTTCTAAAGCTGAGTTCTTGTAAAGATATTGGGAAATTAACACCCACCACAGCTTGATAGAAATATTTTTTTTCCTTAGGCAAGTCATTAGACATTTATCTAAAGTTGAGGTTTTTTTCAACAAATAGAAAGCAACAGGTATTATGTTATAAATTTATTTTTGTTTTTGGGTTTTTTTTTTATTATTTTCTACTATTGATATTAAGATCTTATAAAAAAAATGGCATCTCTTCCAAAGCTGCAAAATACATTTTCCAAGCCTGTTAACCCTGCAGCTTTATAGAATTACATTCTGATCCATTATTTTATAATCATTACATACCTGAATGCTGCCTTTCATCCATTTTCTCACATCAGCTGGTTACTAATCATGTGAAGTGAATACTGATTGGATGATACGTGCTTGCCATGAATTCTGATTGGCTAGTTGCTTAGAAGCATGAAGGTCACTTGCTGAATTGTTTTGTGCTTTAGTCAATGTTGTCCCTTGTTCTCTTGCAGACCTGATTTTTGAGAGCATTATTTAACAACAACAAAAACCCCTCAAATCCACCAGATTTGAGCAGAACTCCAACTATGGAAATTACATTATTCTTTTTAAGGCACCTTCCTTTAAATAGTCACACAAGAAAACCTTTGCATAGATAGTTAAGGAAACCTACCTATGTGTCATGAGGTGTCTAACGGTGAAGATGTCACTAACAATGGAAAAGTGTGAACTGCAGATCTAAAGTGTACCCATCTCAACCACTTGTGGGCTCTTGGTAAAGTTTTTTTTCTCTAGTAAAGAAAGGTAATTTGGAAACATCAATGCCTTCACATTGTATTCATCTTTGAAGGAAGGAGGAGCTATAGAATAAAACTGAATTATCACTCTACCCATTCTGCAGATAGAGAAGGAAGAGGGTTGAAACATTCTCAGACTTTCATCAATTGTTATTGGTGAACGAGAGGAAGTAACATCTTATGCAACTGGTAGACGGGCAAAGATGAACTGTATAAAGAAGAAAACATTTATAGACAGAGTATCAGGAATGGGAGGCAAATGCAGGAAATGCAGACAGTATGACTCGTGTCCAGTGGTACACTCGCAAAGTTCTCTAACTTCCTATATCAGGAATTGAGCTTCAAAATCATCTGAATACATATTGTTAGTTCACCCTGATTTTGAACTCTGTCTCATAAGGCAGATGTTCCTTACTTAAATATTTATTTATTTTAAATGAAAGGGGGAAAAATCCTCCAAATTACACATGATTCTTGTGGTAAGAAGTTAATGAAACAACTGAGAAGTGAGACCCAGAGGTTCCCATTTTCTATCCTCTTTGACTGGTTTCTCATTTTTTCAACTTCTTCCTATGTCCGTTCCCCGCACACCCGCCCCCATTATTGTTCATTCTGTCTCATTGCTTTTCTTTCTCCCTCTGAGCCTCCACCCCACCATTCCTCCAGCCTCTCCAATTACTAGCAGGGCTGATTGTATTTCTCCTTTTTCTCTTTTTATCTCCCCCACTGTCTCAGCCAAGGCTTTTCAAGTACTCAAGATTTATTTATTTTTATTTATTTTTTTTATTTTCAACGGCTTCCTCTTTTTCTGTTTATCTGCTTGTCACTGTCTTTGCTTGCCTCAGCCTCCTCCCATGGGCGAATCGTTATCTCTTTTCTCTGTCTTAACCAATCATTGCTCATGGAGGCATTTTTTTAATCTAGTCTAAGACAGAGTTTGAATAGTATACAGGAAGGTCATTTGAGATTCTATTTAAAAATGAAGCTATGGAAAACCAAACTTTTTATATCATTTTCTTGCTGTTCTTGCTAAAACCAAACTAAAAACCTGGCTTTCTAAGACACAAAAAGAAAACAGATGCATCACCTCAGTCATTATAGGACAGTCCCAACATTTAAGGTAACATTTAGGAGTATAAGTAAATTAATTAATAGGTAAATTACAAAATACATTCTGATTTTAGGTTTTGTGCTTTTCAGTGTTAAGATTTTTGATAATCATGCATTCAGCCAACACATATTTACAGAGAGGGCTGCCTATAGGGAGGATTGTCCAGAATAAGTACTTAACATTTTGTCAGAGAAAGAGACATATAGAAGGAACAGCATTCTTCATGAGAGGATAGTATCTTCTAAGGACAATAAATTATTAGGTTAGTTAGGTATGGCTCCCACATTTGTGCCCTGCAGGGAGAAAAAGAAGAGGCAAGACATGTGTCTTCAGATAGTCAAGGGTAGAGCCATAGGGTGTTCTCTATGTCAGCACAAAAGTAATGATTTTAACAGTCAGAATGGCTAAAATTAACAACTCAGGGAACAACAGATGTTGGCAAGGATGAGGAGAAAGGGGAGCCCTCTTACACTGTTGGTGAGAATGCAAACAGTGCAGCCACTCTGGAAAACAGTATGAAGGTTCCTCAAAAAGTTAAAAAATAAAGCTACCCTAAAACCCAGAAATTGCACTACTAAGTATTTATCCAAAGGATACAAATGCAGTGATTTGAAGGGGCACATGCACCCAAATGTTTATAGCAGCAATGTCCACAATAGCCAAAATATGGGAAGAGCCCAGATGTCCACAGACAGATGAATGGATAAAGAAGTTGTGGTATATACAATGGAATATTACTCAGCCATCAGAAAGGATGAATACCCAACTTTTACATCAACATGGGTGGGACTGGAGGAGATTATGCTAAGTGAAATAAGTCAAGCAGAGAAAGTCAATTATCATCTGGTTTCACTTATTTGTGGAACATAAGGAATAGCATGGAGGACATTAGGAGAAGGAAGGGAAAAATGAAAGGGGGGAATCGGAGGGAGAGATGAACCATGAGAGACTATGGACAAACTGAGGGTTTTCGAGGCGAGGGGGTTGGGGGGATAGGTTAGCCTGGTGATGGGTACTAAGGAGGGCACATACTGCATGGAGCACTAGGTGTTATACGAAAACAATGAATCATGGATCACTACATCAAAAACTAACGATCTATTGTATGGTGACTAACATAATAAAATAAAATTTAAAAAAAGAAGACGTGATATATAAATACAATGAAATATTACTCAGCCACCAAAAAGAATGAAATCTTGCCATTTGCAACAATGTGGATGGAACTAGAGGGTATTATGCTAAGTGAAATAGGTCAGTCAGAGAAAGACAAATACCACCTGATTTCACTCATATGTGGAATTTAAGAAACAAAACAGATGAACATAGGGGGAGGGAAGGAAAAATAAAATAAGATGAAAACAGAGAGGGAGAGAAACCATAAGAGACTCTTAACTATAGGAGACAAAGTGAGAGTTGCTGGAGGGGAGGTACGTGGGGGCATGGAGTAACTGGGTGATGGACATTAAGGAGGCATTTGATGTAATGAGCACTTGGTGTTATATGCAACTGAGGAATCACTAAATTCTACTTCTGAAACTAATAGCACACTATATGTTAATTAAATTGAATTTAAATATACATATTTAAAAGTACATGTATTTTGAACTTCAAAAAAAGTAATAATATTAACATAAAAGTAAAGAGAAACTATTGATGGTGTTTAAACAAAAATGGCACAGGCTTAATTTATTTTGTAAAATAATCATTTTTATATCAGTGTAGAAAATAAATTGGAGGAATGTCGGACAGGAAGTAGGGAAACCAGTTAGGAGGCTCTTGTGGCATTCTTCACAAAACATGATAAGAATTTGAAAAATCCAAGAAATAAGAACAAGAGATATTTAAGTCACAAACTTAATGACAAATTGGGTGTGGGGAACACTTTCTATTTAGGAAGAGTCTGGGAGTACACTCAAGCTTCTGGCTTGAGTGAATGGTGGCGCCACTCACAAAGAAAGAAAATTCAAGAGTAAAAATTGGTATGAATGGAAAACATGATGAATTTAATTTTGTACATACTGAATTCAAGTTCATTTTGGGAATTACAAATGGACATTTTTATCAAAGAGTTAGCTATATGGGCCTAACACTCAGGGTAGGGATCTGGACTGGAGTTAAATTTTTAGAAGGTATAGAATATAAATAGAGATGTAAATAAATTTTATCATTCAGGGAGAACAGTTACAATTAGAAGAATGAGCCATGTTCATCCATTTTACAATTGTTAAACATTTATTGAATGTCTACCATAGGTACGATGAGATTAGGTAGCTTACCTTTATGGTAACGATAGGAAGAAGAAGGAATGATCCTTGCCAATTAATTCATATATTTGCTTATTTGCATTTAATAAACATTTACTATATGATCATTACTCAGAATCCAGTAAGTTAGGAAGTACGATTGATAAAGCCTCTATGGTAATGAAAAGTAATTTCTAGTGTAGCTCCTTTGAGGAATAAATATTGTAGTTCAGGAGATAATGAAATAAAACATGTTAAGAGTGCTCTAGTAGAGGTATGTATACACTGTAACAGTAATAGCATAGTAGCATAAATGAAGAGTGACCTGAGGAGGAAGGCAGGTAATCTCAGGTAAAGTACTTGGCATGTACAAAACACAGAGGAATAAAACTCCTTATGATATTCCATAGATAGTGGGCAGTTTTGTGGGATTAAAGTATAGAATATCCATGCAGATTAGTTGGAGACTAAGGTGGAAATATAGACTAAGATTGGAATATGAAGAGCCTTGTAAGCACCAATAAGGAAATGAACTTTGTCCTGAAGGCTCAGGAGCCAAAGAGTTTTCACTAACAGACTGATATGTTCAAACATATTTCACAGAAGAAATTCTGGTCACTTTAGGGAGAATAGATTGATTATAACGGAACCTGGAAACAAGAAACATTTAAAATAATTTAGTGGGATTTTTTTGTTTGTGGTTTGGTGGTGTTTTGTTTTGTTCTGTTAGCTATTATTTAAATATCCTGGCTTAAAAAAAAACCAGTACTCATTACCAAGGGTAAAGTGCTGCTGTAACAAAAAATGCAAAATGTAATTTTGGCTTAGTGGTTAATTGGTGAACAAACTGAAAGTTTGGTGGCAAGTTAAGGACTAGATGTGTGATCTCTGAAATGAGATGTGATCAAAATAGTAAGACCTGTGTTAACTTGTGAGGTAGGCTACATGCTTATGGAATGGGCAGATTGAAAAGATGTTCAAAATCTTTGTGTTTGCTACAGTTGGTTGCCTGTGGTAACCAGCCTCTAACATGGTCTTCAACGATCCCCATCTCCTGGTATTCATACTTTGTACCCATGACATACTAATGCTGGTATGTGTGACCAACAGCATATAGCAGAAGTGACTGCATGTCACTTCTAAGATTAGGTTATAAAAGACTATGGATTCAGTCTTGGGTGCTCTCTTGCTCACTTACTCTCTTTGAGAGACCCTGAGAAAGGAGCACCCTGTTAAGCTGCTCCTGGATTCCAAATCCACAGAAACAATGAGATGATAAATGTTTGCTATTTTCAGCTAATAAAACAAAAAAATGATTTGGGGTCAAATTTTTTATTCAGCAATATATAAATAATACAGTTGTCTTTGGAAGAAATGAGCAAAAGAGAGAATCGGCAAGTTTGCAAGCAAAAACAAAAGAAAATAGAAACAAAAGCTCTAGAAATTTGGAGCTTTGAAGGGTTAGAAAGTCCAACTGATTCTTGATCCCAAATAGCAGAAGATGGGATTTTAAAAGAGTAACCAAGTGCCAATAAAACCTTTCAGTTGATTAAAGAGACTCAGGGGAAAAATCTAACTGAGGGTGGGGCCTCAAGGTAGCTACCATCAAGTTGTTGGGGGAAGGGTGTAGAGGTCACAAAGGAAAAGAAGCAAAACATGTTTGAGCACTGTGTCTCAAAAGAACATTGATCATAGTTGTTAGCACATGTTGCTGACTAGAGGCAAATAGATCAAAAGCCGCTAGGATGTTAAAGATGCTATATCACCAAATAAATTATGAGCCCAGAATTTCTAGAAAAAAGTTATTCGTGAATTTGTATGTAATTGAGAAATCAGATGAAGAATTCAAGTTAGATGTTTTTAAATACTTTGGGGTACCATGAGAGGATGCTGAGCTGAAAAAGTTGCACAGTCTCCAAGGTGTTAGCATATTTCCAAATGCCCACTTCAGATGACATCAAGAAAATAGTGGGTGAGTGATGGCCTCCTTCCCCCCTACAGAGGGTGGATTTAGGAGCCACTGAGAAAAAAGCGGGCAAGAACTCAGAGACTCAATAACCACCAGGTTGGGGCAGAGGGGCTTTTACAGTATAACACACAGTACAATTTTGGAATCGGTTTGGACCTGTGACCAATATGTATCTCCCATTTATTCCTTTCTGCAGTGGAAGAGTTTATTGAGATTATACCTTCTCTGTTCCATCATTGTGTATTAGGTGTATATGTGATGGGAGAGTTAAGGTGACAGACAAGTTATCTCTTTATTTCCTCATTTGTTGGGTGGGGAGGAATACTATCTGGACCTCATGGGTAAGACTGTGGAATTTGAAGTGCATGTAGTGTCTGGGTTGGCTTCCCTAGGGAGGGGGTGACAGTACTATGTGTGATAAGAGAAGTAGGTGACCATCTGGAGGCTGGAAGTGCTGATTGAAGCACAGAAAATGCCTTGTGTTTGCCATCTCTCATTTCATTTCTTCTTCAGTCTTTCCTGCAGAGTGAGTTCTGGCCAATGAATTGTGAGTATAAGTGAAGTGTGGTATTTCTGGGCTGAGGTAGAAAGTGGCCTTCTCTGTCCTCTCCCTCTTCGCACTTTATGGTGACCCTGAAGACCATTTTTTAGGATGGCAGAGCTACAAAGCGGAGAATGATACACATAAGACTGTAATGTGAGGAAGGAAGATATTTTCATTGTGTTAAGCCACTGAGATTCCAGGGGCTAGAGTGGTAGGTAGGGTTAATTCTCCTGATTCACTTAGATTCCCCTCCACTATCTTCTCCAACTCATGTAAGAATAGTAAAAAAAAAAAAAAAATCTACCAAACAAATAATATTATTAGGATTAATATCCTCAAAGTTTGGGAAACATTTATCAGATAGAATAGTTTTACAATGTTTCATTTATAGAGAAGTTTCTTAAATGATTTGTGAATTCATGTTTATGCTATGATAATGATTATGTATCAGGACTTATTTTATGTATATACTGACTTGTGCACCATACCTACAAATGATACTTCTGATATGGGACCTTAAATACAGGTATATTTTGCAACCTGGAGAAAATGCTTAAATACAAAACTTCTTTTTGTTTAAGCCATTGCATGGAATGGCTTCCCTATCACCCTATACATGAAAATATTCAAACTCTTGAAATTCTTCCAGCGTGCCAGAACTTCTACTTTCCTTCTAAGGTTTTCTATACATAAGGGCAATTAGAAATTATATGTCTGTGATTTTTCTAAAGGCAAATATGCATTTCCTCTGAAATCACTTTCTATCTAGATGATAACTTTCTATTCTGATAATGTCTACATTGTCCTTTCTCTTCTACAAATATGAGAAGATCCATCTCATCCCAAAGCTTTCTAACAACATGGAAACCAGATAAATGTAAACCACTATAAATGGGTGATTTCTTTATTCCTTAATTTAGTGATAACAAAATAACATGAAATTTTTAACTTCAAATGTCCCAAATATTATGCAGATACCTTATTTTCATCATGAGCTACTATATTTCACTTAAAATGACTAGTTAATTATCTTTAGATAGCATTTAATTTGGGTCCATTTGCACCTAAAAGAGTAGTAGCAAGGCATGAGTGCTTTCCCAAACTTGCTTCTGGGACAAGTTAAAATTGGCTATCAAAGCAGAGAATAGAGTGGCCACAGGGTAAGATATCCTTGATAATGATTAACTGTGAAGAGTAGAATCTGAAATCTCATTTGAAAATTAGAGAAATACAAATTTAAACATGTATTGACTTCTTTATATACTTTTCTGATTTCCTTCCTTTTTACTAGGAAAACATATTTTTTTTTTAAAGATTTTATTTATTTATTTATTTATTTGTGAGAGAGAGCACATGAGAGGGGGGAGGGTCAGAAGGAGAAGCAGACTCCCTGCTGAGCAGGGAGCCCGATGCGGGACTCGATCCAGGGACTCCGGGATCATGACCTGAGCCAAAGGCAGTCACTTAACCAACTGAGCCACCCAGGCACCCCGGAAAACATATTTTTGATTATCAACATAGCTGATAGTTTGTAAGCTCTGAGTTGATAAAGGTTCTTGCAGTTGAGTTACAAAAAAAGTCATCCACATGCCTTTGCTTATTTTCATCAATATCATCTATTTTGTTCTGTTTCCTGTGTTGTTATGACTGTCTAAAAATGTATTTGAAAACAATTAAAACTCTTTCATGCTTCAGGATGTTTTGATTCCCTTTCTCTTGCTGTGTTCTCCTCTCCAATAAAACTATAGCATTTCTTTAAATGAGAGGAGCACAGTGATATCAACTACTGACAATTAATTTCTTAAAGGGCATTCAACTGGGCGCCTGGGTGGCTCAGTCGTTAAGCATCTGCCTTCGGCTCAGGTCATGATCCCAGGGTCCTGGGATCGAGTCCCACATCGGGCTCCCTGCTCGGCGGGAAGCCTGCTTCTCCCTCCCCCACTCCCCCTGCTTGTGTTCCCTCTCTCGCTGTGTCTCTCTCTGTCAAATAAATAAATAAAATCTTTAAAAAAAAAAATAAATAAAAATAAAATTTAAAAAAAGGGCATTCAAGTTTCACACTAAATGAGTTGTTCTGAGGATGAGACTACAGTTCAAGGTATGTGGTAAATAGAACTGAAGAAAGTGAAAGAAATTCATAGGTAGAGAAGAAAAAAGAAAAGGGGGGAGTGAATAGTTTATTTTCTGTATATGATATAAATGAACAGAGAATCAATCTTGGTTACCTTCCTGGTGATTTCCTGTTTCTAGAAAACATCAACCACTACAATTATAGTTTGCATCATACCTCAGATAGTTTGGTATTTAGAAGGGACTTCTTCCCAAGAAACCACTAGTAATTTGACAAATATCACTATTCAATAAATAGTATTTTTAGTTTGTACTGATGACAAATCTTATCACAAATGCAGCTTGGTACTGGACACTATATTAGTATTATATCTGGCTGCTAAATCCAAAAGTTCATGTAAATCTTCTTGTTTGAGTTCTTTTTCCATGTTCTCTCTGTCCATCTGTCAATAAGTATTAAAAAGTATTTAATTAAATTAAATAGTTAAAAAGTATTCTATCAAGACACTGGATTCATATGATTAGTCTTCTCCATAGTTCTAAAGAAAAAAAAAAAAACTGTGTGTGCTAGAATTTCTGGGTACAACCTGGTATATTCTGATTGTCAGTGACCCAGGCATATGTTATAAGGGTTTGTAGTATGTCTGTTTCCAGGATGGAATCATTTTTTGTGAGGCATTTTGTCACCAATTTTTTTCCTTCGATTCTTAGATATAGAATAGACTGCACAGAACCAGCTTATTTTGTAGCCCTGGTTTTTAGCCATTACTACTGGTAATGATAAGTGGATCAAATCTAGGCTGGGGACTTGACTTAGAGCAAGTTCGAGTGACTCAGAATAAGTGCAGGATCCTGTCAAAGGCATCTGATATTCAGCAAAATTATCAGAAAGAGCATTCCATGTATAATTCAGGGCTATAATGTAAATGGAGACCAGTCATTGTATAGAATGGACATCTAGGATCAGTATTAAGATCTGGAAAGGTTTCTGAACTGAGTGTGTTACGATGACTCACAAAGAGGTTTCCCCAAAGATCAAGAGAATCCAGTTCCTAACTAAGCAGCTTCCATGCAGGGGACAGAGATTTTAAAAAACATTCCTTCATTGATTCCTCCTTGAAATGTAATCCAGTCAGTGAGATAAAAATCTCCTTGCACTTGAGTCTTATTTGTCATAATTATGCATCTTTAGGGTTTCATAATGACCAATTTAATCATTTTGCCGTTTAGAGGGCTATAACAGTCAATCATGATAATAGGTTTGGTATTTGGTAGGAACCATTTAACGCCCAAGAGCCCTTATTCTGAGCCTCTTGATGCTACTTCAAATTGACAGGCAGCTTCTGATTAGCACACGTTGCAAAACCTTTGGCAAAATGCTCATTTCTTTTAAATAAACTCTGTGACCTAGTAGTAGGCACGTTGGCTTGAAAACAAGGTCACCATGGGAGAGAAGTTTTCTCCAAAATGCTTATTCTCTTCCTAGTCATCCATTATAACAGCCTGAAAACACCAATAGGCTTCCAGTTCCTCAGTAATTCCAAATGTAGGTTAGATCTAATTGGCTAGTGATAATGCACTAGAACTTCCAAAACAAGTTCTACCATTGCATTAAGTGATACTGGGAAAGTCACAAGCTAGTCCAACTAAAACTTACCATTTGCCTATCATCAACAGCATTCTCCAATAACTTGTCACACTAACATGATGAGAAACAACAAAAAGATCTTAGGGCATTTGTTCTCAATCTTTGGTGGACATCAGCACCACCAGGAGGTTCTTGGGGCTTATCCACAGAGGCTCTTACTTAATATGTCTTAGGTGGTTCCAGGAAACTCCATTTAACAAGAATCCTAGTGATTTTGATATGAGTAGCCCTGAATCACATTTTGAGAAATATTGTATAAGGCCAATTACTGGTAGATTGGCTACTATAGGTAAAGACATCTCCACATTTTATCTAAAAGCACTGATAAAATGGTTTTCCTTCCTTTCTTTCTTCTTCATTTTTTTTTTTTTTGCCTATGCTTCCATTTCCTCTAAACTAAACAATTGCTTTTCTAAAGTATTTTGTAAATGAATGTTTGAGTGCATTTATTTCTTTGGGGAAAAAAAGAAGGTAAAAAACTCAAAGTTTCATGTCTCATAGCATGATTTTAAAAATGAAGAGAGGGGTGCCTGGGTGGCTCAGTCGTTAAGCGTCTGCCTTCGGCTCAGGTCATGATTTCAGGGTCCTGGGATCAAGCCCCACATCGGGCTCCCTGATCAGCGGGAAGCCTGCTTCTCCCTCTTCCACTCCCCCTGCTTGTATTCCCTCTCTCACTGTGTCTCTTTCTGTCAAATAAATAAATAAAATCTTAAAAAAAAATAAATTAAAAAAACAAAAAGGAAGCGAGATTAGACTCTGGAAAACCTTTCCTCTTTGCCAAGGTCATAACGCACAGTATAGTGGTTTGATCATGTGATGTGGATTCAAGTACCATCTATAGCACTTACAAGATTTTAGTTATTTAACCCTCTAATGCTCAGTATCCTCCTCTGTAAAATAGGGATAGTAATATATATCTTACAATTAAACACAATTATTTACATGTATATATGTATGTATATATAGAATACTTGACCCAGAGTGATCTTATATCTTTGTTGTAATCATCAAGGGACTACAGAGAAATATTAACATCCTCAAATATCTTTGTCTATCTGGGCAAAGTAAAATGGCTTCTAGCCACTCTCTCTAGCCTAGTCTTCCTTATAGGTAGAGTAAAAGTAGAATTGACCCGAGAAAGAAAGAATGCCATTTAAAGACAGATAGGCTGAAGCACTGGAAGGAATGCCCTGGGACTGCACTGCAGGTGGCTAGATGTGCTGAGGTTGGCCCATGCCCAGCAATACCTTTGCAAGCTCAGATGGCAGGAATAAGGCAATGCCATGCTCTGGGGTAAAGCAGATCATCTGGAACTGTCTCCTTTTCCCCACTCATGTTTGTTCGTGCATATGCTATGATTTTTTCCCCCACAATTAGCCCATTGTCTTGTTCTGAAAGGGGACAGGTGGATAGCATGGCTTCAGGAACTAAGTTATTTTCTTTGCCATTAGTATAGTTTGAGAAGGAAATGTGCAACACACACAATTTTGTTATGACATACCCTACAAAGTATGTATGTTAGCCGAAGGATAACATTTATTTTTCCCAGATTAGATGTCCTCAGCCCCTATCTCTAACTTTGCACCAGCATCAGCCTATGTGACACATACAGATGGGGACCCAATCAGAATGGCTGCCTACGCCCTCATTTGCAATGACAGCCGTAGTTAATGAGGGCCAGAGGGTAGGTGAGGGTGATGTAGTGATGATTCACAGAATTGCAACTCTCCCCAGGGTCAAAAATCTTTTTGCTGCTGTAGCTGCTGGTCTTTTCACTTTATAGTTTAAAAAATACACGTTTGGGCTCCTACAGGTGAGATGGTCAGAGCCACCCTCCTTCCTCTATTATCAGGAGTGCAGTAAGCATGCAAATCAGATGATCCCACTGACTCTGATCATTTGAAACCTCAGAGATGTCTTCTCATATAATGCAAATAAAAATAAAAGTAAGATTTATTTTGTAAATTCTTTTCTTTATGAAAACTTTTCAAAAATGCATCTATTTTTTTGAATTGATAGCCTTCCTTTGTGGAGATCTATGATGTCATGTTGACATAGTTCATAAAAATGACTAGAGTAACAATGGAATACATCGAAGTAAAAGTAAATTTCGACAAATTAAAGCTATCTTGAGATGGATAATTAGGAAGTTGCCATGACACGACTATGTACAAATTTATCTGCTGCCCAGATTAGTGCTGTGTGTCAGGATAACACTGACCTCCCTTCAGGGCTCTCTGCCTCCTCAGTCAGAGGACTTTGAGAAGTTGGTAGAGCCCTCTTCTCTCCTTCTTCTTCCTCTCTACCTGGCTGATATTGGTGCACTTGTTTTCAGGTTTCTAAAGCTTGATAGAGCATGCAAATATCTGGCCTCAAAGCTATCTATGCCTCAGCGTTTTACCCTATAAGCAGGGAATAATTTTAAATTTCCCTTACACACCATATAGGGTTATTTTTTATTATTTATAAGTCAATATTTGTAAAGCACAAAGGTTCTTGAGACAGGGTGATAAATAAATGCTTAGAAAAAGAAACAAACAACAACCCCTTAAAGTTTTCCAGCAGTAGTTTGAATATGACATAAACCTGAGCTCAGCTCCATTGTAAAATCCAACACTTATCTTTTGACAGCCTTGAAGATGTTAGGAAAAACTCATCTTTTGGTTTTCATTCCAACCGCTGTGCTACCTATGACCATGGTTTCCTCTGATCTGCGGTGCATCTAGGAGATGTAAGAAATTTAATATTCCATAAAGGAATCAATTCCTCTAAATTTCTGACTGTATTACACAGGTTAAGATAATCTTATTAACATTTAATGATTATGTAAACTAAATTCACCTATTTCTCTTTTGAAATTTGTTAATAACTTGTCTCTTGAAAGTTTTCTAAGTCATGACACTTCATGCTAATTTGATTTTTTATTTTCATGATTGTTTCCCCTATGTTCTTAAAGGGACAGATTTTATTTTTCACTGCAGATCTGAACATACATTCTTCACATTTTGCCCTGAAAATTGTGACACTTCTGCAATGGTAGTATTTTTAAATTTTTAATGTAAAAAATGAAGTACCTCTGTGAAATGTAAAATGATTATGTTTTCCCCATCTCTTTCCCTTTCTTATTGGCATGCAATATTTTTACTCTTGACAAATGAAAGACTCAAGATGCAAATGCTGATTTATCTCAGCATTGGCATGATATACCGGAAAAGAACAGGGCTGATGGGTCCTTATGAGTGCATACTCTTAGGGGAAAAAAAAGCAAAGATTGCTTTCCAGGTTTGAGTTCTGTTTTGAGAGTCTAAAAATTAGGAGTACAGGTCCTGGAGCTTCCATATGGTGGAAGTTGGGACAAAAAAGCCTTTTATTTTTCCCCCACCCCTGTGATTTGAACCTGGCCATTGGAAATGACTAGCGGCAACTCAGCATTGCAGCAGTGGCAACAGCAAACTGGAGACAGACAGTCTGGAACATCAGATCTCCTGCTCTTAATGGTGGCATATTCAGAAAAACAATCAGCTTCAGAGAAGGAGGGAGGAACCAGGTGGAATTTCATGAGTTTACCACCTGGGGATTCATGAGAAGTGACTCTAAAGAGGATAAAGGATACTCTCACTGCAGGCAAGAAGGGTGTGCTAGTCATTATGATAAAAACAACTAACTGCCACCATCTAAAATGCAACTTTATTTGGTAACTCAACTTAGGAGTGAGTCATATCAGTTATAAAATTATTGAATTATAAAAGTGTCAGGATCCTGTGACCCTTTCATAAGGCTTACTTTCTCTTAATATTTTTTAGTCCTTGTCTGTAACTGATGTGTTGTGCTGTTGAATGATAATCACAGTGGCCAGGTTCAACTGCTGAAAGGCAGCTTAAGTTCAGCCTAAAATAAGTGATCCCTACATACCGGTAGTGAAATGCTTTGGGAACTTCTATGGAGAAGAGAAACAACATCAACTTAGTAATGAAGATTGAATTCTCCTTTTGAAAGTCTTGCTTTATACTAGAATCTAAAATGAAATTTGGCCAGAGGTGACCCCACACTTCCTTTAGCTTCAATCTGTGGTACCGAAGGGAACTGCAGTCAACTTTAGCTATTAAGTCTTTGCATTCTACACTGATTGGAATTTGGTTAATAGTAGGCATTTTCATGGAGAGGCTGAGGTGATCATCTACTGGAGAAAATCTTTCTCCTCACCCCTCCTTGAAACAGAAGTACCAAGTGTGATACAGGTGTAAGTGAGAATGTGGATGCCTGGCCATGGAATAATGCCCATATTTCCTGAGACAGGTACAAATAAAAGTTTATGCAAAGCATTCCTAGAAACGTCCTTTGTATACCTACCATTGTTGGTCTTGCTGGTTTAAGTTTAACTTTCCCCACATAGAATCCATTAAAGGACTTTTCCATAAATTATTTTAAAAAATAAGGGAAGAAGACTATTCTGCCCTCTCAGAGCTATCCCTTTTTCTGTGTGATGCTACCATTATTCCTGTCAATACCCAGGTAATTAATGGTACACATGATTGATAGCTTGCTTTTTCCGAGCTTTGTTATCCACTTCACCCAAAAATGCCTCTTCATGGTGGAGGTCAGCGCTGATCCCAGATAAAGGGGACCTTGGTCCTTTTGTTTAATTTAGTGCCCTTCCTCCACACAGCATTCAGGACCCAGTTGACTGCTTGGCACATGATACAGGCTACTCAGGGAATATTTGTTAATGACAATGGTGATTATCACCATCCATATCACAAACCATTAGGGCCTTCTCTGATTAAAAGACACCAAAATTCTTAATCACTGGTTTTATGTTTTTGTTGTTAGTAAATTACAGGAATTATATATATTATAGACAGTGTTCAGAAGATAGATGGTTTTAGAAACAGATTCAGACATTTTTTTTTTCCAATCACCTATTTAATGACCAGTGTTGTACTAGATTGATGGAGGTGAGGAGAAAATAATAAAATAGGGAGGTATATTAGTTCACTTGACTTTACATGTTACTCTTAGGGCAGAAGAGTCATTCAATGCAAAATTGAGAAAAGCAAAACGTTATAGTCGATCACCAATGACTTACCCCAAGATCAAATTTTCCCACAAAATTAATGAGTATTTATTAGGATCTGGTGGGGAAACCTGTATATTTTTAAATTTTCCAGGAAGCATTGATGATTTGTCTCTGGGGACATATGAGTGGTCATCACAGAAAGCTTAGCTTGAGACACAATATATTAACAATCAAGACTCTAGATTGAATAAATACCTAGGTTATGATTACCAAACACCTGGTTAAAGGAATACTGTGAGAAATATTAGAATGTAAGGAAAATATATGTTAGAACCTATTTTTGTAAGCAACATGGAATGTGTGGACTGGATTATGGTAAAGAGGATTCATAACTGATTGAAAAAATTTCCCAAAGAATTAAAGGACTGATGGCACTTTGAAGGATCTAGGAAAGAACATGATAGTCAACTTTACTGATTATAACTAGTTAAACAGACTAAAATAGCTAAACTACAGAATAACAGTAATAATAATGATCACACATTGAATTTTACTACATGTTAGAAGTAGTTAGATGGTAGAATAGTATCTGAAGGGTAAGCTCCACTTCTGAACTGACATATGCAGCTAATCCCCCATCACCTTTTATTTTGATAAAAGGTGTTGATGTTTTGTTTAGACTGTTGTAATGAATTCAAGATCACTGCCTTGTTACGATACCTCAAAAATAAAGCAAACCTACTAAGATTGCATGTAACAGGGATAAATGTAGTCTTTTCCTCCTATTAAAAAAGATGATGTACATTCAAGATGGGAAATAGAGGGGTCATTATCCTTGTGTGTGAGATCACAAGCTTTTTGGTTGACTGTGATCTCACAGTCACTGGTAGGGCTGTGGGCAAAAACATTCCCACCAATTTTTGGAAGTCCTCATGATATGAATATCTCAAGGATAATTTCACATTTTTTTGTTTATTTTTTATTCATTTCTCACTTTATTACTATTTTCTCAGGAAGTGTTATTTCCTTCCCTTTCCTCATTGTCCTTTCAATCTCCAAGAAAAATAAACCAGGTTTAGTCAATCTCAAGGTCAGGATGGATGGGGTTCTGGGTCAGTCATGCTCTGGAGTTTCCTTTCCATCTTCCACCCACAGAGATAAAACCAAAGACAGGATTCCTGGCCTTTTTCCAGCAGGACAGAAGAGAAGTAGGTCTGCTGGCAAGATTCATGTGCAGGCTGGCAAGTGAGCAACTCACTGTGAGTCATAAAAGTTAGTTATTTGTTATTATCTAGCCCAGTGGAACTCACACTCCAGTGTGTTTAGAAATCACAAGGAAAGTTTGTTAAAATGTGGATTCCTGGACCTCACACCTAAGAGATTGTGCTTCAGTAAGTCTGCAATAGGGCTTAGAATTCTACATTTTTAAAAATAAACACCTAAGTAGATTTAGTTGTATGTTTACTTATTTGTTAATATTAATTCTACATATATTTTTGAGCAGGAAATGAACCCTGGGCGCCCTTGTAGGGTACAGCAGTGTCACCAAGGATATGGCAGTGAATAAGATGAAGAAAGTGCATATCGTCATGGGACTTATATTCTACTATGGGGCTACAGATCAAAAAATCTCATAAATAAGTAAATAATAAGTTTTCAAATAGTGACAGCGCTACAAGGAAATAAAATAGCACAGTGGCAAAAAAGTAGCAGGGAGTGTGTGCTATTTTAGCTAAGGGTATCTGGGATGGCTTTCCTTAGGATGCTTTATTCAAACTGAGGCTTTAAAATGATTGTGTGTGTGTGTGTCTGTGTGTATGCATATGTGTGTATAGATATCTATATGTATATGTGCATGTGTATGTATATATACATATAGTCTGAGGCATAAGATGTATAGCAAGTGCAAAGGCCCTGTGAAATAAGAAGAAGCTTGGTAATCTTGAGTAATAGAAAGCAGGGCAGTGTGGTCAGAGCAGGGTTTCTCCACAGTAGAACTAGTGATCTTTTAGCTAAATAATTCTTTGTTGTTTGGGGCTTTCCTGTACATTGTAGGATTCCACTAGCTTCCCTGGTCTCTACCCACTAGATGCTAGTTACATCCACCCAGTTGTGACAATGAAAAATATCTCCAGCCATGCCAAATGTCCGCTGGGGGGCAAAATTGACCCTAGTTGAGAACCACTAGGATAGAGCTAGTGGGAGAAGGAGAATGGTAGGAGATGGGGATATTAGAGAGTGGCTAAATCACGTAGGGCCATAATAATCCTTGGATTTTATTCCAAGAGATTTTGAAAATCATTGGAGAGTTTTAAGTGGGGCTGAGGGAGTGATATAATCTGTTCATGTTTTTAAAAGAACGCTCTGATGACTGGGTAGGGAACAGAGGGGTGGAAAATGTAAGTTGGGACAACTGCAGTAGTCCAGTAGAAACATAATGGGATTGAAAGTATTTAGTGAGACAATGATGGAGTCAGAATATATATTGGAAGGCACTTTGGCAGGACTTCTGGTGGTCATTAGACCACACTTGGAGAAACAACATTCTCCACCCTTGCTACTCAAAATGGGATCCACGGACCAGCAGCATGATCATCACCAGGGAGCTTAGATGCAACACCCCAAGCCCTGCCCCAGACATGCTGAATCAGAATCTGCAATTTAATAAAATCCCCCAGGTGATTGCTATGTATGTAAAAGTCTGAGATATTCTGAGAGGAAGAGTGGTCTGTTTGAGGTCACAGGGAGTCAGGGGCAGTCAGAATTGGAACTCAGCTTTCCGTTCCCTGCTTCCAGATCCTCCCGAGCAGCTGGCTCAGTGGGATAATGTGTATCTCCTGTTAGAGTCCTTTCTCAACCAGAAATAGCAAGTTTGTCCTTTAATTCTCACAGGACAAGGAAAAGTCACCCTTCAAAAAATAAAAGATTGAAATTCCTCCAGGGAGGAAGAATGAAAGATCCATGGTATCAATTTAAAGCAAAAAAGCATTTAAAAACCAATTACCAAGCTGTGTTGTTGTTGCTCACAGGGCTGGCATCTTTCCCCTGCTCTGAGTGTTAACATTGCAAATACAAAACAAATCCCTTGCAAAGTGATGCCAGGATTGGGGTGTGGGCAATGATGAGAAGGCTTTGAGATCAGCCCCTGTGTAGAGAGCTGTTTGGCTGCACATTCAGTGACAGGAATCTTCCAGATCACAGGCAGCAGGATTTGCAACTTGAACCATGTTTCTTTTCCCTCCATATAAAGAGAGATTTTGGGAAACCGAGTATCAGTCTGTGCTCCCCTTGTCTTTATCATCCTCTTCTCTGGCTAGCCAACTTGCCGCTTTCTCACCCTCCAGGGAGATGGACCATTTGTCAAATTCTCTTCTCCTCAAACCTAAGTTGCGAAATAGCTACTGTCCTATTTGGCAGCTCCTGCAGAGCTAATATGCTGTGCTTATCCCAATATGTGGTCCCCATCATATCATAAATTAGAGAGCCTGCTTTGGAGGATGAGCTTGAGGGGAGAGAAGGATAAGAAAAGTGATTCAAATCCTCAAGGCTGCCTTTCATTTGACAAGATACTGATCTCTGTCTCTGAGGCTTGGAAGTGTGAGGGCACCTTGCCTCCTTCATAGCTCGGGAGTAATTTGGTGAGCCACTTTCTGCCGAGGGGGTTTTCTGATTTCCTGGAGTTAGTGGAGTTTATAAAGGGCAGGTAAACCAACCGCTGTACGAGCACAGTGGTTGGTGGGCAGGGAGATGGCTATAGGCTCACACAGGAAAGAGGATAAAGCCGCGTGCTTTTTTAGGGCTGGATGTGAAACTGTTCCTCTCTGCAGGGGACTGGCCCCTGAAGCACACAGCTTCTGTCATTGCACAGCTGTCATCTGCCATTAGCAGGTTCATGACAGGGACATGTGGAGTTCCCCAGTGCTTCTCCACCGCCATCAAAGCTGGGCAGTGATGCAGGTGTGTGTGTGTGTACGTGTGTGTGTGTGGGGGGGGCGGTTGGGGAGAGAGAGAGAGAGAGAGAGTGTGTGTGTGTGTGTGTGTGTGTGTGTGTGTGCTGGGAAGAGACAACAAAGAAAAAAGAAGAGAGGTTAAAAAACAGATTCTGAACACTCAGATATTGATACATTATAGAAGGAAGAAAGTAAGATTTGAGCCAGATCTTCCATTTTGTTATTCGGGACTTTGAGGAAGTAATTTTATGCCTTTGGTCTTCCTTTTCCTTCTCCACCAACTGAGAATAGCAGCAATCTATGATTTCTAGAATCCTTAGTATGTGCCGGGCCCCAGGCTAGAGCATGTTGTAGGTGCTACCTCTCTTAATCTTCACAATAACCCAGCAAGATAGGAACTAGTCTTACCTTATTTTTTGGAGACAAGGAAACTGAGGTATGAGAAGCTGAGGTAAATCTCCTCTACAACCACAGAGGCTGTCCAACTCCAGGGGCCTCATTCACTAGCATTGTGCCTCCTCAAAGGAGGATGCTCACCTTGTGCAGTGTCTGGGTCGTCAATTAGAGCATGGGTGGGGAAGCACGTTGTACCCTGAGTGCTGCACCAATGGCAGCTCTTCTTACTTAAGGAATTTGGAATTAACTTATTTATTATTGAGCACTTGCTGAGAACTTGGTTCTATTCTATAAAGTGTCATTAGGTATAACATATGGAGAAGGGGAATGAAAAAAGAAGATACTGGCTCTTCCCTCAAATAACTCACATTTTATCAAGTGTTAGGAAGAAAAATAATGTGTCTGTATAGCAGGTTCATAACACCAGGAATCAAGGACATCCCACATGCTCATCAAAGAAGACTAAAACGGGTGCCTGGGTGGCTCAGTCGTTAAGCGTCTGCCTTCGGCTCAGGTCATGATCCCAGGGTCCTGGGATCGAGCCCCACATCGGGCTCCCTGCTCAGCGGGAAGCCCGCTTCTCCCTCTCCCACTCCCCTTGCTTGTGTTCCTTCTCTCACTGTCTCTCTGTTAAATAAATAAATAAAATCTTTAAAAAAAAAAAAAAAGACTAAAACAAAACAACTGCTTACCTAACCCCTGTTCTAGCAGATGGTGAGTTTTAGTTTCAGTATTTTAAAAGTTGCACTTAATCGTAACCACGAGACCTTCTTTTCTCTCTCATCCTATCAATCTCTAGGAAATTTCAAGGGAAATACTGAAAATGAGTACATTTTAATTCTGAAGCAGGCAATATTCCCAAAGCTGTAGTTTAACAGACATAGTTGAGGCACTGGATCATAATAAATGATAGTTTATCTGATGTTCTTCACCTGGAAATGTTACCACTAGCAGGCGCTTCAATGGTACAATGATAATTGATGATCACAAAGATTACCCTGAGGCAGTGCTTTGTGGATCACTTAAAAAAAAAAAAAAAAGGAAAAGAAAAGAGAAAGAAGTTTCCTTTAGTATATTTTTATATTATATTTTATCAAAATACAATTCTTTGAATATTAGCCACCAGTAATAAAATATGTGATGATACATTGATCAGAGCATTTCAATTACCCATAATGCCAAAACAAGTAATTCTGTACAGACATGTTCAGTATCTTATTTTCCCCCAAAACAGTTCAAACTAATTTTACATATATGTCTGTCTATGAACAATGGCAAGGGGTCACTCCTTGTATTAGTTTCCCATTACTGCTTAACTAACTGCTACAAATTTAGTGGCTTAAAACAATAAGGTGGAAAATCCAAAATGGGTCTCACGGGGCTTAAAATTGAACTGTCAGCAGAGCTACATTCCTTTTGGAGGTGTTAGGTGAGAATCTGTTTCCTTGCCTTTTTCCAGCTTCTAGAAGCTGCCTGCCTTCTCTGGCCCGTGGCCCCTCCTCTATCTTCAAGCAGGCAGTGTGGCATCTCCAAATCTCTCTTGGATTGTAACCCCTACTTTTGTGATCATATCTCCTTCCTCACTCTGATCCTTTGCTTTCCACTGATAAGGACCTTTGTGATTATATTGGGCTCACCCAGATAATCCAGAATACTCTCCCCATCTCCAAAATCTTAATTTAATCACATCTGCAAAATTCCTTTTGCCACATAGGGTAGCATATTCACAGGTTCTGGAGATCAGAATGTAAACACCTCATGGGAATATTATTCTGCCTACCACACTTCCTAAACAAAAACTCATGCATCATAATGTTCTCCTCCTCTGACTTTTCTTGTTGGCTTCCAATATCTTGAAGCAATGGTCCCTTTTCATATATGAGGAGTAGGGTGATCCTGAAATGAAAACTGAAGTTCATGAGATTGAAGAAAGTAACTTCATACAGAGCCTCTACTAATATTGAACCAAGGGGTCCAGGCCAGCAAGAGAAGGGCTAAGCTGACAATTGCTGCACCATGTGTACTTATGCACCAATGATGGGAGTTACTTAAACTTCTGTTTCCTAAAGCTTTGACTTAGGGTATTAGAACAGTTTGAAGTTAGAGCATAAAAGGAAGAAAGAAAATGATGGAGAATATTTTCCTGGTGCCAGACAGTGGAGAACACAAAAGGAGATTAGGAAGGAGAAATGAGGAGGCAGAAAGCCAAGCCGAAAGAAACTTTGGATGCCATCTGACAGGCCTTTTGAATGTGTAGGTTTGGCTGCCTGCCCAGCTACACCATGCACCTTATTTCCCTCTGCACTTTGTTACAGAAACAGGAAAGCATCCCTTGGAAAAAAACATCCCAGTGCACCCAGAGGATAAGGGAAAGTATGACTGAGCTTAGGAAAGAGACACTAGCCAAGGGCTACTGGAAGTTACCCCTGTGTGGACAAGATGTTCAGATAGGAAGAAAGTTCACACAGGTCGAGCCAGATGGCCCTTCTATTTCTCAGCTGTAGACAAATGTTCTCTCTGCTAACCTTTTACCCCAAACTCACACTGAATGTTTGCCTCTGAATTATGTTGGGTATTTCTTTTTTACCTCAAATTTGGGTGTTTCGTAAGCCCTGCTATTTGCAAAACCATTAGGGTTTAAATAGGACACCTGACAGATCTATTATAAGCGATGTTTGAAGGAACAAGGTCCATCATTTCACTGTGTTCAGGCCCAGTTAAAGCATGCAAAAATTCCTTTACAGCTAAAGCACTGGGGTGAAGGAAAGATGAAAATGTGTCATCGTTAGCTGGCCATTTTGTTGGGGGGGTGATCCTCTTTAGAGCAGGGTCACTTACAGATTGGTGCCTTTGCACACAGACCACACTTTTTCCCATTTTTCAGTGGAACAGTAATAACAGTAGCTATTTTTATTAAGAGCTTAATAGGTCAGGTACTGTGGGAAGTGCTTCATGAACACTGTCTCTTTAATTCCCACAACAATAACGGGAAAGTTTTATTCCCCACCCCCACTTTGTAGATCATTATGTGGCTGAAGGAAGACGTTTTGCCATGGTCACACAGTTAGCAAATCATATCTAAAACTCCAAACCAGGTTGGCCTACTTCCTAATTTTATCCTCTTAGCAATGTGTACTTCTTTTATGTTTTTCTATAAAGATCTTGGTCTTTATAGGCAAACTCAGAGAACTGTGAAGTATATAAAATCTCTTCTCTTCAGCTCACTTGATAATAAAGCCAAGATCTAATTACATTTGATTTGAATATGGCAATACCTGGAGCTTCCCACACTTCGCCTTTCAAAAGTCATTTGGGTTTGTTCTGCTCGAATCTCATTATTCTCTAAGTTATTTTTTTCTTTTCAGAGCAGATTGTAGTAAGTTGAATGGTGGCCCCCAAGAAAATTTGTCCAAACCCTAACCCCCAGAACCAATGAGTGTGAACTTATCCAGAAAAAGAATCTTTGCAGAGGTATTTAATTTAAGGATCTTGAAATGAGATCATCCTGGATTTAGGGTGAAACTTAAATCCAGTGACTGGTGACCTTATAAGAGAATGGAAAGGGAGAGCTGAGACACCTGGACACAAAGACATGCAGGGAAAGACCATGTGAGGACACAGACAGAGATTGAAGCTATGCTGCCACAAGCCAAGGAATGCCAGGAGCCACGAGAAGCTGGGAGAGGCAAGGAAGTATCCTTCCCTAGAGCCTTCAGAGAGATTGTTGCCCTGTTGGCATCCTGATTACACTTCTGGCCTCCAGAACAATGATAGAAATACTCTTCTGTTCTTTTAAGCCACTATGCTGGTGATAATTTGATGTGGCAGCCCTAGAAAACTAATACATAGATGTATTTTAATGGTGCAGGTATCAGAATAGTTTGATGAACATTACTAGGGAAAACTGCATGATTTGTGACTACAACTGGGTCATATGAATGCAGGTTTGTACCTTAGTTTCTTACTGATATAAACTGAGAAACCCCAAAGTATTGGAATATTTATTTTTAAAAACCTAAAAGGTACAATGATATCAAATTCACACAAATAATATAAGCAAATGTGTATACATACATGTATAAATGTAAGAATAAATGTATAAGTAATCTTTATATCACTTGTTACATGTTTGATTGGTTTCCTATGAAAGGCCAACAGGGGGACAAATTCTTACAAATGGCCCGGCAATGGTCTCAGGCCCAGTTCTTAATTTGTAAATGATTGCCTCTGGGCTTGGGTTGGGAATGGGTTCTGAAGATTCATGGAATTATTCATGGATGATTGGCCAGTAGCTGCAATAAAAATTGGCAATTACAAATGCAGAATGTTAACATGACTGGCAGGTAGGCATTCCATCACTGTCAATGGTAGTTCATATTTGTAAGGTTATTACTAGTGGTGGCAGAAGTAGCAGTAATAATAGTAACAGTAAAGGTACATGTGGTGAGAAAAGACCTGAATAATCATTTTTGTTTATACAAATCTCATGGAACTCACTCATAGAAACTCCAAAGAAAGATAAGGAATGAGCTCCTTATCTTGGTGTTTTGGTAGATATTGAGAATCTGTTTGAACTCAGAAAGGTACCACCTTAAGCAGCTGAGATCCCAAATGGATTTCTGGATCTGCTAAAACAACTCTTAGCCTATCTCTATAAGAGGATTCTATTAGGATCAGGTCAGAAGTGAGGTGTGGTTACAGGCTGGCCATGGTAAAGCAGCCCTTCATACCTCCTGTAGTCACCCAATCACCCACCCTTAGACAGCCTGGTAAAATAAGATTATGGGTTACTGCTGCTGCCAGACATTTTCTTGGCAGAACCACACCATGGACAAGAAACAGACCCGAGTGAGGAATCCCCATACATTCTTAAAGGCTTAGCACATTAGCCTCAGCACAGCCCCTGATCCACTCTGACACCCAGCAACTGAGTCAGCCTCCTGTGGGGACCTTAGAGTGCTTAAATGTTCTGGGGGAATCACCTCTTCCAGCAACAGAACTGCCATTGGTAGAGAGTTACAGCTGCTCACACTATTAAAACAAATTTTCCTGTCAGCCTGGCCTGGGGGTGTTATAGGGATAACTGAATGGGGCATGCTTTGTGTCTCCTACTGGTTCTCTGGCATTATGGAGAAGACACCTTGACAGGACATTTGGATTCAGGGAGTGGAGCAAGCAATAGAGTAGTAATGTCATTCCCATTTGGTCTCTGGATGAGGGCTGCATATCCTAAGTTTAAGAGAGGATTTAATGCTGGGATCTATCCAGTCTTAAAGAAATGTGACAACAGAGCCATGGCAAGTCTCCGGTGTTCAGGAGCTCAGAGAGACAGGTAAGCCAGGAGTCCAGGTGGTCAGCAATGTGAGAACAGATACTACATGCTATGGACTGACTAGTGTTTCCCCCAAATTCTTATTTGAAGCCCTAACCCCCAATGTGATGATATTTGGAAATGGGGCCTTTGGGAAGTAATTAGGTTTCGCTGAGGTCATGACGGTGGGGCCCTCTTGGTGGGACTAGGGCCCTTATAATAAGAGACACCAAAGAGTCTGCTTGCTCTCCCTCTCTGTGGGAAGAGATCTGGTGAGAACACAGGGAAATGCTGGCCATCAACTATCTAGGAAGAGAGCTCCCACCAGAACCTGACCATGTTGTCCCTGAATCATGGACTTCTAACATCCAGAATTGTGAGAAACTAAATCTCTGTTGTTTAAGCACTTTTGTTATGGCAGCCTAAGCTGACTAATACACTATAGTGACAGTTAAAAAAAAAATAAGTGGCCTTATTTAACTATTTTAAGTAAGTGAGCTTATAAGAGTCATTACAGGTATGACGAGCATAGTTAGTCATCAAATTAATTACTTTGCTAGAAAATAAACGATGTCCACCTCTTCTCTCTTCAAGGAACCAGATGAATTCATCTATCTTCTCCCAGATGGCTACTAAAGTATGCTGTCTAAATTCCAGAGTTACCCAAAAAATTGCCCATCTCTGTATCCATACCAAGTGACTCTAAGCTATGGGCAAGCCAGGTCCTCAGTACCATATGTTATATTTGGAATACTTTTGTTCTAAGGTGAAATTTTGGAATTTATAATTTGTTGCAATTTGAAGCAATTTTCCCATGGCTAGTTCACTCACTCTATCCATCTATCTATCATCTAGCTAGCTAGCTAGCTAGCTGTCATCTATCTATCATCTATCTATCTATCTATCTATCTATCTATCTATCTATCTATCATCTATCTATCATCTATTTATCTATCATCTATCTATCATCTATCTATCTATCATCTATCAATCATCTATCTATCATCTATCTATCTATCATCATCTATCAGGTGGGAGGAATTTTTAAAAATGCAAAGTATCTCCTGGATTGCTTTATGAAGACTAACTTTCAGTAACTATTTTCCTGTCTGCCTTTCAAATCTCTCATTCCCTGATCTGGACCTATCTTTCCACAGTCAAAATAGCATAAAGCCTCAGTGACCAGGCCCCAAAAATATTAAAAAAAAAAAAAGGACTGATGTCATTCAAAGACTGACATTTCCGTTTTTATTACTAGAATACCTTGAAGAATTAGATCTGATTTGCATTGATATTTGCCAACTGAATTATTCAAGTTGTTTTTTTTTCCCCTTTTCTCTTCTCTTCATCAGATTTTAACACTTTAGTCAACTGCAGTCTAAGTCACAATTTAACACTCATATGATTTCACAGAGTGTTCTGGGATTACTTGAGAAAAATACCTGATTTGATCCATAAAATGAAGGTAGGAGGATGAAGACATAGGAAGGAAATGGCCAGGTGGTTTTTGTAAAGGAGTCTGCTTCTCTCTAATGTTTCTTAAATGACATGGGGTCATTTTACTGGCATGTCTTCTGTAGGCAGAGCCACCGCATTTCAGTTACCTATTGAGGTTTCTTTGTTTTCTTAGAATTAACTGCAGTCTCAGTGTACTGGGAGACTTGAAAATGAATATTAGAGAAGGATGAGGACTTCAGAACTGTGTGCACATTTTAAGTGATATGTTAGGCTCAAACATCATTAGACTGTAGATGGAAAAAGACAAAGTAGGGATTTCTGTACAGTTGTTGCTTCTAAACCTCTTCATCTAAAGTGATAAAAATTCTAACCACAGAGATGTGATAGTGCTTTTATATATCAAATAGTTTTAAACATACATACCACACATGCCACACCCACACACCCCAGGTCATCAAAACATTTTCTATTGATTTATTATTATACAGAAAGAATCTCAAGTGTTCCTATACTCATGCTTGGTAAAAATAGCACACAATCCTGACTATCTCAAAAGAAGTTTTTTTTAGGGTAGGGGTTCTCTAAATTTATTGTGCATCAGAATCACCTGGAGGGCTTGTTACGCTACAAATCACGGGGCTTAGAGTTTCTGATTCATGTAGATCTGGTGTTGGGGTCTGATAATTTGCAGTTCTAACAAGTTCCTAGGTGATGCTGACGCTGCTGGTTTAGGGAACACACTCCAAGAACCACTACTTTACAGTATCTAAAGACTCTGGTTTTATTACTTATTTTGGTCAAATGGAGAGCTTTATAGTCTTGCAGTTAGTCCTTTCTACTACCCAAATAGTAACAAAAATGACTACTGTAATTAAAGTCCATCTTTTGCCTTGCAGAATCTAAGATAATAGTAATAACAGCACCTGAATAATGCTTTATCATTAATAAATCATTTTCATATACATTATATCACTGGAGACAACACAGGAATCCTGGCAGTGAGCAGGCATTATATTCATATTTTATGGATGAAAAGCAGAGAACTTAAAGGACTTACCCCAAAACCCCCCAAAAAGGTAAATGGTAGAGAACAGAGAATTGAACCTGGGTTTTCTCGCTCTAAACTCTGTATTCTTTCTACCAACTTACTCTTTCTCTTAATTGCTTACATTTGTGGAGAGCCTTACACTTTTCAAACTATTTACATATTCATTATCTCATTTGATCCCTCAGAGCAAGAATGTGAGGCAGGTAGGTCACATAATATTGTCTACATTTTGCAGATAAAGCCATTATAAAAGATGATGAGAAAAGTGGTTCCTGTCATTCAGGCAGTATTTCTTCATATGCTAGGCTAAATTTTCCTGCAATATTTAGCAGCATCTGATAGAATAGGTAAAGCATTAGATGCTCTCCTTTCCAAGTGACAAATATTCAATGGTTCAATATTGTAACCCTACCCTCGCCCCTACACCATTTTTTTTTCTGGTTTCTTGGTAGAAATACATTTGGAGGGAAGGGAGAAAGGAGTGAAGTTTAGGGTTACTAGTTAGCAGGAAAGTGGGCAAAGTTCTTTCATTTCTATACTTTAAGGTCCTAGGAAAGTAGCTTTCTCTGCATACAAAGAAAGACTCTTCACCCCTACCTAGTCCAGGGCTTCTCAAAGTTGAATGTGCATACAAACCACCAGGGGATCTTGGTAAAATGTAGACTCTGATTCAGTGGGTCTGGAATGGGTTCCAATATTCTGCATTTCTATAAAGCTCCAAGGTGATGCAAATTCTGTTGCTTATGGTCCAACCTTGATAGGCAAGGATCAATCTTATTTCTCAAAACTACAATGATTTTTATTATTCTCTGAACCATTTCTGGGTTTCTGGGGGTGGAACGGAGAAATTAAAATATAAAACACTGTAACAATATTTGTGTACATTGTGGGACTTACTTAGGTTTCTCTGTGCTAAGCTATTTATATATCCCGCTATCTTCCAACCTATTCTGATCTCTTGAGAGATCCAAGATGATGCTTAAAATGTGGTCCATGTACTTGCAGCACCCATATTACACCTGGGTGTTTGTTAGAAAGGCAGAATTTCAGGCCCCATCCCAGGCCCAGTGAATCAGAATTTGCATTTTAACAAGATCCTCCAGATGTCTTTCCAGCACAATAAAGTTGGAGAAACACTCCTTTAGATCTTGCCCTCCTGGGCTTACAAAATCATCATTCTGCTGGTCACCGGACTCACTGGAAGGCTTTATTCCCACAGAATCCCAGAATTTCACCAAAAGAGATGCTTTATGTGTGGGCTGAACCAGGGAATCTGTAATTTTAAAAACTTTTGTCTCCAGGTAATTCTGATGATCAACCAGGTTTGGAAATCCAGTTGATTTCTAATAGTGGAGATGAAAATTATGCCACAGGTGGCTACTCCTGTAAGGGATGGTTTATAACAATGAATCATAGGAGGTATTTTAAAACTCACAGCTCTGCAGTGGAGGATCCTTTTTCAGGTTGACTCAACCTGTTCTCTACTATTTTCTACTATCAAAACTAGGGTAGGCCTGAACTCCTGTCATCAAGCTCCCAACCCCCACTATAACACTAGTTCACTATACATATAGTTTACTACACACACACACACACACACACACACACACTAGTTCACTATATATAATTCTTTCCCAGATACAGAAATCTGCAGTAGACATTTCACAGTATCCTACGGAAAGAAAACTGTCCCATATATTTGAGATGCATATGATATAGTAAAGCAAAACTATAGTTTATGAACATTCTGTTCTTAAAATCTAAACTGTAAGTAGTTTCTAATACAGAGTCTGACTTTTATCTGGAAAAAGTAATTCATTAATTCATTCAATAAGTATTTAGTTAATGCTTATTGTGCCAGGCACTATAATGAGAACTAAGGATATGTAGGGGTCTGATTTCATGAGGAAAATAGGCAGTAAAAAAGTAAACAAATGTTTAAGACAATTACTCTGTGTGATAACTGCTCAGAAGGAAATGAACAATTGCTGAAAATAATTGGGTGATATAGAAACTATTCAAGGATCTGATACGAAAATTTGAAGATTTCAGAGCATTCTATGGAGCCTAGTGAATAACAAGAGTCAGAAGCAGATCAGAACATCGAGACAACACAGGGAAAAAAAGGATATGAATAGGACCTAGACAGAGAACTTTCTTGAAATTTCCAAAACCTTCTCAGTAAGAAATTAATAAAACTATTAGATAGCTTTAGTTCTATAATTCTATTGTATTCTTTGAAGTTTGTTTTCCATTCATTCATGCTTTAATCACTTATTAATGTGTATTTAGTTTATACTTCATGCTGTGCGTTATTTCCCAATAATACTGTTTTTATTTTTTTATTTTATTTATTTATTTTTATTATGTTACGTTAATCACCATACATTACATCATTAGTTTTTGATGTAGTGTTCCATGATTCATTGTTTGCGTATAACACCCAGTGCTCCAATCAGTATGTGCCCTCTTTAATACCCATCACCAGGCTAACCCATCCCCCCACCCCCCTCCCCTCTAGAACCCTCAGTTTGTTTCTCAGAGTCCATAGTCTCTCATGGTTCATCTCCCTGTCTGATTTCCCCCCCTTCATTTTTCCCTTCCTGCTATCTTCTTTTTTTTTTTTCAACATATAATGTATTATTTGTTTCAGAGGTACAGGTCTGTGATTCAACAGTCTTACACAATTCACACTGCTCACCATAGCACATACCCTCCCCAATGTCTATCACCCAGGCACCCCATCCCTCCCACCCCCCACCACTCCAGCAACCCTTTTAAAAGCCCTTACCTAAATAACTCAATTAATTGATTGACTGGTTGAGTACAATGTGCTAAGAATACCCATATGAGTAGGACATAGTTTCTGCATTTTTACAGGTCTTATAATCTATAGATTACACATAATTAAAATGTAATTTTGTTAGTTCTATTGTATGGCTTCTAGGAGGAAGTGTCATTTTGAAGATCTTGCAAGAAGTTATGCTGGCAAAATGATGATATAGATGAAAATCATGTTTTAGGACAAAAAAACGGGATGTGTGAAGGCTCAAAAGCATGGGGACAAGGCATATTCTTGAAATATAAGTAGTATAATTTACTCAGTGCATAAAGCTGAGTGGTTAGGGGTTTATGCATAGGAGAAGAAGTTGAAAGAAGGGCTTTAAGGCCATATGAAGTAGTTTGAACTTTATCCCAAAGGCATTGGAAAATTGGGAAATTAGTCAGGGTTTGACCAATTTTATATTAAGAAATAGTGTTTTTGTAGGAGAGGGAAATACCTAGTAGCAAGGGGTTCAACTGGAGAACTACTGAAATACAGGTGAGAAAAATGTTGGTGTACCTACATCATGACGATGGGGAAAGAGGAATAGACTGATAGCCAGTAAGGATGTAGAATCAAGACAATGTATCCAATGAGTTATTGATGGGGAAAAGGAAGCAAAAGAGGCTAGGATCACTATCAAGTTTCTGGCTTAGACGATTTGTATCTCCTCCCTTTACAATCTCTTGGAACTTGTCCTCTAACCCTTGCTTCTGACCACCTTGGGTAAATGCCTTGATTCATGGGACCCAGGATGGCCCATCTTAGCAAGGACTAAATCAGTCCTACTCTGGCATCTCCTGAAGGATCTTAGGATAGACCCTAGCTGACATCCACAGTCAAGATTCCAAAGTTATTTGTGGTGGTTCACAGTTATACAACCTAGCCTGACTTTTTCTTGTATAAGTAAGCCTTATCAAATACAATGTGAGTCCTATTGTCTCCTCTTCTATAGCAGTTCGTTTGGCTCTCAGGTAAACCAACCTACACTTGTTTTGATGAATTTCATTGTACTAATATCTGTCCATTGCAACAATTCTATGATTACTTTGACCTTTTTAATATGCTTCTCCAAAAAAGCTCTATAATTTACTGCTTTCTTTTTGTTTTGTTTTTATTGTGCAGCCCTTCTGTTATGTTCAATGGCTTGCTCCTGAACACTGCCGATCTTTTTTTTTTTTTTTGGTGTTATAGTCTAATTATCGCCTAGAACACCAATTTTGTAAAAAAAAATAATAAGCATTGGAATTTACAACCTATAAGTTCTATATAGCTACAGTAAATAAGGTATTTGCTGTTAAACAGCCAGACTCTGAGACTACCCCGTAGGAGAATGAACACATTGATAAGGCATGCTAGAAAATCTTGCCCTAATAATATGTTGTCGTCATGCCCTTTCGAAAAAAGGAACACCTCAAGTGGGTACGTTGATGCAATATAATGTAACATAATTTGAGACATAAAATACTAAGATTAGTTTTGATGAGAGAGAACATTTAAAAAATCTCCCTGGTTGTTGTATGGGATGGATAAAGATGACATTGGGTTGTTTTCAATCAAATTATCAGTCTCCCCCCAAATTATCACTATATAAAGCTGATATATGGATAACTAATAATTAAAATAGTATCAATACTATCTAATACTGTATTAAGAACTTTACCTTAATTCTCATGATAACTTTCAACAAATTCTATCTTTATATCTGTTAAATTGTAAAACATAGACTATTTGGAATAATGGCAACACATATTTGAAATGGTGAGATTCTGAGAGATGTGGACTCTGTATTTCTGTTCTCCTATGTCATGGACAAAGCTTGTAATTAAGCTATATTGTCCCTTCCTAACCCAAGCTTCCAAAATGTCCTGGAGCTCTCAAATCCAAACTAGTACCCCAGGGACACATCTTGGGTGGTTCATTTTTCTTCAGGAAGAGTACCCTGGGCATCTGATGACAAATCTGGGTAGGGTAAGAGTGGGGTACTAAGGTGGCAGGAGAGCATTTGTCCAACACTATCATTTGGTTTATATGGTCAACCATTTGGAACATGTGGTCCAACACATCTGGTTGTGGAGCTCTTCCCATGGCTTGAAGGTTGCAGTGTCAGTTATGGTGAGTCTCTCTAGGATTTTAAGGTTTGGAGGCCAGTGATCATGTTGTTAAATTTTACTGTGTTCATTATCTAAATTACCCAATTGTTTTAAAAAGAAGGCTACTGAAAAAAAAATTTGTATTTACTTGATTAGGTTATTATGGAATCACCTGTATAGGCAAAGACTATGTTTCTGACTTAAATTTAAGATATGCACACACATAAATAACTGCCTATATGCCTGCTACATTGGGAACATGTATATATCCCAGTATGTATTGTGGTGTATACACTAGTATATATTACTTTGTATATTTAAAACCAATGCACAAGTAAGGTACTGAAAAGAAGACATAGCAAGATGACTTTTTATTTTTTCCACTCTTTGAAAGGGAAAACAGGAATATTTTAAAAAATAAAAATAAATAATATGTGCTTAAAGAATAAAAGGTTAGTATTAAAAAAAAACACTAACATCATGGTTTCACATAAAGATGCTTGCCTGTATTCCTAAAAATGCTCTCTTCTCTGCCTAGGATACTTTTCACTCTCTTTTTTTTCTTGGCCAGGTCATATTCATCCTTAAGGTCTCAGCATAAGCTCCCCTCAGGGGAGCTTTGCTGGCCTTGCAGATTTTGCTATATGGCCCTGTTTTATGGTCTTATTGAATGCTATAATTTTTCTTTATGCTGTCTAAATCTAATTAAGTGGTTATTCATGCAATTTTAGTTCAATGCTCTGCTTTCTTGTTGAACTATAAACTCCATTTGTGCAGGGACCATGTCTATCTTTCTTTTCATTTTGTCCTTTAACAAAGTGAGAATTTATGAATATATATATATCTTTTTGCCAAAAGAACAAACTGGGAGATGGAGATCAAGATTAATCTGAATATTATTCTGTATTGGTGGATGACATATTTTAAAACCCATACAAGTAAGATATTGAAAAGAAAACAGAGCAAGATTTTTTATTTATTTTTCTGGTTTTTGTAAAAGGAAAATGGAATTTTTTTCAAATGCAAGAAACAAATGAAAACAATCAACATAACAGGTTGAATCATTATTCTTGCTTAAATTATTACCATATGGTCAAGAGCATTTACCTGTAAAGTCACCAGTTTGATTCTTCCACATCCATATATGACCAAGATTAACTCAAAGAACCTTCTGGAAGGTCCATACAAGAAAACCCTAGAGAAAGAATTTCCTCAAACTTGAACTGCAGATCATATGTTCTCTGTGTGGAATATGAAGTCATACTAATTCTAACATGCTAACTAACAATAGCTGATGTTAGTTACCTGCAACACATACCTCTGGAAATCAACTTAAAGAAATTACATTTAAAATTATGTATTTTTCCCAAACCCATGAGAGCTGAGTCTAGGCTACATATATTAATAATTGGTTAATTTATAATATTAGAAGTAAGACAGATAGGCCTTAGCATTAATGGAATTCAAGAGTATCATCAGGCAAGGATTCAAATTTGGAAAAGAACTGAAAGGGAATCTCTGACCAAATGATTAAAACCCAACATCCAATGAGAAATGGGATTCCAGACGCCCAGCAGTCCTCTTAGCTCCTTCCAGAACAATGTTTTCCCACCTACCCTATTAAAACACAAAATAGTTTTCAAGTGATATTTTTATATTTCATATTGATGTCAAATCTAGCTTTTTCCTTGGACAAGAGAATTTTACAGCACCTGCTAAGTTGTTCTCAGCCTAAAGGGCTAAGTCCTCAGTGTGCCTGAGTTATTCAGGTATAGAAAGCTACTGAGGATGCAAAAAACCTTTGTAGAAACAAGATGCATAGAAACTCCTTCTGTAACCCTGGGCAATCCTGATACTATGTGAGGCACACTTGAGAAAGGGACTTCCTCTGGCATGTGAAAAGAAAGATGGAGAAACAAAGTTAAATGAAGATAGGAGCAGCATTGCTCACAGAAGGGAGATCAAACACTCCATAGAAAATACATGTTACGGTGCAATTGCCCTCTGGGAGTTACAGGATTATGAAAGTCTAACTTAATTAAGGGAGAAAATAGGTCACATTTAACAACCACATATGTGACATATCATTTTGACTATACAGAATAACTGGAGAGAAGAGAAAAATTAAGAAATCAGAAATATAAGAAAAGCAACCATGGAATTCATCAATCTCTTTTCCTCCTAAGTCAGGTGTATGTTTTGATTATGTATATATGAAAAGATTTACCATTATTAAAACTTTCCTCTTTAAAAACTCTTGCAATATATTTGAAAAATAAATTTCAAATGTCAAAATAGAAACAAAATGGCACAACCAATTTTTTTTTAAAAACCAAATTAAGAGATAGTAAATATTCTTCTTATAAAAATACACCTTGCACCCTCTTTCCTTTTTCCCCCCTTGTCATCAAATGACAGGTAATCGGGTACGTGTGAACCCTGCATAGAATCTTCCCCCTTTCATGACTCCATGCCCCTGTGGGGTCAAGCTAATTAGAGGTACATTTCCTCTGCAAGGCAGTCACACTCTATACTGTTGAAGGCACAATTAATAATTGAACAAAGCTAGCTGGGTGTTTTTGCTCACATGGCCATGGGTTGCAGACAGTTTTGCTGTCACACAGGGAGCAGAGTCTCCTCCTTGAGTGCCTCCAAGAAAGATTTCATGTTATAGACTGAAAAGGATCACTGCCTGTTTCCAAATTTGGAAAAGAAGGGAAAAAACCCACGTAAGACCAAAAAAAACCACAAAACCTCCACGATAAACCTAGTTTCCCTTATAGAACAGTAAAGGCAAATTTTCTCTCCTGTTACCAGGAATGTGATTATGATCAGGTGGTTATTTAGGTCAGATGCGAAAGAGAAGAAAGAATGGGCCTGGGAATTAATACCTTTTGGAAGGCAAATTAGAGTTTGCCCTTGAGTTTGTGAATGCAGCATGGAGCTAGTTTTGCATGTGACAGAATAGAATTTGACCCACAGAGAGGGCCTAGCTAGAGGATTATAGAAGAATAAAGTTCTTTCCCTTGAGATGTATTTAGGAACTTAATGGAAGATATCCCCAGAGCCTCGTGGGGTCATAGATGAGTGCAGAAAATCCTTATCTGTGCCCCAAGCCATAGTCTTGAGCAATGGTCTGTAAACTTTTCTAAAGGGCCAGATAGAAAATATTTTAGGTCTTGTGAGCCAAGCCATCTTTGTTGCAACTACTAAACTCTCCTGTTTTAGAACAAAAGCAGCCATAGACAACACAAAAATGAATAAGTATGGGTGTGTTTCAATAAAACTTTATTTATGGACACTCAAATATGAACATCAAATTTTTTGCATGTCAAAAAATAAAATTCTTCTTTTGATTTTTCCAACCACTTAATCATTTAAGAACCACTTTTAGCTTGTGGGCAGTACAAAAGTGGGACAGGCTGGATTTGGCCCACAGACTGTAGTTTGCTGACCCCCTGGGCTTCCTATTAGAAATCCCTGTGAGTATACTGATTTTTCAAGTTGATTTTGAAGTGTCTGGCATTCTCTGAGTATGTAAATGCTACCTTTACTCCGGAAGATACGGTCTCTTGTTGACTTTAAAACACCATGGATACCAGGTTATTCAGGATTCAAATCAGATATTCATTATCATTAAAAAGTTAGCTATGGAGATCTAAACTCCTAGGTCCAGCCTGGAAAAATCTTGAAACTGTGATTCTATCTTATTATTTTTCTGAACCCAAAGGATAATAAAGAATATATCTTTAGGTACAGGTCATTAATAGCATTTCTCCCTGAAAATAAAAAAAATAATAATAATAAAAAATTTAAAAAACCCAACTACTTAATAGTAGTATACCAAAAGGAACAGTCTTTTTATTAATTTAATTCATTCCTTGTTTATAAATTGACTATAATCTATCTTCCTTCCTTCTTCCCTTCTTCTCTCTACCACTTGTTCCACAAAAGAAATAAGAGATTATAAATAATATATTTATATAGATGCTTAAATTAATTAGAAAAGGTGAGACAACATAAAAAATAATAGCAAGAAAACAAGAGGAAAGCAAGAGCATAGTCTCTATATGAATTTGATGCCATAAAATGACACAGAGTTTAAATGTTTAAAATCCATTTTATTAATGTGTATTTTATATTTGATTTCCTACATTCTTTTACAAATGGGCAATAAATTTGGCTCTAAGGTAATAGTGAATTCCATGGAGTCATAATCATTTATAAAAATTCACTGAGTTCATTCATAAAAAACCAAACCATTGCTTAGAAAAAGGGCAGTAGAAATACTGAAAACAAAGAGGAATTTTCTCAAAAGGTATTTTTAAAAGGAAACTGTAATAAAATTAACAATCTCTCAAAACATTATAGTAAATGCAATGATTTTAAAGGATATTTTTATAACATCTTTAAATATGGGCCAATAGCTTTTATACCAGTCATTCAGTAAAAACAATTCTACATTGGAAAGGAGTAGGTGTGGGATTGGGGGATAATATAATTCCATCCAGGCAGAATGTGCTCTGGATGTTTAATTTAACCCATGGGAAAGGTGTGTGATATCCAGAGGTTCACACTTCAGACAATCTTCCATATGCAATTTTTTTCCATGTGAAGTATAAAACGGCTCTGAGAGGAAATGAGTTTGAGATTGATCTTCCAAATAAGTGCCTCATTTATTGCTCTTATATATTGTCAATAAATGACAAGTTGCATGCATTAAAAATTAGGATGGGTTCTGAGAGACACTCTCTTAAGAAAATAGAAGCCTTTAATAAGAGTAGCTGCCAAAATAAGAGACCATTCTATAGGCTGGTCCAAATTCACCTGAAAAATTAATTTGAGAGCTAACATGACATGAAGGCCCCTATTCTCAACCATAAAATACAGATTTTAAAGATTTTTAAGCAAACGCTACCTTGGCTTTTTAGAAATACTCCAGGATAACTTCCATATATGTCTCACTTTGCATAACAATTTTGTATGGTGTTCATTCCAAAATGACTATATTGTTAATCAAATCTATAAATCCTTCTATAAGGCAATTTTAAGATAATATCATATATAAATCAATTAAAAATTGAGGGCTATCTACCAAGATAAATTACATTTTATAAGAATAATTGGTCCACAACCTTTCTTTCTGAGAAATCAAATAGCGGGCCTTATTCTTTTTTTTTTTTTTTAAAGATTTTATTTATTTATCTAACAGATAGAGAGACAGCGAGAGAGGGAACACAAGCAGGAGGAGTGGGAGAGGGAGAAGCAGGCTTCCCGCGGAGCAGGGAGCCCGATGTGGGGCTCGATCCCAGGACCCTGGGATCAAGACCTGAGCCGAAGGCAGACGCTTAACGACTGAGCCACCCAGGCGCCCCATAGCGGGCCTTATTCTACAAAGACTATGCCATTTGTAAAAGCATGGTGTTGCTTATAAGAAAATGTAATCTGTAGAGCAGGAGAGCATGTAGGCAGTCAACCCAAGTAATTTGATAACAATATTTCAGTGAAGTTCAAAAAGCAGCAGGGCCTGAGAATTCAGTTATGGTGGTGGTGCTGAGAAGGGGGAAGGGAGGATGCAGAAGACATTCCTGGTAAAGGATTTTCTGACTTGTAATGAATTTGTATCAATAGCTAGGGACCCATCATGAGCTCATGCAGCTTAGTCCATGCCTGATGACCCTCCACAGAGCCAGATACCAAGGCCATCAGAAGTCACTAACAATTTTGTATTATTCCTGAAAGGTTTCTTCACAAGGTGCTACATATTAGGAAACTATAGTTAAAAAGCAAAGCAAACCAAACCAAAAAAAAAAATACAAAGAACTAGGTAAATTTAATTCATACAAAACACTACTCCAGGACACTCAAGCACAAAACTGGCATACATTTTAGACATAATACTAGGTCATTTAATGCATTTAATTCTTCTGTATTTGTTGCCTTGAGGTGATGTTCTATTTGAAAATGAAATAAGAACTGGTTGTAGACTTTATAGAGATGAACATATTAGCAAAGACCAGGGAGAACCAAGGTAAGTCCTAAGTTGCAATTGTATTAGTGTTTTAATAACCAGATACAGGTTTGCCTTTCTGATCCAAAAGCATGAAGATATCTTAAATGATGTGTGGTATTTTGAAGACTAGGTGGTTGCTTACCAGTTGGCGTAAGGTGTCTCCAGGTGATCACAGGTTCAGGACGGCCATTGGCCATGCAGACCAGGGTTACATTGCTGCCCTCATTCACAGTGACATCCGAAGAGATGTTGGAGATCTTTGGTGGAACTGTAAAGACAAAAGCAAATGGAATATGTAACCATGCCCATAAAACCAGCTTTGCAGCATTGGTCCATGTCACTGGAAATAGCAAATCTTAGCTAAATTCTTTTGTGACTTAAACCATTTGAAGTTTTGTATTAAGAAGCCAGACTGCTTAGGACCTCCTTACAGACTTGGCAGATAAAAAGCATGGTCTTACTATAAAGAGAATCTCTCCTCTATGACCAAGTAGTGTAGGAATTTCACAGAGGAGTATAATGAAAATGTCTTAGCTCTTTTCTCATTAGGATAGACCTTATCTGGATATTAGAGAGCATTCAGAGTTATATATATTAATACATTTTTCTTATCACTACATGGTATCTATATTTATTTTCTTATGTATATAAAAGGACTACAGTCCAATCTTTCCTCCAAATGCCAGGAAAAGAAAAACACTGTTATTTAGTATGAGTTGAATAATTGTGTTCTTAAGATGTGGTAATACCTGTTTACTTATAATCTAGCCACATAAGGCTACCATCTGTAAATCCTAATAGAAAGGCTCTAAATATCACCTTGCTATGTGACAGACTAGATGATACACTTTAGAGCTTAAAAACTGAATTAATAAGACCTATGTCACAGACATCACAAAAATAATACTACTACTCCTAATACTTTAACCACCACTATTATTTTTTTAAAGATTTTATATTTATTTGAGAGAGAGGGAGTGAATGTGCGAGCAGGGGGAGGGGTGGGGGGGAAGAGGGAGAAGGAGAGAGAATCTCAAGCAGACTTCCTGTTGAGGAGGAACCCCCCTGTGGGACTCAATCTCATGACCCTGAGATCATGACTTGAGACGAAACCAAGAGTTGGTCACTTAACCTACTGGAGCCACCCAGGTGCCCCTCACTGCCACTATTATTAACAATTTAATAATGGCTAACTTTAGGCACTTACCATATGTAAGATCCTATGTAGCGTACTTTATAAGTATTATATCAGTAACTCCTTATAATAAAGAAATGATATCCTATGAGGATTTTATTTATAGGTGGGAAACTGAGGTATAGATGGAGCAAGGTGAGAAGCAGAAAAGAGATTCGAATCCAAGAAGACTCCAGGGCCCACACTCTTAAGCAATACTTAAATGAAGCTTCATCTTCACAATCCAGGCTACCAGATGGCTGAAAATGAAGGAAATTACTTTTTGGTGGTGTGAGAAATGAGTCCCTGAGGGCTAGCTGTTCTGCCGTCTGACTTCCTTCATTAGTGTTCAGGGTGGCAACATTAGATCTCATATTGGTAGGCTTAAGTGGAAAGTGAATTACTCACAAATTTCATCACAGAGGTTATACACTGATTACAAATAGCAGCATTTATGGTTTGACTGTGATTTTCCTTTTTTTTTTTTTTTTTAAATCTTAGTTGCTTATGCTGTTCCTGAGCAAGTATGTGTCATGGGGAGAGAGGAGAACAAGACAGCATAAAGGAGTTCAATAATAAGACTCATTTTTTCTCACTCTTCCTGCCCTGTAGTGACGAATAAAACAGAAATATTTTCTGCCTGTAGAGACAGCTGTCTGACAACCATATGATTCCTGCAAATCTCTGTTAGGAGACACAAATGGTACTTGGACAACTGACCAGGTCAGAGTGGAGGAAGGAGGAAGTGGGAGGAGGACTCTTGACCTTAGCATCTCTCTTAAAATGACATCTTACAGGCTGTGGGTAGAAACCAGAAATTCTAAATCAAACCCAATGGCAGATATGGAATATAGTTGATTCCTGTTATTTAGCAGTATCTATCTATAGGGCTTCTATTTCCCTTTTTTTAAATTATTTATTGTTATATTAATCACCATACATTACATCATTAGTTTTTGATGTAGTGTTCCATGATTCATTGTTTGTGCATAACACCCAGTGCTCCATGCAGAACATGCCCTTCCCAATACCCATCACCAGGATAACCCATCCTCTGAACCCCCTCCCCTCTAGAACCCTCAGTTTGTTTCTCAGAGTCCATTGTCTCTCATGGTTCATCTCCCCTATGATTTCCCCCCTTCACTGTTCCCCTCCTGCTATCTTCTTCTTTTTTTTTCTTAACATATATTGCATTATTTGTTTCAGAGGTACAGATCTGTGATTCAACAGTCTTGCACAATTCACAGTGCTCACCATAGCACATACCCTCCCCAATGTCTATCACCCAGCCACCCCATCCCTCCCACCCCCCACCACTCCAGCAACCCTCAGTTTGTTTCCTGAGATTAAGAATTCCTCAAATCAGTGAGGTCAT
>NC_138369.1:137568508-137599155 GCF_054177405.1 Leptonychotes weddellii | reverse complement strand
AGGCAGCTATAGGACGGCAGCCGTCACCCAGAGTCCTGACTTTCAGACTGCTGGTCACACAACACCTTCAGAGTTATCAACTAGCTGTAAAACAAGGGAAGGCTACATCCTGGGACTTAGTCATTAAAAACATTTTTATTTATATATTCAAGTTTTATATAAGATCAGATTGTTTGGAGGTTGAAAATCACTCAAATAAGGCCTCACAAGGGAAAGTGGGGAGCTCTGCCAGGAGCCTGCAGGGGTTTTCAGGAACCTCCACGTTTCATTCATTCCCAGTCATTCGACAAGTATTTCCCAGCCCCTGAACAATGTCTGGTGCTGTTCTAAGTGCTGGAAAAATAAAAAAAAAAAAAGGCTCTATATTACATCCGATGACCTCATGATTATGCTTGGTCTAGCACATGTTAGGGACTTAGGAATTCATCTTTAGAGTTTGTATATAGGTCAACAATATCCTATATAAAAAGATTCTACTCAACCTCAGTGGTTTAAGCTTATTCTATTGAGAAGACAGCTTTGGAAGTCAATCTGGAGGGCTGTTCCTTGAGTTGGGCAACACAGCCCTATAGCTAATGCTTCCCTGTACCCCTGAATATAAAGGTCAAGGGTCTAAAGTCAGAAGTGTAGTGTGATGAATGCTCTGATGAAAGGAATAACTGTTTGAAGACATACAAGGGTAGGAGCCCTCTCTTTCAATATATATTTACAGAGTATAACTTAGTGGCTGGACACTGGGTTCTGAACCCAGGCAAGGCTCCAATCCCAGTTCCTTAATGTAGTAGCTGTTAAATCTTGGGGAAAACTTCGACTCAGTTTTCTCTGCAGAATGAGAGACTTAACCTATCTCATAAGATTGTCAAGTATTAAACAAGATAATTAGTGTGTGCAAAATATTTAACTGGATGCCTGGAATATGTAGTACGTGCTTATAATAAATGTTGATCGTGGAACATTTTAGTGGCACCTAACTGGGATATTGGGGACCGTGGTTTAAGATACTTTTTGGAACACAAGAGGGAATGAATGAATGAATAAATCAATTAAAGAATGAATGAATGAATCAGTGGAAGACCGAAGACTACTCTCTGGAAATATACTTTTGGGAGGTAACAACGACCAGTAACTTCTATCTACTTTAATCTGTGATTTCTCTGAATAGAGTAGACTAAAGCATCTATATAATATTTCTTCAACAGTGTGATAACACTAAATGCTTTCTTTCTATTTCTAATGTCTTGGCTCTCAGTTGAAGCCCAGCTACCCTTCTGAAATGTATACTACAGTTGCTCAGCACTGCCACTTTTAATTGAAGGTAATTCATTTGGTTGGTCTAAAGTAAAGATACGGAAATGCAAGTCAGAAAGGCAAGGGAGGGCAGGGCACCAGAACAGAACTTTTACCCACATGCTTGTCATTTTCTCTATACCCTAAGACTAATGACTGAGATCTTCCCTTATGCTGGATTAGAGTTACAGTTGATTGGAAAAACCATAAATGAATAACTTCTCTTTTATGCAATTAAAATACCCAACCTTAAGGCAACATTAGAATATTTCACATATTCAGGTTTCCATGAAAGAGGGGAAAAAAACACAAAACCTTAATTTGATGCAGTTCCAAGGTCTGTCTTTCTTTCCTGCCAGGGTTTGAAATGGCCTATATTTAAATGTATAGAGGTGCCTTCAGAAAAGCCGTCAGAGAGAATTAGAAGTCTGTAACTGGAAGCATCTTTTGGGGTTGAGCAATGTAAGCTATTGTGGAAGCTCGACAATACATGTTGAAATAATTAAATCCTTTTGGAAATGATTGAACTGGATGTTTTCAAATAAGCAAATCTACATTTGTCATTCTGAATGCTTTTTATGGAAAGATGGTGTTTCTCCCTCCCGTTTAGGTAATTAAAAATAGTCACCTGATGATCATTCATTATCAAACATTTCCGCACATGGAAAAAATAATGTTTTGAGGCTGAGACCTTGCTTGTGAAATTTCATCCTTCAAAGGAGGTCTTTCTCCAGAAGCCATTATTCACTATTGGAGAGTGGGATTGAAAGCATTACTTCACGCCTAAGTAATGTATTCACAGCACAGAGCATCTCTCCCTTGGTGGCTAGGTTCCAGTGCTTGCATTTTATGTAGATACCATGCACCGTCCTGAAAAGCTGGACAGTTTCCATAGCATTAGGGTTTGGAGGAAGAGCTGTTGCCCCTTAGAACTTTACTTCTTTTATGAACATTACTGTCTCAATTTATTTTAACACGATGAGTGGGAGAGAAGGTAGGAATAAAATGCATACACAGAAGCCTCTATCTAACAGTCCTGCTGGTTTGAGCATCACAAAAAGAGGCACAAGAAAACCTTTGAGAGTTTGGAGCCTGCTGCATGAGACAGATAAAAGTAGAAACAGCAAATTGGCTTCAGTACGAATGGCAGGTGCATTTGTTCATTGGAGGCAAGTTGGCAATTTAGTTTTCAATGACCAGCTTGTCTCTGCAAGGTTCACCTTTCAAAGTCCTCCCTTTTGTCCTCAATGTACATCACCAAAGTTCTGCCTCATCTTGAGTCCCTATGCTCCAGGTAACAGCAAATCTTTACCCTGTTTCTTTTTGGAAAAAAAAAAATGTCCTGGTCCCTTTCTCTGCTTACTGGGAGTAGAATTAAAAAGGAGGCAATGGAAAACGCTGAAGCTAGCACAGTGGAACAACATGCCCGAAGAGAAAGCAAATGTGTGTTGGGTATGGATGGCTTTGTCTTACCTTTGGAAACTCAAACCAAGGAGAGGGGAGCTCGGGCAGAGCACGGTGATTCTAACCCCACTCTAGCATTTCTACAGATAGCAGGGAATTCAAAGCCTTTTCCCCGCTGCCAGGATGGGACTTAAGAGATGCAGATCAGAGGAAAAGAATTCAGAAGAGAGAGGCTGATGAGAGCAATCTGTCTTCCAACTCCCTGCTTCAGATAAGCAAGGAGAAATGACTGCTTTCTGGGTATAGCTCATCTGGACAAAAAAACATCCATTCATTTCCCCCTCACAAGCAAGCGCACCTAACCTTGAAATGTACATGACATACATGCCAACACTTGTTTATTTTTGTATCCACCATTCTTATTATATTGATTGGTTCTTCACCTGTGTTTCTATCATTATTAACTATCTGAGAAATTCCTCAAAAGGCCATGAGGGTGCTCAAATCAGCTAATAATCATAATCATACTCTTTTGAACACCTTTGGTGCAGATGGAAAAGATCATAGTAGGATCTTCTATGAGACTTCATTTTAGGGACTCTCAAGTGTCTGGAGTGAAATAGGTCACATGGTGTTTTGTTTTTGTTTTTATCATTTCAATGAATTTTTTAAGTTTCTAGCACTGTCCTATTCAGGGCATAGCAAAAAAGATAAAAGTCCTATTTTTAATTATTTGAGGAACTTCTGTACTGTTTTCTGTAGCGACTCTACCATTTAAAATCTCATCAACAGTGCACATGACACTGTTCCCCACCGGGCCAGCACTAATTTCTTGTCTTTTTGATGGGCACATGTTTGTTTTTTCTTTTAAGATTTTATGTATGTATGTATGTATGTATGTATTTTAGAGAGAGCACACGCACGAGCAGGGGGAGGAACAGAGACAGAAGGAGAGAATCTCAAGCAGACTTTGTGCAGGGCACAGAGCCCAAGGTGGGGCTTGATCTCACGACCTGGAGATCACCACCTGAGCAGAAATCCAGTCAGATGCTCAATCGACAGAGCCACCCAAGTGCCCTGAGGGTCACATGGCTTTTAAGGCCTTCTCTAGTCAACAAAGCAGTAAACTGATCCTAAAAAAAACAATCAAAAGCAGAGCATATAACAGTAAGTGATTTCTTTTTTTTTTTTAAAGATTTTATTTATTTTTTAGAGAGCGAGCGAGAGAGAAACAGCATGAGAGGGGAGAGGGTCAGAGGGAGAAGCAGGCTCCCCGCTGAGCGGGGAGCCCGATGTGGGACTCGATCCCAGGACCCTGGGATCATGACCTGAGCCAAAGGCAGACGCTTAACCATCTGAGCCACCCAGGCGCCCAACAGTAAGTGATTTTTTAATTGTACAGTTTTCTGGTAATAAATATCAATGTATCAAACATGTTTGTCCTAAGTTTAGCTAAAAATCGATGGAACACCTCTGTCTCAAAATTGTCTCTCCCTTTTGTGAAATCAAAGGTTCTGAGTTTAAGCAAGTGATTATAATTCCTATTCAAAATTCAGTTGGCTTGCAAATGAGTGAATACATTTTGAGTGTCCCCTGGAATGGGGCCTCTTCTGCCTGTTTGTACAGTGGAAGAAGAAGGGGTAAAACTTAGATATTTTCACTTTTCAAATCATTCATCAGGCTATCGAGGTGTGTACCACAAAGAATGAACCAGTAGAGATGGCAGTAGAAGTTAATGCTTGATACCAACAAAAAACCTCTCCTATTCTCAACAGATACAGCTCCTGAGATATCATTTCATTTTAATTCAGCAAGAAGGAAACAAAGTCATGCATATGCTGTGAATAACACAAAAGTAAACCCTGACTTCCAAATAGAATACATCATTCTGTATACAACCTGTTTTTTTTTAAAGATTTTATTTATTCATTTGAGATAGAAATAGAGAGAGAACGCATGAGAGAGACAGCATGAGTGGGGTGGGGTGGAGGGCGGCAGAGGGAGAGGGAGAGGGAGAAGCAGGCTCTCCACTGAGCAGGGAGCCAGGACCCTGGCATCATGACCTGAGCTGAAGGCAGACGCTTAACTGACTGAGCCACCCAGGCGCCCCTGTATACAACCTGTTTTGAAAACTTGAATATGGGAACATTTTCTCTCTGTTTATTGTACTTGAATATATTGGAGCATTAATTTGTACTTGAAGTAAACTACATGATTTGCTTTTTCTTGCTGTAGACCTCTAAAACGCTGCTAGAGTGGAGCAACGTATGTATGTATGTACACAATTTATGTAGACATGATTGAAGTTAATTGTATATTAAGTTTATGAACAATGTTTGATGATGAACAGGGTCTTCACTACCTGAAAAGTTTGTCTACCACTCTGAAGCATGTGTGACTCGTTTAGGATTACCTATTTTTTGATCCCTCTCTCCTTCACCCATTTTGCTCAAACCCCACTCCCCTCCCCTCTGGCAATGATCAGTTTGTTCTTTATATTTATAGTTCTGAGTCTGCTTTTTGTTTGTTTATTCATTTTTTAAAGAGTCCATTTATGAGTAGAATCATATGGTATTTGTCTTTTCCTGTCTAATCTATTTTCCTTAGAATAATACCCTCTAGATCCATCCACGTTGTCTCAAATGGCACAATCTCATCCTTTTCATGACTGTGTAATATTCCTGTGCATGTGTGTGTGTGTGTGTGTGTGTGTGTGTGTGTGTGTGATTTCCTTATCCATTTGTCCATCGATAGACACTTAGGTTGCTTTCATGGCTCAGCTATTTTAATTAATGCTGCAATAAGCATAGGGGTGCATATATCTTTTTGAGTTCATGTTTTTCCTGGGTAAATACCCACTCGTAGAATTATTGGATCATATGGTATTTCTGTTTTTTAAGTTTTTGAGGAACTTCCAAGCTGTTTTCCACAGTTGCTGTACCAATTTACATTCACACCAACAGTGCACAAGGGTCCTTTTTCATCACATCCTCACCAACACTTGTTTCTTATCTTCTTGATTTTAGCCATTCTAACAGGTTTAAGATGATATCTCATTGTGGTTTTGGTTTGCATTTCCCTGATGATTAGTGATGCTGAACCTCTTTTCATGTGTCTGTTGGCCATCTGTATGTCTTCTTTGGGAAAATGTCTATTCAAGTCCTCTGCCCAGTTTTTTAATCAGATTGTTTATTTATTTATTTTTTTTGGTGTTGAGTTGTACAGATTCTGTAGTTATTTTGGATATTAACCCCTTATCGGATGTATCATTTGCAAATATCTTCTCCCCAGTCAGTAGGTTGTCATTCTGCTTTCCTGATGATTTCCTTTGCTGTGCAAAAACTTTTAATTTTGATGTAGTCCCAATAGTTTGTTTTTGCTTGTGTTTCTCTTGCCTTAGGAGACATATCTAGAAAAATGTTGCTATGGGTGATCTCAGAGAAATTACTGCCTGTGTTTCCTTCTAGGATTTTTATGGTTTCAGGCCTCACTAGGATTACCTAATCTCATGTTCTCACTATGAGAAAATGTTAAGGGATATGATAACAATATGTAATATTTATCAATTACTTGCTAAGTATTTTGCATACATTAATTCAATGAATCATCTTTACCTTTCTAGGAGAAAAGTACCATTAATAGTTCCATTTTATAGATGAGGAAAGTGTGTTACATAGTTAGACTGGGTTAGACTCCTAGGTTTGCTAATTTCTATTTATTTTAAGACTCTGTACTCTTAACACTGATCCTATATTCTCTATAGGCATCTGTCAGTCTATTAATAAACTCTGAGTCAATTAACCTGACAATATGTTCTCTTTCTCATCCACTCTGTCTGTGTGTCTCTCAAAGATCCATGCTTGGTACCAAAGGATGATCTTATAGAACAAGAAAGAAAATCCTTCAGTTAGAGTTGTAGAAATAGCTATGTTCTCCTGCTAGAAACAATGGGACAGTAATGAGCCAATGTCTTTTTTCTCAGTCTATCCCTGATCTGTTTGGAAATTTTATACCTTTCTACACATCTTTCCAGTGTAGGGCTTCTTGACCTTGGCACTACTCACATTATGGGCTGGATAAACCTTTTGTGGGAACTGTCCTCTCTCTCTCTATATATATAGAGAGAAATTGTCATATATATATATATATAGAGAGAGAGAGAGAGAGAATGCTAGGCAACAGCTCCAGTCACTCTCCAGCAGATACTAGTAGCTCTTCCTTCCCCCATCCTTTGGCCAGTTGTGACAACCAAAAATATCTTCAGATATTACCAAATATCCCTAGGGGCAAAATCACCCGTGGTTGGGAATCGCTGCTCTAGAGGGTTGTGTTGGATAGACTAAGGATGGACAATGACTTACCAGGTTACTGGTAAATATAGATGGCATGACCCATTTTTCTCATTAGACAATGGCAGTTTCCACAATAGAGAGTTTGGACCTGAAATAAATTACTCTTCTGTCTCTAGTCCGAGAGAGTAAAATTAACTATGGAATCAGGTTCTTAAGCAGCTCCAAAAAGCATATTAATTTCATTCCTTGTAATGTTGCTTCAGTTAATTAAAAAGTGATAAAGGATGGTTTAACCCATTGCCATTACTTTTTAAACATTCATATCTAGATACTGTATCCCTTTTTAAAAACTAATTAATAAATTAATTAATTAAAAACCTTCTAATTTAGTTGTTTGCAGAAGGATCTGATAGCACCCTATTTACTTTTTTCCATTTAGAACATGAGCCATGATGGTTCTGGCAGGCTAATGTACATAATTACTAGAGTCAGTTTAATGCCAATAGACATGAAAAGCTTGCTTCTGATTCTCTCCTCTGCTTGAGGGAGGAGTGATGTCACTATCTACCTAACTCAGAGCAGATGTCACATCAGCACAAGGCAACAAAATGGCATTTCCTGGGCACCGAAGCAGCATCACAGTGTGAAATACTATCCAACAAAACTTACCAGGAACACCACTATGTTAGCTTGCTGCTATGTGAAGCAGGCCTGCCAATAACACCTGGCCTGTGTGCAAATGGCACTGTATGATTGGACAGAAAATGGGAATAATCCATTCTGCATGTCTTTCCACTTACCTTTCCATAGGTTCCTCTACTCTACTTCCCAGATCTTTCTTTATTAACTTAAGGCAAAGGTAACATTATTCTCCTTATAATTCAGTATTACAAAGTAAGAATTCTTTAGATACATGGACAGACAGAACGTTCTCAGGGGAAATGCTCAGAGCTGACTACCTGGCAGTATGTTGTGTACTGACAGAAATGCTGCTCTGTTTTCTGGATGGAAAGCAATGGGAATAATAATATGTAAATTGATGTATCAAGATTTCTGAAAGCTCAGCATTATTTCCCCTTGCCCAAAGATTTCACCTCGCCTTATTAACTATTCTAACAACCCTGCCTTTTTTTTTTGTTGTTTGTGTAATTCTTGTTTCCTCCCATTTAGCACATAGAAAAAAGCATTAGTAACACTCTTGGTTTTAAATGAACCTTATTAATATTCGCTTCTGCAAGGGACTCTGGGATAATTTTGATAAATGTGGCCATGAAGCTGATCTGACAGAGCTGAGTGTGATATTTGTGTGTTCATGGGGAACTGCTTCATGCACAAAATGGGGACAGACTGAGATGGGGAGTCTGGCAGGTCTCTATTTCTGAGCCACAGCTAGTAACGTAAAGTAGAAATGTAATTGTACTTAAAAAACAACAACAACAACAACAAACAAACCCTAATCCCAAATAAAACAAAACAAGCAGATTTTTATAAAGATAAAACAAATCCCGCTACTTTCTGACCAAGAGGTTATTCACTTTTCAGAATTCTCAGTTCTCATAGCTCTGGTTGGTCAGATCCAGAAAGATGCACGGGCAGGGAATGCGAAGAAAACCTGGGTGTATAGGAAAGGAGGTGAACCTTCAGGGCTCAGCCTGCATTTCTCTCTGTTTCCCTCTAACAGTGGAAATTGTCTCTGAAAGACTAAATGCCTTGTGGTGATTACATTCCCAGATTGGGAGGGGTTGTGGAAGACAGGCTGCCAAATTCTGAAAAAGCTTCAGAGTAAATGTCAGAGATTCCTGGATATGGGATCATTCCATTTACATAGATTGCCTGAAGAGGGTTTTACAAAGTTTGCTAGTTTTGAAATGGAATACATAAATAAGTGATGTAATATAGAAAGATTATGAGCAGCATAAAGGCAGTTATTAATTATGATAAAGAATTTTCTAGCCTAAGCAAGATAAAACTCCAAATATGAGCCCATAGAATAAAAGAGAGAAAATTGAACTTCTTTCTACAACTGCCTCCAAACAGTGCCCTCCATTCTCTTTAGGACTTCTTTATTAATTTTTATTATGAGATTTGATTCTATTTTGGGAACCAGTGTCTATTTACACAACACAAAAGTACACAGACAATTACAATGAGTATCTCTGAGGAGGACACTGGCAGGAAACAAGTAGAGACTGAAGGTAGCAGTGGAAGTGATTTGGTGACCATAGTTTGGGAAGAGATGGCACACCTGGGAGAATATGATAATAGAATAAAACAAAAGAAGAAAGTGTAAAACCACGGACAGTTCAGAATGCTTGTTCTTGGGGAGGAGGTTTTTAAAAACAGTACAAAAGATGGGAATTCTTCACAAATGGAATATTCCCTAAGTGTTTCTGAGAAGCAGAATGGAAAGATTGATGCTTACATAGCTATCATTTATCAAGCATGTATATAATAGTAAGTCTTGTTCTAAGAATGTCATATTTAATTATCAGATTGTTCTTGCAATGCAGATTATTATTATACCCACTTTACACATAATTAAACTGAGGTTCAGAGATTAACCATGCTGCAAAGTAAACAGCATCACTGTCAGAAGGCAAAAACCAAGGCTCAAGTTTAGGGCTTCCCAAAGTCTCAGAGCCTACAGAGTCAGAGTCTAGGCCTACTTAACTTCAGAGTAGAAGCTCTTTTTCTCTACTTACTCATGCTCTTGATGGATTTGGCCCTTGCATTAGGAGATGGGAAAGAAAAATCCCTTTTGATGGACTAAAATAGGTGTGTTTGCTGCTCAAGCCATTCTCCATCCATGTAATTGTCAATCTTTCTCTAAAGAGTCATATAAGGCAACTCCATTAACATAACCTATCTTAGAATTTAAAACACATACCAAAACTGTATTTTTGAAGCTCACATGGCTCTTTTTCTGGGCTGCATTGCCTTTGGGGTGAATACAGCCCCCCTGTTCTTAACTTGGTTGCTGGGAGCCTGCACCTGGTAGAGGCATCTCCATCTGGTGGTCCAATCAGAACCCATTAAGCACTGAGGTAGACTGCCTGGAAGTGGAAAATATGGAGTGGGGAAGCTTGAGCTACATGATTTCACCTTTGGAAAAAAGAAACAGGGAAAAAAAAAAAAAACAGCCCACACAGCCTACAGAGCAATTGTTCCTGCACAGCAACTCTGGTCTAATTGATTTGGACACCACAGCTAATTTTCCCTCAGACATCTGTTAGCGCACATTAGTGGATGTCGTTAGGTAGGGAGGTGCAGATTAGATGGGGAGCAGAGCTCAAAGGCCCTGGTTTGGGAGCCTGGAGCAGACGGAGGAATGACAACAGATAGAGTTCTGCCAGCACCCCAGCAATGTCAGATACTTCTGCTGCAGAAACCCTGAAAAGAAACGGTAATGACTGGGAAGCCGTGAAAGTTGTGCATAATATTCGGATCCTTTCAGGCATTTGCCCAAATAATCAGTGTTGTCTGAACTTCCAAGGGCAAAACAAAGGTGCTCCAGACGCGAACAGAGGCCAAAACACACATGAAATAAAGACAAGCCCTAAAGATGCTCCTTCTCTCTCTCCCCAAGTCTCATCCCTTCTTGTATGTCCAACATTAGCATGCAGTGATGATTCCAGGGCTCACTCATACACCAGTCAGGCAGGTGACAGAATGCTGGTCAGGTCAGACTTGGCCAAATCATCTCCCACGGCAAAGGGCTGAGAAGTAAGTCCCAATTTATTTATTTTTTCTTACGCAGCCATTCTAAATACTTAACTCATGCCAAAATGCAGTTCCTATCCTTTGGGACATGTTTTGCAGTTGAGCAAGTAAAAAAAATCATCTTGATGCCCTCAAGGAAATCCCCTACGAGCTGGTCTATACTGATGACTACTCTCCCAACAAATACATTTAAAAGATTATGATCCTCTTTCAGAAGCAGTACAATGTTATGCCTTTCAAATAAACTGGTGAAAGAAAAGACTGCGTCTCAGTCCAAAAGAGAAAACTCTTACATACAGGCAAATATTTCTATCGGTGATATGGACTCAATCTTTCCTCACTATGCCTGACATCCTTTATAAAATATGCCTCTCATCATTTCATTCCCCTCCCAAAATCCTTACTTACCCAACCCCACAAGGTAAAGTCAAATATCCTCTGCAAGGTGTTCAAAGCCATCATTCTGGTGTCAAGTGATTATTCCAGCTTCATCTCCTCAAATTCCTCTTACTCCATTTAAAACAAGCTACTTGCTACTTCCTGAACATCCTAGCCAATCCATGTCTTTCTTTTGAATCCTATCTCTCTTTGACTACCTGAACAACTCTGACTTACTCTTCAAATCCTTGCTCACCCCTCCTCCTCAGTGAAAAGTTTCTCATATTCCAGAGAGTCATTCCCTCTCTGTGTGCCAGTTAGACTTTGTTCATATTTCCACAGATTTTGTGAAATATATACATATATATATTTTTTGTTTGTTTGTTTGCATTTCTAGTCTTCCTTCTTAACTTACCTCCTCAGCATCCAAACATATTTAGACCTTGAGGGCAGGGCTATGTTATTATTTTTAGCCATCTTTGAATTTCCAATATCTGGCACAGTGCTTGGCATATGGTAGGCCCTTAATAAATGTTTGTCAAAGGGATGAATCTATGAATAAACCTCACCACTGAATATACTATCTTGGTAGCAGGTGATGGAGTGAACAGTATCAGTGATAGGACTTCTGAATGACCAAGTATCTTTCCCTTGGTAGAGCTGACAATTATCTCCATATAGGAAAACTTGGTCATGCCTGTACAGTCTTTACATAAAATGGCAAAGAAAGAATCACCAAACACGATGTCCTGGAATGTCACCAGTCTACCAAAGAAGGAATATTTTGTGCAGTACAGTTCTGGGGACTAAGTTATGGTGAATTATATCCAAGACCCTGAAAAACGATGAAGTAAAGTGGGGTGACAAAAGATAATGCATAAGGTACCCACAAAAGCATACCTCAGATTAGCATGATTTATCTATGGACCATGAATTAGGTCCACCAGAAGAAATATAAAATAAACAGAGTCACATAACTTCACTGCGAGTAGGTAAATGAATAGATATGTAACAACAGTCTTTCCCCTGAGCTTCTTTTTCTTCTATACTACCTTAATGACCAGAGAGGGGAGAATCAAAGTATTTATTTAGCACTTATGATCTATCACACACTATATCAAGTCCTTTTATGTTATTTTAGACAAGGTATTATCCTCATTTAAAAGGTTAGGAACTGTAGTTTAATGAAATTATACAACTCATCCCCATCACAGATCTGAAGCTGTAGTACCAAAATCAGACAAGACTTCTAGTTTCAAGGCCGTGACTCCTTTCACTTCTTTCTCCTTTCTTACGTAATAACTTTCTGCTTCCTTTCTCCATTTGGTAGGAGACAAAATAAACTAGGACACAGAGAAGACACAGGAATTGAAAATAAACAGGACCAGGGCACTACTGAAATAGAAGAGGGGAAAGGCAGTGCAGGAACGAGTACGCTGGGATTCACTGCTGTAACTCGTATGAGAGCGGATGCTATAGAAGGTCATCTGAGCACAGAACCTCTCCTTGGTTCACTCTCAGATGATGATTAATAGGCGGATAGATACAGTGCTTGTGTGATGGAGGCTTGCAGTGCCCCACCAGAGCTTGAAGCCAGGGGTGTCCATCTGTCCTAGCTTTAATGGGATTGATCAGGCTTTGCTATCTCTGCTTTCTGCCAAACAGAATCAGAAGGCATCAGTGTTAGGAATTTGGGAGCATTTTTTGGCTACCCCCAAGTGGCTGTTAGTAGAATTTATGGACAGTAAAGCTCAATTCAGGGCCAGCCTGCAGCAAGACCAGGGAGTAGGCAGTTCATCTTCTCTATGTTCCTCGTGTTCCACTCTTCCCAGTGACCATTAGCCGGGAAAGAAAATATTTGAAACATTCCGGTAATTTATAGCAAGGTGTTGGTGGCATCTGCCACCTCTTTCTCCTCCACCTGCTCCCAGAAAAAGGTATTTGCCTTTTAAACTCTGTCTTAAGTTCTATGACTGTACAGTAGTTACAAGTTATAACAGGATTGTTTCTGATCTAATCACCTTCACTGACCACTCATAAGCTGCCTTTTCCCCCATTTTTTTGGACTGGAATTGAGGGGCCTCTGGGTGCTTCATGCATTTCCTAACTTTTATTTTCATGAATCAATTAACCATTTTTTTCTGGAGAAGGGCAATTCTGAATGCATAAAAATACATTTTTAACATCACTGATCAGCCTTCAGAAATTAGATAAAATACACCAGTGTTTTCACTTTATATTTCTATTTCATGTATATCTTTTTTTTGTATATTCTGTTATACTTTTTATTATTCTTATTATTATTTTTATTTATTTTTTATTCTTATGTTAATCCCCATACATTACATCATTAGTTTTAGATGTAGTGTTCCATGATTCATTGTTTGCGTATAACACCCAGTGCTCCATGCAGTACGTACCCTCTTTAATACCCATCACCAGGCTAACCCATCCCCCCCTTCCCCTCTAGAACCCTCAGTTTGTTTTTCAGAGTCCATCATCTCTCATGGTTCGTCTACCCCTCTGATTTTCTATTTCATGTATATCTTAATCAACATTAATTGCTGAACCAAAACAGACAGCAATGTAGAGTTGGGTTCTATACATGTTTTTTTTGTTTGTTTGTTTGTTTTTTGAAGAAAAGTCAATGGTCTTTGCTTATTTATCTTACTTAAAAGAGCATCTGTCTCTTTTAAAGAGAAAGTAAAGGGTTGCACACAACCCAGGGATTATTCTTTTGCTGGATAGCTTCCATTTGTACACCGCGTCCCTTCCCAGATTCCCCTCACTCTGTGCCCTGGAAAGCTGACCATATGAATTATGTCAGTGGCATCTTTGCTTCTGGCTTCCAGTTGAGGAACTGGCTTCTGCCGGTGAGGAACACTGCTGAGAGATTTGGAGGACAGAGCAGAGTGCGGTCTAGCCTCTGCACCAGGGTCTCCATGGGCTGGCAGCAGTCTCCCACTACACGACCCTGCTCTTGTCAGATGCTCTCTGCACACAGCTCTCTCCTTTACTGGCTCCTAGTCACTGTTCCCTCCCATTACCCTCTTCAGACCTAGAGGGGATCACAGCTTCCTGGAGTTACCAGCCCCAAGGCAGTGCACTATCCCCTGTGATTTCCTTACCCCCTGCCTCTTGCCCAAATATTTAAAAAAATATTCTCTATTAAACTTCTTTGAAATTATCCAATTTGAGTGTGCCATCTGTTTCCTGCAGGGACCTTGACTGATAAAGCCCTGTAACCTAGATTTACCTTTATTCTGAAGCCTGAATGTGGTTCTTAGGGAAATTAGAAAAAAAATGCATCCACTAAGTCACAGGGTCAAAAATGGGTGATGGGTATTAAAGAGGGCACGTACTGCATGGAGCACTGGGTGTTATACACAAACAATGAAACATGGAACACTACATCAAAAACTAATGATGTAATGTATGGTGATTAATATAACATAATAAAAAAAAAGTTCTAAAAAAAAAAAAGGTGGTTTAGCCTAGACAAGCACTAGGAAACCAGATGAATTTCCCATGCCAGACACTGGCCGTTATAATGTGGCTCACATTCACCCACTGAAACATGCTTCCCAGCCAAGGTTTTAACAGCAAAATAAAAGGTTTGGAGTCAGCTATGCTCTCCCCAGGCCAAAGGCATATTTCCCAGTTACTTCTAAATGACTTCTTTTTTAAAAGATCCAAAATATGAGTTGCTATGAAATGCTGTCTTTTTTCTAACAACCATAAAATTCATTTGTATCAGCAGTATGATCAATGAAAGATAAATTATGCCTTAGGAGGACACAGTGCAGGGCACATTAGAGTCCAAAAGTCCAACATGGCTCCTTGCAACAATTCCAGAAATACCAGGAAAGTGTTTAATAATAATAATAATAATAATAATAATAATAATAAAAGAAGCACAAAATATTTGAAATGGTGATATAATGAAATCTTCTTCCAGGACTGCCTCCAGAAGAAAGCTGGTGGCAGGAGCAGCAAGGGACATATTTGGGAAACTCATTTTCCCCTCCAGAGGTATGGAATATGCAATTGAAAAGAAAATGAAAGAGCTTTGGCACCTGGCACAGCTAAGGGCTGTGAATCATCAAGGCCAGCCCAGGAGCAGCAAGGTGAACGACAGTGACCTCCCTCCCTTGTCAGGTTTTAGCCTCCTATACATTTGGCACGAAAAACAAGGGTTTAAAATAGCTTTCCTGCAGGTTCCATGTGACTCGTCACTGGACCCAGACAGCACAAAAGGGCTGATTAGTGAGGCAAAAAAAGAGGATCTTCTCCTGAGATGACTTCCAAAAGCTGCTTCTTGCAGCACAAATCTCCCTTTGAAAAGGCGGAACTTGCTGGGAAAGGCAGCAGCATTCTCCCCTTCAAATGACTGAAATTTGCTTGGGAATCCTTTTTTTTTTTTTTTTTTTTTTTAATGAAGATCACCTTCTAGCTTCAACAGTCTTTACTTAAGAATTTTCTTTGGACAATTTCTCACTAAAGCCACTAACCTGGTCTTCTTTCCCACTGGCCTTTAGCAAAGAATCCAGCCTCTTCTTCATAGAAAGTTGTGAATAATGGCTTCTTGACCAGCTCTGGCTGCCAGCAGAGTCACAGGGTATCACTTCTAGTTTGGGTGCTTGCACAGAACTCGATGAAGGCCCCATTCATATTAGGGCTGCCAGTCGAGAGGCACTGGCAGATGCTGATCACTGGAATGGTGCAGGGGGCTGGGGAAGGGGGCAATTCAATTTCCTCTCCTGATGGAGTAAAATTGCTTCCTGGGGGAACACAAGTGGAACAGCTGTCATCCTACCACCAACTGCTTCAGAACTTCCTTGCACCCATTAATCTTTAAATGTTGAGCAAAGCACAGAAAAACAAGAAGTGTTAAGATGTGAAGTAAGATAAAGAAAAGAGAGGAAGTTTGAATTTAAAAGAAGAAAAAATAGTGGTAGGGAAAGGAGCCATGGGGTGAAGAATTGTCATGCCACCAGGATGGTCAGTTATCCAAGTACTTCAGGACTGTGGATAGCAGTTCAACCATGGATGCTTCACAAGGGTACCACGACTGATAGTTTATGATTGTGGACAAAATCCTCTGTATATAGAGCTTGTAACGAAGAGAAAGGAGAGAAGAAGAAGGATGATGAAAGAAGAAGGAGAAGACAAAGAGAAGAGCAAGACAGAGAGGGAGACAGATAGAGGGGGGGGAGGGGGGAGGGATAGAGAGAACTTCAAGGAACATAGAAGAAAGATTATGTGTGGCTTTTATTTCCCTCTTAATCCATTGAACATCTTGGGTTGTAACTTTCACAAATAAGTACTTATTTTAAATTAAGAAAACAATCATATAGAATTTATACTTTCTGTATAAATTTATTATAAGAATTGCTTCCCTCCAAGATGTTGCACAGAAAACTCCTGGTGGGCATTATGCTTCTAGGTCCCTGATAGGTGGACACTGTGTCAGTGAGGCCAAGAAGTTCAATGTTAAAGGATGAGGGGCAACAAGGCAAGACATTCTGCAAAAGAGTTCTGGTGTTTGAACTCCCATTAAGAAGAAATTATTCACCTGCTACTACTTCCCAGGCATCTGGGCTCCATTACCCAGGACACTTCCCACCCTTATGCATTCTGGTAGCAAACAAGTCAGTGTGGTGTCGTTCAAGGTGCTGATGTGCTCCCAAACCTATTTCACATCTCATTGCCTAGCTGGATGGGGTGTGATTGTACATGCTCTTTGGCCTCTCTAACCTGGGAGAGAGAATCAACCAGTTCTGAAGCAAAACTCAGTTTCATTAAAGGAAGCAGAATGGAATGCAGAGTCAAAAGACTGGAAATGAGATCAGGGTAAAGTATCTCTAATTTACAAGTCAGCCTGGCTCTGAGTTAGTGGAAGGGAAGGGAGGATCCTGGAGCCCGGTGGCACTGTCCATCATCTGTTGCTCACTGTTACCAAAAGTAAAAATTCTTAATTTATAACTTTAAGTATTGATCTCCATTTTTATTTAAGAACTATATATCCCAGTCCTAGACCTATAGCCCCAACTGCAAATATCAGGTGTTCAATTCAGTTAGATCAGGTTATTGAGCTCCTAGCTCAAGGCATTTTGCAGAAAACAACAGGAAATTTACTACTAATTTTTTCCTACCCTCAGTGTTCTTACCATCCAGAGGAGGAGATAGGCATATGGACAAGCATAGCACAAAGATATGGGTCACACTGTAGAATAAAAACAACAAAAGAGTTTTGAGGAAGGAGAGATCATTTATGAATGCTGGAAAAGTCTCTTTGAGGGGATAGCATTTAAGATGAACAGGAATATTTCAGAATACTGAAGGGATAAAGAGGAAATTCTAGGCTGAGGAACCTTATGTATAAAGGTTCAAAGGTCGTAAAATTCTTGAGTTTTCTAGGAATTGACAAGTAATTTGATATGACTGAAACATGGGAAATGTAAGTCAATGTAAAAAGATACATGGTTTGAATAGAAGGTTATAAAAAATTTATGGGAACAATGAAGGTCAGGCTAAACTGTGGTACTTTATTAGTAGGTATTAGTATACGATGTGGAGCCATTCAAGTGATTTTGCATGAACAGTAAGACACTGGTGTGTTTTTGAAAGACAAATAATAGAAGGCTTTAGATTGGAGACAACTGCTAAATCTGCTTTTCTTTCGATCCTATACACTTAATGTTTCATTTTACATTGTGTGGTTTCCTATTGCTGCTATAACAAATTACCATAGACTTGGTGGTAGTAGCACAAACATATTATCTTACAGTTTTAGAGGTCAGAAGTCCAAAATGGTTCTCACTGGGCTAAAATGAAGGTGTTGGCAAGGCTGTGGTCCTTCTAGAGGCTTTAGAGGAGAATCCATTCCTTGCCTTTTCCAGTTTCTAAAGGCTGCCTGCATTCCTGGGCTCCTGGTTCCCCTCCATCTTCAATGCCAGAAGCATGGCATCATCAAATCTCTCTTCTCTGCCACTCTGCTTTCATTATCACATCTCCTTCTTGGGCTCATTTAGGGACCCTTGTGACTATACTGGGCTGACTTGGATAATCCAGGATAGTCTTATCTCAAAGTCCTTACCTTAATCATATCCGAAAAGTACTTTTTGCCATGTAAGATAACATATCACAGGAACCCCGTATCACAACGTGAACATCATCAGAGTGCAGGCTTTATTCTGTCTACCACAGACATTCTTAGGGAGTATAAATTTTAAAAGGAGAGGGTGGAGTGTGACGCTCCAAGTACATACTCCTGAAGACCTGCCCTGGATTTCCACGAGTGAAATTGCCCTATTTGGAGATTTCTCACAGGCAAATCAAAATAGTCCAGGAGGAAAGGGCTTCAGTTAGGATTTTTCTGCCCCACCTACATATTCAAACTGTTTGCATGAACAATGCTGATCAACACTGAATAAAGATTTAATGAGTACAAAAGATTATATCCACTTAATGTCAAGGGAAAGGAAGAAAAATATTTTTTTGCAAAAAAATGGATTAAACATTTGGAAAACTGAGATTATTCTTTTGCTTTTGCCTGAAAAATTAGCAACAAAGAGCCAGCCTGACATTTATAGTCACATTTACCACCATGTGGTAATGTCCTAACGCAAGATTGCAGAATAACAGTGTCTTGTATTTAGGGTATTCCTTTCTAGGGCTTAAGACTTTGGAAGGTTTACTTATTTTTTCTTATTTTCTATTATATTTTTCATGTTCTACATACATGAAAATATATTCTGAAGTAAAAGTATAGATGATATAAGAATGTAGTACAAAGATTCTTAGCCTTGAATTCAGAGAAACACCGTGATTGTCCCTAATTCGTTATACGATTAGGACCAGAATAGTAATACTATAATGTCTTAATTTTCCAGTGTGTTACTGAAGAGTTAAAAAAATATTGGCTTTAGGTATATTATGGAGATGTGGGATGAAAAGAGATAGTGTATGAGAAAGTCCTCTGAATAAAGTTAAAAAATAATGGAGGTTACTATCCACTCATTAACCATGGGCTATTTGTCATGTGTGGTTCTGCACTAGGGATACAGTGAAAATAACACATGGCCTGAAGCCCAGAGTGGGTAAGAATTACTCAGATCATTGCCGTAAGAGGTACAGACATTGTGTGTTCACTTACCTTATTTGGTAGTTGAATGATGATTTGAGGAGTCTATTTAGAATGATGTAGGCAAGCATTCTCTGGAAGTCAGGGTTCAGGGGTGAGGTCTCCTTCCCCAGCCCTTGAAAGATACTGACCTACCTCATATGTAAATGAACACAACTGCAGTTGGCAATGCCTTCAGCTCACAGGTAACTAATGGAGAGGGACAGGGCTCTCTGGAGTTCACTGGAGACCATGTTTCTTAGTCCTGGCTCACTCTGGGACCTATTCTAGGATCAGTCATATATGTCTTTCTTCAAAAGTATGTAGAAGAAGTAATGAGTAACTGGAGAAAAGTGACAGTGAATTCCATATGCTTCTTTTTAAAATCACTTATATAGCAAATCTCCTTAGTCTACATGTCAAGAGAGGATTTTTCAAGCTAAGGTTGCAAATTCCATATAGATTCTGAAATTCTGTCTCTTCTTACATCATCACTATTTTCAAAGAGTTTGCAGTTGGGCTAAAAGATGGAAAAAGGCCCCTGTTTTATGTGTGTGTCTGTGTGAGTATTTTCACAGGATTCTTTGATTTCACAGGACTATGAGGCAGCAGCTACATTAAGCTTGGAGACTTGCCTTTTATAAAATAATATTTCTTATTCCAGGATTACACTAGTTATCAATTCTTACTCTGATGCTGATTTTATTTATTTATTTTCATCTCTGGGATGTACCTCTGGGAGTACAAACTAGGGAATAGAATTATCATGTAGTAATATTATAATGTTTTGCATATTAACACAGAATGTCTACTTGAATGAATGATAGTCATTATGCTGTCTTTTTCTGATTGGGTATGGATCAAATTGATCATTCACATTTCTTTCCATTCTATTCCATGACCAAATATACATGTTGAACTAGTTTGAGCAATAGTGAAATCTGGTATAGACCTAATAACTAATTCATGTTGGAATATAACCCATAACTAAAAATGATTCCAATAGATAAACTGACTCAGATATATCATAAGTGTACTTATTATTAATAGAAAGCAAAGAGCACAACATATTATACAATGATATTAGAAATAAGAATTCTTGGAAGAATAGTTCTAATTAACTCTGTGAGCATAACTATTATTTTTAAATAGCAAATTCATCTTCAAGTTCAGAGATGCAGCTTAAAAAATATGATTTCAGTGTCCTTGCCTCCACTTTCCGTATTTTCTTTCTTGTCAACATCTCCTTCATCTGCTGGAGACCCCAAGTACTTACAACAGACTTTTCTTTTCTGTTATTAGAAAAAAGGTAAACAAGAAACAAATCCTCACCAAGGCATTAGGGATCTAGATACACCATCCCTTGAGAAGTTTTTACTCACTAATTTGTGGATTCACTAAATAAATCTTTAATGAGAACTTACTATGTGCTGAATAGTATGCCATGCATTCATAAAGTGAATGACAGAGACTTAGCCTGATGTACAATATAAAGGAATGCATAATAAAAATGAGCTATGAAGAAGTCCGGGTGCAGCCTCTATAAAGTTAGCACACATCATTCACACCAAAGCTTAACCCTGCTGAGATCTCTTCTGAACAGATTTTCCACTGAAATTCAAGATCCAGTAACATACTATTTTGTTTGTGGATGCTGCAGACTCACTGGCTCCTAAAACCCTCACTTTGAATTTGGCTTTGGTTATTGGTGCCTTTACCAATAAAGCAAAGATGAGACAGAGAAGAAACACAAATCTGTCACCCAGGTAACTAGATTATAGGGGAGAGAACTTCAGTATGTAAAAGTCTCTTTTGACATTTTTCACTTTACATGCACAGGAGATTTATCTTCCTTTAGAGTTCTTTGTTACTTTTTATCCACCTGGTGGGGCTATCATACAACTGGTACAGGGCTGATCATCTGACTCAAGCTCCACTGATACAGTGCTGGTCATCTGACTCATGCTAGCCAATCAGAATACTGTTCCCCTTAGAAGGAGTGGTTGGTTAATCAATGAGCATGTGACTGAAGCAGGGCCAATCAGAGTCTTTCTTTTCATGGGCTATAATGGCTGGAGAAAGAAAAGGGAGGGGGAGAGGAAAGATGAGAGGGAGGAGAAGAGGTTGATTTAGAGAGAGGTTGATCTTTTCTCTTTCAGGGTCACCTTTCCCACTGTATGTAGAAATCTTGACTGAGAATAAGGTTAACATAGAAGAAGAAATCATAGCCAAGAGGTATGGAGAAAAATGGAATCTTATGACATCATTTGAACTACTGGATCCAACCATGCCTGAAATTAAACCACCCTTGTATTTTCCAGTTACATGAACCATACCTTCTCCTTTCTACTTAACCTATTTTGATATGAGTTTTGCTGTTGATTTATTCACCCTAAAAAATTAAAACTATGGCTATGGTTTGAACATGCACACATACACACATCCATGCACATATACATATGCACATACATATATGAGCTGAATTAAATAAAAGAGAATTGATTTGGCAAAATGGATCTGTTTTGGTGAAAAGGGAATATTGTGTCAATGTAATGTGCCTATGCCTTCCATGTCATGTGTTAACATAGGTATTTGAAAATGAATAGCAGGGGCGCCTGGGTGGCTCGGTTGTTAAATGTCTGCCTTCGGCTCAGGTCATGATCCCAGGGTCCTGGGATTGAGCCCCACATCAGGTTCCCTGCTCAGCAGGAAGCCTGCTTCTCCCTCTCCCTTTCCCCTGCTTGTGTTCCCTCTCTTGCTGTCTCTCTTTCTGTCAAATAAATAAATAAAATCTTTAAAAAAAAAAAGAAAAAGAACATGAATGGTATTTATTCTAGTGAAACTGTAATAAGGTGGCATGGTACAGTGGGGAGAATATTCTACTGGGGTTTAGAAGGGACAAGTCTGCTGAATTATCTATCATGAATATATTTTAGTTTTAGAATCAGAAAACCAATGAGGCAGCTCCATTCCTGAAATGAATCAAGGAAGGTCTGGGTTCTAGTTTCAATTCTGCCACAAGCTAGTGCTTTGATTACAGTTTCCTCCTTTGTAAAAGGAGGGATGGTGAAGTGGCTTTCACACCAGACTCTCTAGATCCCTAGGAGTTTTATGGAGTAAATTGAGGGGTGGAATGTGAGATGGGGCAAAAAAGTGGGGCTCGCATACTCTTCCACCCTGCTCTGTAAACCAGGAGAGCTCTAAACATACCACTTTCATCTACTAAGCTTGAATTTCAGCTTTTAACTAAAGCACTTCTGTCATTTAAAATTTGGGGGAAAAAAGTATAAAACCATTGGGCTTGAGGATCCCTAAGTCCCTTATGCTTTTAACACTCTTTGAAGCTAATCTCCAAATTAAATTTTCTACCAGAAATACAGTATTGCTACTTGAAAAAAATAACCATCTTCTGTAATTGCTTTTATTTAATCCAAGCCAGTGGTCACATTTTAATACTCAGAATCTTTACCTTTGTGAAGTATGGTTACAACAGTTAAAAAAGAAAACTTAGTTTGAGAGTTCAAATGAGTGTTTTAGATACTCAGATTCAGAACCCTTAAGGAATAGGGAAAGCATTAACCCAATTTATAGCACTATGACATAAAAGATAAACTAAGAAGGCTGAAAAAGATGACTAAAGATCAATGATTTATGTGTTTCTAAGACACATACAAGTCTTCAGCCTCTTAGCCCCTAGGAGAGAAACCAAACACAGATGAATGGTGTTCATAAACTAGTAAAAATGTTTTTGTTTGTTTTATTTCCTTCATTACCAACAAACAATGGTTCTAGGTCTCCTCTGTCCTGAACACCAAGGCAGACCACTGTACATGTTCCCCATCCAGTTAAGAACAGACATGAGCTTAAACACAGATACAGCTGCAAATGCTAAATTCCAGCGATTAAATTTGTTATGTCTGAACAACAGTGCAGCTCATTTAGCACCTGGTTTGATGAAATTTTAAGTGATTTAGGTTTGACCCTAAAATCTTATTTTACTTTTTTTTTTTGCTGGATTAAAGAGGTAAATTATTTTTATTAGAGGATGTTTAGCCTCCTGCAGAGATAAGGCATCTGAAGAAGTACTAGCCTTTTGCCTTACATGCCTTACATATATTCTCATAAGAACTTTTAATAGTAATATTTCTTACTCTTCAGCCACTCACATTTTTAAAGGGACTAAAAGTAACACAATTTGGAAAATACTGTGTTTCTTCAGTTCTGCTTATTTTGGATCCCTCTTGGTATTTTGCTTATCAAAGTGAAAGAGTTGTGGGAGAAGATATCTAGCTCCTGAGAATTCTGACAATTAGCACCTTTGTTCTACTTTTCTGAGCTATTTTCCTTCTTCCTCCAGCATATCTTATCAAACATTATAGTTCACCTAGGGAAAGGCACAGTAGAGTTCCAGAGGAGTCAATGGGCTGAGCTGGTGTCTTCTAACATAGGAATTTTCATCCAAATCTCAGCTGTGATAACCTAAAGGTCTTGTACACACAAGTAGCCAAACAGACGTAAATGAGGTCTCTTAATTAGGTGTCTGGATTTCTATTGGTTGACTTGGCTTCAGTTCAGTTTTAGAGGATGAAAAATCACCTGAAATCTCTCTGATGAAATCCCTTGCCCTGGCATATGGGGGTTTGTGTGAATCATGAGGAAGAGTAATAAGGAGTCCTCACTGACCCAATGGAGGAGCATGCTGCCCTCCTGCTGGAAGAATGGCTGGCTTGCCACACTGCTTGGAGTTCTCCCTGAGCCCTCCATTCCTGACTGAGCACAGCCATTCTGTGATTTATGTGACAAAGCAATGCCTCCAGGCAGAAAATGCTGCCAGTAAGTACTGAGATGGGGGACTGCGAAAATGCAAAAGCTTTCTTTGGGTTTTTCTCTGCTTTTTTCCTTCCCTCTGCTTTCACCACCTCTTCTCTTTCTCCTGTCCACTTCTCTCTTGCCTCTTTCCAGCAATACAATTCTGTACTAGCAGAGCTATGAAGGTAGCAAAATAAAGGTTGATTGTGAATTCTTCTCTTTCCTTTCAAATCAAAGTACAAAGGTGGAAAAACACACAAATACATCAAATCTGCTTTAAAGAAATAATGCAAATGAGTTTTCATAGCTAAGAAAACCTAAGTGTTAATGAATTGGTTGTTTCAAAATCTGAGAGATGGAAACTCTAAAAAGTACTTTAAAAAAACCCCAACACATTCAGGGGCACCTGGTTGGCTCAGTCAGGTAAGCCTCAGACTCTTTTTTTTGGCTCAGGTCATGAATGATCTTGGGGTCGTGAGATTGGCTGGCCAGTGCAGACTACACTGGGTTGGGTGTGGAGCCTGACTGGGATTCTCTCTCTAACTCTACCTGTGCCCCTACACTGCCCTCAATTGCACTCTTTTAAAAAAAATCATTCATTTCACAAAATTTTAATGCCTTTAATATCCAAGGCACAGGACTATGAGGCATACCAAAATAAAAATAAAATACCACAATGAAAAATTTTAAAAATAATAAATTTCTACCACTTAGAAGTTTACTTTGTAGTATAAAGAGATATATAGAGGACATGAGACTACTCAATCACAAGTTGTAAGGAAAATGAAAGAGAATAGAGTAGAGCCAGGGACTAGGAGAGGGCATGGGCACTTACCATACTTCATTGTAGTAATAAGGCTTATTATATTCTCATAAGAAATTTTAATAGTAATATTTCTATTTGGCAAATCGGTAAACAGAAGCTGTCCTATATTAAGTATGTAGCTGGTAATTAGCAGTCAGGATTTGAATCTTAGTTTCTTGGTTCCAAAGCTCATGCTCTTTCTAGCATGTCACACAGAAAAGAGAACCATGCATAAATCACTTAATGGAATATGTTAAAAAATAAAACTATGTAATTAACTATGATAAACTCTTTAGGTCCCTTTTCCTCAGGGGGTTGAGGGAGCAGCCTGCCATGGCCAGGTCTTAATTTTCCTCCATGCATAGCTAAGGTGCTTATGTGACACAGCCCAGTCTGTGTAAGAGGCAGAGTCAGGTGGTGGTGATTACTAAGTACAGTTAACCCTTGAACAACATGGAGGGTTAAGGGCACTGACCCCATCCCCCCAACACACACCCAGTTGAAAATCTGCCTATAACTTCTGACTCCCCAAAAACTTAACTACTAATAGCTTACTGTTGGCCAGAAGCCTTACTCATAACAAAGAGGCAATTAACACCTATTTTGTATGTTATTTTGTAGGTTATATGTATTATATTCTGTATTCTTACAATAAAATAAGTTAGAGAAAAGGACATGTTATTAAGAAAATCATAAGAAAGAGAAAATACACTTATAGTACTGTGTTTATCAAAAAAAATCTGTATATAAGTGGGCCTGCATAGTTCAAACCTGTGTTGTTCAAGGGTCAACTGTACTTACTGATAGCTAACTCTTATTAAGCACATATACTATACGAAGCATATATATGTATGTGTGTCTATATCTATCTATTATTTATTTCTCTAATTTGATCTCAATTCTAGATTTCTTGGATCAGAGATTTGTGTATTTGACTCATTTTGGAAAATTTTTGACTATTATCACTTCAAATATTTCTTGTTTTATTTTCTCTTTTCCTTCTGGGATTTTACCATTTCATGGTCTCACATAGAACTAGGGTGCTTTGTTCCATGTTTCTCAACCTTTTATTTTGCATATGTTCATTTTGGATAATTCCTATGATTTGTCTTAATATTCACTGATTCTTTTCTCTCTTGTGTCTGGTCTGCTGATAAGGTCATCAAATTAATTCTTTATCCTGATGTGTTTTCCATTTCTAATATTTCTCTTGGTTATTTTTTATAGGTCCCATCTCTGTGTTGAAGTTCTTCATCTCTTCATGCATGTTGCTGATCTTTCTCATTAAATCCTTTAACATATTTATCATAGTGTTGACATCTTTTTTTAATATTTCTAATATTAGGGTTATGTCTGAATTTGTTTCTATTGACTATATTATCTCTTAATGACAGATTCTATTTTCTTGCTTATATAGCCCCATAAAATTTTATCACATGCCCAAAACTGTATAATAGAATAGAGACTGAGATAAATAATGTATTTCCACTTAGACAAAGGCCCATCTCTCCTATTTCTGGACTGTCAATGCTGAGGATGGGGTCAAAATAGAGTTGATCTGAATTTCGGCTGTGTTGTTTCAGTTACCTATATTACATGATTAAGAATAAATTCTTCCAGTGATAGACTGACATGTCTTGGTTTTAATTTAAGATCTGAAGTGCAAGAGGGATTTTTCTCAGTTCTTCTGCCCTGCCCATACTTAGGTAGGAATTGTATTCTTTCTTCTTGGAGTAGGGGGATGGAGTCCGGCGTTCCTCTCCTTTCCTTAATTGCAGATGGCCAATAATTTATAATCTGTGAAGTGTAGGAAGAGTTGTTTGTTTGTTTGTTTGTTTGGCTTCTTCCTTAGACACAGACTGATCCTGTGAAAGTGCCTAAATCTATTGCTGTTGCTCCTTCCTCAGGGGCAGACTAGAGATGTCGGGTATGTGGTATGAAGCCTGAAATCCCTCCTCCCAAATAACTCAAGGATCTTAGATAGCTTTAACTAACAGTTCCTCAGCCTTTATCTCCTTTGACATTGTATTGTATTATAGTTTCCTCTTATTTTTATTCTCAAATTAGCTATCATTTTTATTTTTATGTACTTACTTATTTTTGTGAATCTCAAGATGTTTTTCCATTTATTAAAAAATTGTGGTAAAATATACATAACATTTTACCACTTTAACTATTTTTAGGTGTACAATTTAGTGACCTTAAGTATATTCACAGTGTTGTGCAACCATCACTGCTATCCATTTCCAGAGCTTTTCCCTCATCCCACACTGAAACACTGTACCCATTAAAAAATAACTCCCAATTTCTCCCTGCCCCACCCCCTAGTAATCCCTATTCTACATTGTCTCTAGGACTTTGAGGACCTGGGCTAGGTATACCTGAAATCATACAATACCAGTTCTTTTGTGACTGGCTTAGTTCATTTAGCATGACCATAGCATCTTCAAGGCTCATCCTTATTTGTAGCATCAGCATTTCCTTCCGTTTTAAGGCTGGATAATATTCCATTGCATGAATATACTGCATTTTGTTTATCCATTCATCTGCTAACGGACACTTGGGTTGTTTTCACCTTTGGCTATTGTGAATAATGCTGCTACAAACATGGGTTTATTAACATAGGAGTCTCTGCTCTTGATTCTTTGGGTGTTGAATCTAAAGATTTGATGACACAAGTGCAGCATATGATTTTCTCATGAAGCTTTTATTTTCCTTCTTAGATTCTTTCATATCTTCCTCCTTGCCATAACCCTCACAGCAGTTCATTTTCTCTTTGGGGTCATCTTTTGCCAAGAACTACAGCTTTATATCCATTCACAAGGCAAAGCTAGGTCAACACCAGCAAGGTGACACTGATGCTCCCTTTCACCCCACTTCAGATGTGCAGTAAGTGTGGAAAAAGAAAAATTGTACTGCAGGGGCAGAAAAAGTTTCCTTCTACCCTTCTCGGTTTTTGGCTGGTTTAATAATCAAATTGACAGAAGACAGATTAACAGGAGAAAATCAAACAAAATTATGTACGTAGTGGAGCCCAATAAAGATATGAAGACCCAGAAGGCAGACAGGTAACTGAAGCTTATGTAACACCCTGAGCTAAGGAAAGGGGTTGAGCTCTAGGGAGGAAAAGGGGAGGAAAGCCATTCACAGGAATACAGAGGAGAGGTTTGGAAAATAAAGTTACCCTGTTATACAGATAAGTTTCTTAGGTAAAAAGTTATCTCTGCTAATAGCTCTCTTCTGGGTACAGGTCCCCTCACCAATGTAAATTTAGGCAGTTGAGGGGGAGGTAAAGAGCTTTTCTTAAATCTGCTGGGTTTTGATTGCCTTTAGCTCAAAATAATTCTTTTGCAAAGAAACATATTTTGTGGTGGCAAAATCTGCTCCCCTTCAGTTCCACTTTTGAAACTTCAAATAAGAAGTTTCACAATCCAGCAGCTCAACTGATAGATTGCTCTGTATCTCGGTGGGCCAGTCTCAGTCTCGGAATAGGTCAGTGCAATTAAACAGTTGTGTCTCACTTCAGGAGGTGGGTGATGCAGATGGGCCCCCACAGTTAGGCATTTATTATATAAGCAAGCAAGCAAACAAGCAAGTATTTAATAAAAGCATATCTATGGAAACAATAGAAATACAACAGTTAATGACTGGAGCAGAATATAATCCCAGTTTCTGAGTTCTGAGGGCAGCCAGTCAAGAAGATTTCTAGATGTCAGGCACAAAGCATTTTCAGATAGAGTGACAATCTCACAGATTATCCTGGTTTGTAGTTTGAATGTCTCTAGTGATCATCTGACTGCAAATTAGCCATTATTTTTAATTCAATGCCTATACATAATTACCAAAATGTTTGTTAATATCTTTGTTCACTATTTCTTCCTGTATTTTACTTCTTCTTTCTACATATACCTTTTCATTTATGAAAAACATTTTTACCCCCAAGGAGATGTATCAGTGAGGTCTGTGAGTGTTATAGCCTTGCAGTCTTTATTGGTTTGAAACTATTTTTATTTTGCCTTCAATCTTGAGTAATGTTTTTACCTGGGTTGATTTTTAGGTAGCTTACAGTTATTTTCCCTCAACTCTTTAAAAACAATTATTCCATTATTTCCTGGAATGTACTGTCACTGAAGGATGGTTTTCAATCAGCCTGTTCGCCTTTATAGGCAATCTGTTTTTATTATGAATGTTCTAAGATTTTTCTCCTTAGTTTTCCATGTGTTTCAGTTACATCATAACACGTATCAATTTGTAAATATTTTTATTCTTTGTACTGCTTGAATATGATTCTTTAATCTGTGATTTATGTTTTAAGTTCTTGAAAACTTTTTCAAACCTAGTTCAATTAATATCTCTCCTCAATTCTTTCTATTCTCCCCAAAACAGCTATTAGACGTTATTTTGCGATTTATTCAATTTTTCAGATCTCATAACATTTTTTCAGATGTTCCATATGTTTATCAACAGGGATTCATCCTGGGGGATTCATTTTGATCTAGATTCCAATTTCTTAACACTCCTGCTATGTATAACCTAGAACTTAACTCTTTCGTGGAAGGTTTTGTTTTTGTTTTTTTAATGTACTTGTTCTTTTCTCATGATAACCTGTTCATGCCTAATGGATAACCTATTTAAAAATTTAAGCATAGTAATTTTAAAGTCCTTTTTAGATCATCCTACAATCAGCAAGTATAATACTCCTATATATTGGACTTTGACAATATATTTAATGGCATCAAATTTTCTCATGAGCTTTATACATTTTAAATCTGCAAACTCATCTTGAATGGAAATTATTACCTGAAAGAAGAAGTGCTAGGTCAAAGATATCCCCTATGGGGTAGTCTCATGATTTTTTTTTTAAGGTTTTATTTATTTATTTGAGAGAGCGAGAGAGAGAGTAAGAGCACAAGTCAGAGGGAAAGGCAGAGGGAGAAGGAGAGGGAGAAGCAGGGTCCCCGCTGAGCAGGGAGCCCAATGCGTCCGTCTCATGATTGTTTTTGCTGGAGATATATGATAATCATTAGTTTTGAATGTATATTTGTTATGTACACTTGAATAAACAATAACAACATGTGGTAATCCTGAGCCCAATATCTATTTACTTTTAAATTATTTCTGTGTTTGAAAATAAGAAAGACCTATGCAGATATGGATAGATTTCTAGTCTCAGCTCCAGATGTTATTCAGAACTATTTCTATTTTAGGTCCTTGAACAGGGAGGTGGAATTACTCCACAGCTAGTTTTCTTAGTGACAGATCTTCCCTAGCTCCTAGTTTTAAGTGTGAAGACCAGTCTATCAATTCCACTCTTCATAGGGTGTCTTGGCACTTGACCAGTGGTGCTACTACTGTGGACTTCTACTTTTAACTTCTGTTCACCTAAGTGTGTTTTCCCTTAATTTTTGGCATCTGGAGATTACCCTGTTAGTTATGACTCTTAAATATATATTTTCCTGATGAATGGTTTGGATTACCTTGAAAAACTCCATCTTAGACGTATGTGTTCAGCTTGTGCCCCCTGTGGGTAACTACCAAGGAATAAGAACATTCAGCCCAAAGGGTGAGACAGGCTGTACAACATCAATAATGGTTTATAGCTTTATTAACAGCCACTGTTTTCACATCTCTTTTTTTTTTTTTTAAGATTTTATTTATTTATTTGAGAGAGAGAGAATGAGAGACAGAGAGCACGAGAGGGAGGAGGGTCAGAGGGAGAAGCAGACTCCCTGCCGAGCAGGGAGCCCGATGCGGGACTCGATCCTGGGACTCCAGGATCATGACCTGAGCCGAAGGCAGTCGCTTAACCAACTGAGCCACCCAGGTG
>NC_138369.1:137448261-137568408 GCF_054177405.1 Leptonychotes weddellii | reverse complement strand
GTTTTCACATCTCTTATCTAACTGAATTGAAATGGTAGAATATCATCAATAATATTATCTTTTTTTTAAATATAGAGACCATAAAATGGGACTTATTTCATTATGGTACATGGATATAATTTGTGTGTATGTCTGATTGTGAGTTGACACAGACATATCTAGTATGTTTACATTATGCTCACAGAATGACTTTCTTCTTTTAGCTACTTTTATTTTTTTTTATTTATTTATTTTTTAAAGATTTTATTTATTTATTTGAGACAGAGAGAATGAGAGACAGAGAGCATGAGAGGGAGGAGGGTCAGAGGGAGAAGCAGACCCCCTGCGGAGCAGGGAGCCCGATGCAGGACTCGATCCCGGGACTCCAGGATCATGACCTGAGCCGAAGGCAGTCGCTTAACCAACTGAGCCACCCAGGCACCCTAGCTACTTTTATTTTTTAATAAAATACAAGTATAGCATGGTTATCTATGAGCTTTTCAGGAATTTTATTTTAGAAAAATATATCCTTACTTCAATAATGTAATTATTGTTCAAATTATTTCTAGAAATTATTTTGGGAAGTGATTCCTAAGATCTTGGTACCCTGGTACTAAGGCAACAAATATTTATTCACCAAGACTAAATCCTAACATTAATAATTAAAGAGTGTGATTGAGCTGGGTAATACTGTGCTCAGTAAAGAAATTAAAAAAGTAAGTATTCATAAAGTAGCAAAAATTCTTCTTTTTTTATTTAAATTCTTAAAAAGTAATCTCTGCACCCAATGTGGGGCTTGAACTCACAACCCTGGGATCAAGAATCCCACACTCTACCGACTGACTGAGACAACCAGGTGCCCCAATAAAAATTCTTATTGTTCATAAATTTACCAGTAAACAAGCAATTTTCCAAAAAGGTGAACAGATTACAACTTTCAAAAAGAGTATACCACTCAAATAGAGTGGACTATTTTGAAGGATAAAAATAATTTGAATTTATAACAACTTATATTATTTATAAATTAACCTTGTTATTTTTATAATACTCATTGTGTCTGTACATGTTTGTTTATGTTTGCAGTGTGTATGTGTGTGTGTGTGTGTGTGTACAAATAACCACCTAGAAATTAGAGTAAATTTGTCTAATTTAATCTAAACTCTAAATCTGGATATCTGTTTATAGCATCCTATCTTTGGATTTGACAAACCTCATTAAGCATTTTACAACTGAAATTGCTACACAGTTTCTAGTACTCCTTCTGAACTACACAGTAGATTTTTTTAATCAATTAAGCTGCTGGAACACACTGAAGTGGCAAAACACACAAAACACAGTCTAAACCACTTTTCTTTTAAATGGGGAAAAAAATTATTCTCATCCATTGTCAAAAGCAACTTAATTTATAACATGTTTCCAAAGGATTGACTCATTGATCCTACAGGAAAAATAAACAGAATAGCTGTGTATCTTGCTCTATAAAAGCCTAACATTGCACTGAAGATATGAATGCAAAATCAAAGATCAATTAGGAAATGAAAATGTTTTAAATAATGTAAGTATATGAAAAAAATAAAATAAAGATTAATTTTAATACAGACCTTATAGAAGTGTCTATTGAAAAAAAAGAATACCCGTTTTTCTTCAGAAGGCATGGCATTCTATCAAAACAGCTATGTTTCTTCTAACTCTCCCTTTCCTCCAGGCATATGATTTTTCCCTCATAATTGGAAGCATCCTTTAATCTGATGTTATTTGTTTTGCTTTTTGCTATTTCCTTGGCCAAATTCTAGGCAAATGCAACAAATGAATGTTGATGTAGAAGAGTAAGCCAGTGGATTATAGTCATATTTTCTTCCTTTTTAGGGTTTGGTCTCAGAAGAAGAATGTTCTAATAAAAATCAATAATTCGATAAATCAAACTTCATTCATAATTCCTAAAGGCATAATTTCTTCCTCTTCAATGTCATAAGCACTTGGCATTTCCTACACAAGATAAATATGAAAAATTTCAGAAACACAGAATATAAATTTGTACCTTTTTTCCCTATGGAAATCCAGGTTATGAGTTATTTAAAATATTTTTCTTAATATGAAAAAGTAGCACAGAATAGCCCAGGCATTGCTAACTTGTTTGTAAAGTAAATAAAATTAAAAAAAAAAACTAATATTAATTGAACATCTACTATATATCAGGTAACGTGAAAAAGACTTTAGATTACATTTTTTCTCAATGTGCACACACACATACACGCAAGTATGAGTGCTACTGTTACATTCACTTTTTACAGAAAATGGAACGCAATCACAAAAGAGAACATAATTTGCACCAAATCACATAGCTAGCAAATGAATCAAACTGGAATATCAGCCATACATTCAGACCTTAGAACCTACACTTTTAAGCCACTATGCACTTAATCTTTATGGCTAGATATGGCATTTTGGCAGATCCTTAGTCTGATAGTCTAAATGTCAGTTTTAAGATAATATAAAATAAAAATTTAAAAAATAAGATATTTTTTAAAAAGTTACCATATATGAGCTGGTTTTCAGATAGACTTTTACCTGATGCATAAGAATAAGATTCAGCATCAGTACTTTGATAGATAGTTCTTAAAGGACAACACATCCAGAAAAAAACAAAACAAAACAATGTCTCCTATAGATGGGTGGATAGCATTCAGTTTGCAGCTTGTGACTGAGCCAGCAAAGGATTCTGTGAACAGCTGTTCACTTGGACTATACAACCAGTATGCTGAAAGTGGGTCCAAACTGTGCCCATGCCAATCCAAATAAGAAGAGAAATAATGATGATTAAAAAACAATTAGATTCGTACACCTGAAACTAGTATTACACTGTATGTTAACTAACTGGCATTTAAATAAAAACTTAAAAAAATATGATATTTATTATTTCATGACATAGTAATACCTCAAAAGCAGTTATATCTCTAGTTTTTTTTAGAACTATATATTCAGTTTTGTTTTCTATATTTGGTTGGTAGTTGTGATCATTGTTGTTTGCTGTAGCTGTGTAGGGCAATTAAAATGCTGTTCCAGTGACTGGTATCGTACTAGTAGGTGGTAACTTGGAATAAACGCAGATTGGGCATGTGGATCACACTCACTTTCAGCAACACCATTGACATGAGCTAGTTTTCTTAACATAATCAAGTCATTTATCCATACCATTCTTCAAATAGGGACGGTAGTACCTAACACCGCATATTTCACAGGTATGCATAGAACAAACCCAGCAAGTACTTTGTATAAGCAACATCTCCAGATGGCCATTTCCCTGCTAACTCAAATTAAATATTCCCTAGAGAACTGTTCGCTCTTTTTTTCTTTATATTCCTCCTCTGTGTCCAAGGAAGCAGCATGTTAGGAAAACAAGCAAACAAATAAGCAAATGACTTCTGGAATCAGACAGACCTGAGTCTGAATCATAGTACTACTACATATTAATTGTGTGAAACTGGGTGAGTTATTTAATTTTCTCTGCCCCCATTATCTCATCTTTAACCAGGCTCTTAATGCTCACTCTAGAGAGTTTGTGTGAAGTTTGTAGGTGTATGAATGTCTGACACATATGGTAGATTCTTCAAAATGAGAACTATTGCCTTACCATGACACTCCACACCATTCGAGTGGAAACATGCTTAGAAGAAAGCTTAAGTTAACTTTTAAACTCTGTATTGTTTTCTGACACAATTTGAATATTTTTGCCAAACATTACAGTCTTTACCTGTTTAAAAACATTGCCCCATTCTCTTCATCCATTAGAATTGTAATCTGGATATCTTCTTCTGATACTACTATTTTCTGGAAACTGACTTCAAAAATATCCTACTTCAGATTGATTATCTTTCCATCACTGGAGATCCCATCCATCATTTTTACCCAAATAATGCTTTTTGACCTTAAGAGACTTGCAATCTCACAGGAAGCAAAGACTAATATTCATATCAATTACCTTCAAAATTCTTTGTATGACACCCTCCACCCTAATATATTTCTTCCTAATCACCTACCACTCTCTTGGTTCTTAAAATCACTTCATTTCCACATCGTCATTTTTTGTTTTATCCAACTCTTGTTTTCTTCAAGCTTTTGTACTCTTCCTCCAGAGCCTCCCCCATTTTTTTCCACATTTCATAACTAATCTTCCAAATAACAGGGGAAATCCCACCTATTCCAGGAACTCTGTGGTATTACTATTTAGAAAGAGAAGTCTTAGCTGAGTTCATATCTGCCTTACAGAGAAATTCTTACCTTCTTATATCAACTTAGGGAAAAGCATCAGTAACTCCCTTCAGTGTATAAGTCCCACAATTCCCTCTTTAGGCTTCAACTTGACTAAATATATTCCTTTGATGTCATCCTTTCTATCTGTGTATGATGTCTTAATGTCTGAGCTTATACCTTCCTAGAGAGCATATAATGTGTCTGCCTCAAATGGTAGCCCATGCAGAGATGCTTCAAAAATATTACTGAAAGTTGATGAAGAGGGAGATGAAAAAAAATGTGGTATTACTAGCTAACCTGCAAAACCTTAAAATTCTAATTTTACCCAAACCAATTCTACCATCCCATGCCCCGAGGCACTTAAGCAGTAAGGCTGCACAGCTTACGCACACTGCTGTGAAATGCAGACCTCATACAGCAGCCGAGGTATATAAATATGCAAATCATAGATGTATACAGACACAGCCTTCCAATAGAGAACACCAGCTGTCACAGCAGCAAAATCACTCTGAGGACTTGGCAATGGTGAGTTGGCAAATACCCCCTGGTTGTTGCTGCCCCATCAATCAAGGGCCATTTGGCCAGGCTGCATTCTTGAACAGGTTTTTCTCCCCCTCTTAATGCAGTGTAACTCAAATAACTTTTCTTTTAAGGTGATGAAATAAGCTGCTATGAAATTTGATCTGAGTCAGAGATACAGGGAGTTTATTGTTCTCTGGACATATCCTTTCCTGTATGTTGCTATTTAAAAAATCTAAACTGTCCCCTCCATCCCCTGTCAAGCAAAACAAACAGAAACATCAAGCTAATGTTTTGTTTCTCTTTATTAAGGAACTTTTAGGAAAGATTCTGCTAGGATATGGGTAATGAACCATGCGCAGAGATTGGTAGTTTATTCATCTTTTTTTCAGAGACTCTTGAAGACTACTCTGTCCCAAAAAACTCTACACTCTCAAGTTATCAAACATGATTATAAAATGGAAATGAAATGGGGAGAAGGATGAAAAAATAAGAGTGATACTGACAAATTTGTGGTATTCCCAAAATCTATGGAAACTTGTTTAATGGGAGGGGGATGAATAAGAAATTTACTTCTCAACAAAAAATGAAGAATGGTTTACAACCATAGAGGCATTCTGAGAGAAGTTAATATGTCATCGATTTTAAATAGCAGGATTATCCAGCAGAGAGTAGATCAATAAAAGTTGCATAAGTTTTTAGATGCTTCAGTATGTTAAAGAGTAATCTCATTTCCCCCTTCCATTTACCTACCATTCCATCCAGAAGAATAATTAAAATGTGCCACAAATCATTATTTGTTCAGCAACCAATCACCATTCAGGAAAGAGATATCTACTCCTCTTTTCTGTTTTGGAGCCTTCTGAAATGCTCTCATTTTTGTTAACTCATAGGCCTGGTATGGCTCTTGCGACTGGATATGTAGTAGAAAATAGTAATTTATCTTTCAGATTTAATATTTTTCTCATTGTAGCAAATATTAAAAGAGAAAACTGCTACTTTTCTTGGGAAAACTTAAAATATTCAGTAATTATTAGTTGGGTGATGTTTGCTAAACCATTGTAAAGAAGTTGATGAGATTTATTGCTGTTTGAAAGATAGAGGGAATAGGATACAGACAATTAAAAAGATTTGCTCCTTCCATACAAAGTTAGGGTAATGCTGAATCACAATGAGTATAGACTAAGATTTCATCAACTGTGAACATTCGTTATATGATTTCACCCTCCACTAAGAACCTGGATGTTATTGTTAGAAAGTAAGACTACTGATCCTTCATCCAGTATTTTCTGAACTTACTATTTTCTGAAGTTCTGTGTGGTTTCAAAGAGAAACAAGACATAGTCTGTGCATGCTAGGAGCTTATCCTAGTAGAAGAGATAGTATGTGTATTCAAATAGCCATGTGACAAAGTAGAAAGTGGTATGTGTTCAGAGAAAGATAAAGTGCTTCTAGTATTACAGAAGAGAGAGCTTGCTTGTGGATGGTACAATTAAATAAGTCATGATAGAGAAACAACTCTACAGAATGTGTAGAGTGATTTTTTTTTTTAAACTTCAATGGGAACATGTTACTCCCCTGCTTAAAATTTTCAATTGATTTGCATCCCCACACTTAGAATACCCAAACACATCCTCCAAAAACCAAAGCAAAATAAAACCCTAACATACCCTGCAAGGATCTGTGTATCTTTGCAGCCTCCTCTTGTCTCCCATCCCTCCTTGCTCACCATGTTCCAGCCTACTGGCCACATGCCTTATTCCACCTGGAATCCTCTTTCTCACATTACATGCCTGGCTAACTCTACTTTCACAATTTTGGGGAAGAGTTTAATTATCTAGGTTACAGAGTATGCACGTACGAAGAAGGTAGTTTTGAACAATATGTTGAGGAAAAATCACTCAGAACTAGACTATTCTGTGCACAGTTATGAGAAGTTGAAAGTTTTGAGATAAGGAATGTTAATATCAGAGCTATATTTGACAAATATTTGGAAGTGATATTCAGGCCAATTTAGAATACAGAAAGATAAGAGGAAGAGATACCACTTTTCTTGAAAAAAGTATGAGAAAGAGGTAATGAGGGACTAAATTAGAGAATGTAGAAAACGTGATTCACAAAAACGTGTGACTGATTGAATGGAAGAAATAGATTGGGATAGATGGGAATGAAAAGTTAGAAATAGCTCTTCTTTCAGGGAGATCAATTGTGCCATTATTGACAAAAAGGAAGGGTGCCTGGGTGGCTCAGTCGGTTAGGTGTCTGCCTTCGGCTCAGGTCATGATCCCAGGGTGCTGGGATGGAGTCCCGCATCGGGCTCCCTGCTCCTCAGGGAGTCTGCTTCTCCCTCTGCCCCTCCTCCCACTAATTCTCTCAACCTCTCTCTCTCTCTCAAACAAATAAATAAAATCTTTTAAAAAAAGGAAATCAGAAGGAAGAGGGGGAGATGCTTTGGAGGGAGTGGTTAATTTTGACTTGAGCACAATAAACACGGAGTGGCTAATAGAGAGAAAAAAAATGCTCATGAAATATTTCTGGACTAGGATTCTCTACTCCACCACCACCCCCAATGGAAAGGCTGGCAACAAAGCCTTGGAATAAAACTGTACAGATGTTACATTAAAGATGAGGTCATCAATGGACAGAATTTGAACAGGAAAAAGAAGCACAGACGGTTCTGATGAAACATACAGAAATAAGATCATACAACTAAAAAATTTCAAGTTGACATAGTCTGAGAGGACACTGAGGGCATTATTTCAGGACATAAGAAGAAAAGGGATTGCAAAAAAAAAGAGAGAGAGAGAATTATTAGCAGTGTATCTAATAGACTTTTTTTAAAGAGCATAAATAGAAAAAATTCTAAACAGATTGGCACTTTAAAAAGAGAGGAACAGTGGAAGGTTGTAAACTTAGAATAAGGAACACTAGGAAAAAATGTTTTAGGCAATTTAGTTGAAAATCCGCCAGTGATGAACAGAGATTTCTAGAAAGCATGAGGACTCAGCTGAGATTAGCATGACTTCGTAGGGTACTCAATAAAATATTACAATATCCTATTTCCTAGCAACCTTTAGATAAAATAGAGAAAAAGAATATGGAGTTACCCCATGGCTAGGGACAGAAGAGGTCAAAACAAGATAAAATCAAATAGACTTGAATTTAGTGTGCCAGGAAGGAGACCACTTAAATGTGAGACTGTGGGTTCCAGCTTGGATAGACAGGCAAATGAATTCAATATTAAAGCAGCATCTAAAAAAATCTAGAGAGGTTTTTATTTTTTGTTGTTGTTGTTGTTTTGTTTTGAAATCAAGATGGGACTTAAAGGGCGCCTGGGTGGCTCAATTGGTTAAGCGACTGCCTTCGGCTCAGGTCATGATCCTGGAGTCCCGGGATCGAGTCCCGCGTCGGGCTCCCTGCTCAGCAGGGAGTCTGCTTCTCCCTCTGACCCTCCCCACTCTCATGCTCTCTCTCTCTATCTCATTCTCTCTCTCAAATAAATAAATAAAATCTTTAAAAAAAAAAGATGGGACTTAGAAATTTATACAAAAACTTGTTTATTCTACAGTTGTACTCAATTTGAGAGGACTGACAAGGTCTTTTCACATGAAATCTCTGTTTTTGTTCCTCCTCTCCAAGATATTGTAATGTGTGTGTGTGTGTGTGTGTGTGTGTGCGTGCATGTGTGTGTGTTTAGCATTATCTTTATAATATCTCTTTAGAAAGAATGTATCTTTGCAAGACATATGAAATTAAGGCCTTATCATTTTTAGAATAGATGATTTTATGAGTTTGCTTCTACTCTGGAAAAAAGAAAAAAAATAGAGAAACACTCAGGAAAGGGAAGATGGAAAGACGGAGAAAACAACAACAACAACAAAATGGAGGTAGAAGGCACCAAAGAGAAATTGTGCTCTCTGAAAATTTTTCTAAAAGTCTGTCCTTTCAATAATCATAATTATTATTTTAACAATTTTTAAGCTATTCTCCAAACATGATACACAAGCACACACACACACACAATTGGAAACTAAATAACATAAAAATTTACCTATAAAGAAAACCCTCAAAAAACTACTTTAAAACATTTTTGGTATATTTCATTCTTTCTTTTTTTCCAGTGGATATATGAGTGCATATGGTGTGTGTATTTATTATAGTTTACAAAATTCAGGTTACGGATTATACTTTTTTGTAACCTACCATTTCACTTAACCATGTACAGCAAACATTTATCATGTAATAATATGTTTTATAAAGCATGATAGTCAATGGCTGGCTGCTTAGTTGTGTGACTCAGAGTTTTAAGTTGGAAGAAAGAGAAAACATCTCTGGCTGTCTTGTGCAGAGGAGGAACTCACTGCAACTCACAGTATCACTGGGAAGCCTGCAAAACCAGAATAGTGCCAAAAGATCATGAGGGGAGCATGACTGCTGGTAAATCTGAACATGAGGTGCTATAGCTTTCAACATTACCAACATGGCTCTCAATCCAGGCCTTAGTGAAACCTCAGTAATAGAGGTATTGTCATATATAAACTCACTTTCACTAGTGCCACCAATTACCCAAATAGACTCTTTTGGTCTCAAGTTTCTTGTATCAATAATATCTATTAATAATTCCAAGTCTTTGGCAGGTACAAGTTTCAAGGCCTGGATCTCCTGTCCGAGCCATAGTTTTGAGGGTGTTTGCATTTGATTTCTGCTTTTACACTGGGGGGTTATGTCTGTACCCCAGTATTGAAAGGATAAAGGTTCTACACATAGGGGAGAGGTTGGTGCTCGCAGCTACTCTCATGTCCATGCTAGTGGTATTTCTGCTTAGGAAATGACCTTAATTTAATCTCCTCATTCCTTATTCTGAATATTTAGGGGGTTTTCATACTTTTCTTTAAAAATAATTTGGTGATGACCACTTCGTACAAAAATCTGTTTGCATTTCAAAGGATTTTCATGGAAGTGGAATTATTGGGTCAAATGATACAAATATGTTTTAAAACTTTGATAGACATCCCCACGATGCCCTAGCAAAGTTTCCAGTAATTTACACTCTCAACAGGGAGATAGAAAAGTGTCAGTTTTCATACTGACTTGCCAATTCAGCCTAGCCACATTTTGTTAACCCTTTCCCAGTATTACTGGTCTAAAAAACAACAATTTATTGCTGTTTTACTTTGCATTTCCTTGATTATTAGTGAGGTTTTCACAGTTTTTCATATGTTTGCTATATCCACGAGTCCTTTTGTAAACTGATTTTATGCCCTTAGACAAATTTTAGTCCTATTTTCTGTACTGATATTTTTTCTCCCTTTATTGACCTGTTGACATGTAATCATATACCAATGACATTAAAGCATTTTTTTTACATATTTTGTTTTTAAATCACTTTATCACTTCCCTTAATTTTATACATTTATATATACCTAGTCAAATTTATTCATTTTTTTCTTTGTGTTCTTTGCACTTGCTTTTATATTAAGAAAGCCCTCCTCACTCTGTTACGGTACATATTTATTGATGGTTCCCCCAGGCTTTTCCTTTATTTTCTACTTTTAAGTCTTTAAAAAATGTGGTATTAATTTTCATGAGTGGTTTTTCAGTAAAAATACAATTCTATTTTTTCTTTAATTAGTTATTCAAAACCATCTGTTGAATAATCATACCTTCTCCATGATTTTAAATAAATCTAGATCATGTACATTCTAATTACATGGGGTAGTGTTTTACACATTTCATCTATATCCAAGATTTGGTCATCCTTAAACCAAAAATACAGTGTTTCGACAATTTTATCTTTACAAAATATGTTAGCATCTAACAGTACAAGAGTTTTCCTGCCCCAATAAAACAATTGGTATTTGTCTTTCTCAGTCTGACTTATTTCACTTAGTATAATACCATCTAGGTCCATTCATGTTGTCACAAATGGTAAGATCTCATCCTTTTTTATGGCTGTATAATATTATATATAGATATATAGATATATATATATATATCTCACATATTTCTTATCCATTTGCCTATTGATGGATGCTTAGGCTGCTTCCATATTTTAGCTATTGTAAATAATGCTGTAATAAACCTAAGGCTACACATATCTTTTCAAATTAGTGTTTTCATTTTCCTTGGGTAAATACCCAGTAATAGAATTATTGGGTCATATGGTATTTCTATATTAAAATTTTGGAGGAAACTTCATACTGTTTTCACAGTGGCTGTACCAATTTACAAGGTACTGAACTAACAGTACGAGGGATCCTTTTTCTCCATATCATCATCAACACTTGTTATTTCTTGTCTTTTTGAAAACAGTCACTCTGACAGATGTTAAGTCATATCTCATTGTGGTTTTAATTTGCATTTCCCTGATGATGGGTGATGAACATCTTTTCATGTCTGTTGGCCATCTTCTTTAGAAAAATGTCTAGGGCGCCTGGGTGGCTCAGTTGGTTAAGCGACTGCCTTCGGCTCAGGTCATGATCCCGGAGTCCCGGGATCGAGTCCCGCATCGGGCTCCCTGCTCAGCAGGGAGCCTGCTTCTCCCTCTGACCCTCCCCCCTCTCATGTGCTCTCTGTCTCTCTCATTCTCTCTGTCTCAAATAAGTAAAATCTTTAAAAAAAAAAAAAAAAAAAGAAAAATGTCTATTCAGTTTCCCTGTCCATTTTAAATCGAATTATTTGTTTTTTGGGTGTTGTGTTGTATATGTTGTTCATATATTTTGGATATCATTTGCAAATATCTTCTCTGGTTCAGTAGGTTACCTTTTTGATTTGTTGATGGTTTCCCTTGCTGTGTAAAAGCTTTTTGTTTTAATGTAGTCCCAATAGTTTATTTTTGCTTTTGTTTCCCTTGCCTTAGGAGACATACCTAGAAAAATGTTGCTATGGTTGATATCAAAGAAATTACTGCCTGTGTTAAGAATGATATTCTAAAATCAACATCTGGATGCTAGCTATGCTCACTGCTACTGAGTTATAAGTGCTCTGAGGCCCTCTCAGTAGGCAAGGTTAGAAAATATACACATATGTATACATCTATCTAATCTAATCTGTCTATCTATCTATCTATCTATCTATCTATCTATCTATCATCTATCTATCTATCATCTATCTTCTGTTAAGACTCATGAATAAACACGAGTAACTCCAATTTTGATCCAATACCATTCAGTTCATTTTAGCGATCCCCTTTCCATATTTATACTTCTCTTCCCCAGCAATGAAAAATTGGTTATCATTAACCTCAATATATTTACTTTCTCAATTTTCTTGAATGTAGCAAAGGTCCTAATCCTCCATGACTGCCTCCTTACTCATATGTCCTTCTTTTGTGAGCCCTGGTCCCTGTAGTGTTTGTGTTCCATTTGGGATACAGACTGGGCTGCTTTTCCATTACACTTGAGCTTGCCTATTAGCTTTTTGATTGAGAACAAGGAAAGGGGCCTTACTATGTTTTGTATACTTTGTCACTGAAGCAGACCTAAGACTCAACAAATTTTAAAGACAACCCAAATCATCTCATTGTCCAAAAATAAATGTTACCTATTTAGAGAAAACTGAAAACAATGAAAGTACTTGTATATTGGCATATATATTTACATATTTTTTCATATACATTTAATATACATTTCATATCTTTCTTGACTGTTAAATATATGACTTCAAAAAGTTGCCTTTAATATTTTTAAGAGTACACAGGTTTCTTTTTGGGGGGTTGTTTATTTGTTCTTGGTAATGTATAGAAAACATAAATGTTATAGATGATGACAATTTAGGGTAGCTTACAGTATTATTTAAAAATACTAGAAAGGTAGCTATCCTTACCTTGATAGGTAAAATATCTGTGTAAAAACTAGCTCATCTGTCAGTTGTCACATATGATATATAAGTGTAAGGAAAACAATCTGTAGTATAGACTGGATACAGCTAAACCATCTAGCATATGCAGTTCCAAAATGGAATAAATCCCCATTCCCAAATTCTTCCTGATCACCATCAAAATTCTGACCATAATGTGTTAAAATTGATGTAATGGTATAATGATTCAAGATTTGAATATAGCTGATCATTAATTGGTCTCTGTCTTCAGGTAGCTTTCTTCTTTTCATGGAGTCTGGATTTTTACACTGAGCCAACTCTGGGTTCTAAAATAACTTTGTCTCTGGTCCCTTATTTTTTATCATCTTCAAGAAGGACAAATGCAAGTTAGAATAGAAAGTATGTGGACATAAATAGTTGATTTATTTTGATAGCTAAAGGGTGGACTGCAGATACATATAGAAAGCTTGGAGATAGCAATTAATTTTAGGGGGATGAGCTTGATTTAGATAAAATTTGAAGTCCTTCCCACAAGTGGAATATCAACTTAAAACTGCAAACATAACACAATCTCTGAAAACTGAGAAGTTATCCTTTTGTAAAAGACATTTACATTTATAAGGAAAATGTCCATTTGTGAGGGTGTCTCCCTTACTGTACCAGGAAGAGGGGGTTGATTCTAAATCTCTAGAAACTCTTGTCAGTGGAGAAAGCAATGACTTAGCTCTGTACAACAACCTTAACTCTTGTTTACTGTGCTTTTCCTGGTAAGCTCCCACAACTGACTCCCCACCTCCAACATCTTTTGTCTTTAGCTGAAGATGGTATTTAAGGTGATGGCTTTCGCCATTTTGGGGAGTTACTCAGTATTCCTGGGTCTCTCACATGTATACAGAAGGTATACATGTTATTAAAGTTTTGTTTGTTTTTCTCCTGCTAATTTGTCTCATGTCAATATGATTCTTCGAAGAATCTCAAGAAGAACTTTGAAGGATACATAAAAATTTTTCCTCTCCAACAAAATAATCTCAAATAGTTTAGTCCCAAAGAGTCACTTCTTCCCATTACACTAGCTGTCTGATTGCTGATGTGGATAGTGATGTCCTTACAGTCAGAACATGGCTTTTTAACAGAGAATCAAGAGACTATTGTCTGAAAAATTAAGCTGAAGAGTAGGAAAATTAGTAGATTTCAGCATATGAACTCCAAATGAGAATTCCAGCTAATCATTAGGATTTTCAATAATCAACAGAATTAACCCTAGATCAAATCCAACTAAAGAAGCTTTAAAATTCTTTATTTTATTGTATTAAATATGTGAAGAACTCCAGGCTAAGTTCAATTAGAAGCACTGACAAATATTTTATATGAAATTTTGTAAGCAATGTTAAGTTACTGAGAAGATAATCAATGCAACATGATGCTGATTAAAGAAGGGAAAGAAGAAAGATGGAAGGGAAAGGAGAATAAAGGAAGTATAGTAGCCCCCTTCTTTATCTGCAGGACATACGTTTTAAGACCCCTGGTGGATGCCTGGAACCATGGATAGTGCCAAACCTTATATGAGTTGTGTTTTTTCCTATACATACATACATACCTATGATAAAGTTTAATAAATAAATTAGGTATAGTAAGAGATTAAAAACAATAACTAATAATAAAAAAGAACAATTATAACAATATATTGTAATAAAAGCTATGTGAATGTGGTTTCTCTCTCTCAAAGTATCCTATTGTATTGTACTCACCCTTTTTCTTGTGATAATATGAGATGATAAAATGCCTATGTGATGAGATGAAGTGAGGTCAATGACATAGGCATTGTGATGTTAGGCTATTATTGCCCTTCTGACTATATATTTCCAAACCACAGTTGACTGTGGGTAACTAAAACTGTGGAAAACAAAATGGGATAAAAGGGAAATACAGTAATGAAAGAAGGAAAGAAATGACAGATTAAGAGAGATAAAAGAGACACCTGCTTGGAGTTCTGGGTAATACATTCAGGTCAGAATTAGGAATGATTAATAGGATTTAAAATGCTTCTAAGAATTTAAATCCTAGAAACAATAAGTTCTAGACAGTATTCATGAAAAAATTACATTTGTATTTCCTAACATTTGAGTTTTCAATTTTTAAATAAGAAGGGAATCTATAGAATTACAATTGTAGGTCAATATGGATATTCTAAAATTATGAGGTACAGGAAATCTGGCTTTTTAGGCATATAGATTTGAAAAAAAAAAAAAGGCCACAAATGCTCTTACAAGAAGTCCCACTTTCATATTTTTTCCATAATTATATTGGTTTAATTAAGGTAATTATGCAATAAGTTTCCTTACTTGTACTAGATTCTCAGAATCTATGCATATGACTTGTATCACAGTGGTGAGAAAAATGTCTGGGGTTCTCTTTAATATTATAGTGAAATTTAAATATTAATTTAGAAATACATTTCAAAAACCAAAAATGTTTTCTTAAAATTCTCCAATGTTATTATAAGCAGATTAGGTCATTTCTACAACAATGGTAACCAAATTAGAATAGAATAAAAAGAGAACAAAAGACTCAACATGGAAATGACCATTCTAGTATGGGTACTGGGCACAAAAATAATGTAATAAAATTTTGAAAATATAAATGTTGCAAGGAATGGTGAATAAGATATTTTATTTATTTATAAAGATTTTATCTATTTATATATTTATTTGAGAGAGAGTGAAAGTGGGGGGGTACGGACAGAGGGGGAGGGAGAGAATCTAAAGCGGACTTCACACTCAGTGCGGAGCCTGATGCAGGGCTCAATCTCATGACCCTGAGATCATGACCTGAGCTGAAACCAAGAATCCGGTGGTTAACTGACTGAGCCGCCCAGGTGCTCCTGCATAAGATATTTTAAAATAAGGTTCACTTTTAAAAAATTCTGTCATGTTAGGGTGTCCTTCGTATTCATATACACATGGAGATTCTTAATGTTATAGTTTTAAAAAAATCTCATTTTTGAGGCCACTATTCCCAGCACTCAAAAACATCTGTTTTCAATAAGGACATAGGTTTATTTTATTTTATTTTATTTTTTATTTTTCTATTATAAGGCTCTAGTACCTGCTCCATAGGGCATTAGATACAACTTGATGCTGTGTCATACAGGAAAATGAACAGGCAGGTAGGAGCAAATTCCTCCCACTAATTGTTTAGATCCCTGTATTGTTTAGAACACATGTATCTGAATTGGCTTGAGAACACAGTGTATTTGCAAATTTTGGCTGTATTCCCAGGGACTTTGGTCCAATTGTTCTGGGAGTGGTTCTCAGGAATCTACATTTTGACAAGTACAATAAACCAAAATGTTGACTTTGTTGCAGGTTATGCAAGGATCACATAAAGAGAAACACAGTTGTAAAGCAAGTGCCTCCATCTGTGGCATGATCAGAAAAAACGATCATAGGAGGATAACCTCTGGAGAAGAAATGGACATTATTAATAGGAAGGATGTCAAAGTACTCTGTTTATTAAAGTTAAGGATGGTGTTTTTTAGTCTTTTGTCTCAGAATCTGTAAAGAAGGTGGTATGGGAACCAAAATATCTGGCTTTAGAAATGAGTCTCATCATTAAGTATCTCAAAGCATGTTCATATTTGAATAGCTTTGGGTTCCACAGATGCAACATTTAATACCACTAATCACAAGTCAACCCAGAGATCATTATTGATTTGTGTATTTGCTGATGCAAAACTTTCACTTGTGTACCTCATGGGGAAGGTGTGTAGAGATGTTATTTAACTAAAGATTGAGTTTAGTGAACCATGTAGCACATTTATTTCAACACAGGATATTTTATGTGTAATGACCCTCACAAACTGACAAAAACAGAGAGAAAATATTGGAGATGTTAAATGATCACTAATGTGGTGGGAATACATATAAAAGGAAAGGAGGCTTCCAGGGAAAGTGAAACATGAAAAACATGAAGGGGTACAAATACTTAAAAATGTATACAGGTGAGATTTTTGAAGCCTAGAACAGTTTTGTGTCTCAACCATTTTTTTTTTCAGCTTTGATACCTGAAAATGGACAGTTTGGGAAGAGAGGAGATTTTCTTTCCACAGGACTAGGCTAGGTAAGTAATCTCAGAGGGCCTAAAATGTTACCATTAAATTTAAGGTATTTTCAATCTACCTGTTCCCTGTCTCATGTCCAGTGAGATTAGTTTTAGGTGTATTTGGGGGTGTGACACTATCTGAAATTAATGAAATTATACAGGAATATTTCTTCTGATGTTCCTAAGGTACGCAGTTCTTTTAGAGCAGTGGTTCTCAAGGTGTGGTCTTTGCATCGGTGGAATCACTATCACCTTCAAGTGTGTTAGAAATGCATATTCTCAGCCCCAGCCTCCAGATCTACTTCATCAGAAATTCTGGGAAGTTCCCACCAATCTAAAACTTAACAAACCCTCTAAGTGTTGCTGTGAAGCATGCTGCATTTTCTCCTCAATATGCTTAATAAAGGGAACTAAGAACTTTAAAGTGATGCTGGTCTAAGAAGCCCATCAAAATCCTAAGGAAGTAAAGCTAAAGACTGAATGCTAAGAAAAAGGACAACTGAAGAAAATGGGCAGGAAGGATCTAAAATAAAAGCTGAAAGAGTCCACCACAAGGGTAACAGGCAAGAAGTGGAAGCAGTTGTTAGACTCTGGGCAATAGCCCTAGGGCCAAAGTAAGCCTTGTGACAGATAGGGAGCAGCAGCATCATAGTTGGTTGTCATCATCATCATATCACCACCACCATCATCATCACCATCACCACCATCATCACCATCACCACCATCACCACCATTATCATCTTATTGGGTGAAAACACATGATATTCAGACACTGGACTAAGGGCTTACATAGATTATCTAGTTTAACCCCTACAATAAATTTGGGAGGATTTAAAATTTGAATTTTATCTGTTTTATATATGACAAAACTGAGCCTTAAAGAAATTAAGCAGTTTACCACCAAATTTATTTAAGTAGTGAAGAAAGAAAACTGAAATTTGAAGCAGGCAGTGTGACTTCAAGGCCCACGTTCTCAACTGCTATTCTTTCCTGATATCTCATAGCATCTTGGAGCTAAAGGTGGCTTCACCATTAGGCAAGAAAAAAAGAATACAGTATTTATTTAATGACTAGTTAAATGGGATGAACAGAAACTGTGAAGGGTGAGGAAAGTAGAATTTGAAAAATTCAAAAGACTCATATTTTGAAGGAAGGTGCTGTGGGGTTGGAAGGAAGAAGGATGGCAGCCATTCTTAGAAACAGCATCTTTGATATGGTGAAAACACATGGTTGAAGCATGAGTAGGAAGCAGTATGAACAAAACAGGATGATCACTGATATAATCATAAGGTTTAATGTCCTAAGGGGCAGTGGATCAGCCAACTGGTGCTAGATATAAAATGCCAACATCCACATAATTGTCAAAAAAAATCCCCCTTCATGACTTAGGCTCAAGGAGGAGAAGATCCTTTCTTCACCTCTCTTACAAGTACAGGATTTGTTGCTCATTTTTTCTTCCATAGCAATGTGATTAAAAAAAAATACAATAGTATCTTGAATCACACAGATATGGGTTTGAAACCCTATCCTAGGCCAACAGGCAGCCTTGGGCAGGCTCCTTATTGTCTCTGAACTTTAAGCTTTTGTCTATTTATAATAAAGTTATTAATACCTAAATAATAATATTATTAGAATCAATGGGAAAATGAACTGTAGGGGTTCAGAAAGAGTTGCCCCAAGATTTGTACTTTTGGCATGCAGATTATTTAGAGCTAAAAATAATCAAGGCCCAAAGACTCAGGAAGAAATGTTGACCTTCCCCCTAACTGCTTAAAAGAATTTAGATAGAGGACCTGCTCCAGCAAGAGAGTTATCACCATAAATAACTACATTATAATATGAACCAGGGGCAGTAGATAAGGAGGACCCTTGCTAGCACTGTTTAATCAAAGTCCTCCCTATGTCCCCTTGTTTCTGGATGGCTCAGCAACATTTGCTTCCCAAACATTTACTCTTCTTCATTTTTCTGTGAATTGCTTTCCTTTTCCTTTGAAGTCCCAGACCAGCAGCCTTTTCTCTTTAGTTCAGGGTGATATATATACCTCATTTTGCCTGTTTTTGGAATCTCATGTCTATGTGGATCCCCATATATATGAAATTAAATGTGATTTTTCTCCTATTAATCTATTTTATGTCAATTCAATTCTTAGACCAGTTAGAAGAAACTTGAAGGCTTTGCAACAGAATAAACAGTACCTGGTACTTAGTAGTTTCTTCTCCATCACTTAATATTCATTTATTGAATTTCACTTAATATGAAGTTATTAAATTTAACTTCATGTTAGTTAAATTTAAGTTAATTTCACTTGCGCCAACATGGCATGAAAATATATGCAAGTATGATCTAACTTATTTCTAGCTCTAACCCTCTCAGGATTAGTACATTTAGTTCATAACTAAAATGTACATAGATAAATAAGAAAAAAAAGGGGAGAGGGCTTGGGGCATCTTGTGCTAAGAGCTGACTTAAATATAAATATGGTAGTTTTTAAAGTCATAACAACAAATTTCCCTTCCAGTAGAAAATGCTTCAGATTTGAATCTTGGTCTGCTTGGCTCCAAACTACTCACTCCTTCAACTCTTCATGTGACCTTGAGCATGTAACCTAAATTTAATGAACTTCTGTTTCCTCACCTAGAAACAGGTTGCTTCTCCCTCTGCCCTTCACCCTGCTGGTGCTCCCTCTCTCACTCTCACTCTCTCTCAAATAAATAAATAAAACCTTAAAAAAAAAGAGAATTCTCATTCTTGTTAAAAAAAATTGTGTAGGAATCTATAATATAATATGGAGCTGGTCATTAGATAAAGGGCTTTAAGAAAACTAGTTACCTCCCCTCCTTCTGCCATTGCATGGGATAGAACTTCTTTTGTTTTGAGGAAGGTGTGTGTGTGTATGTGTGTGAGAGAGAGAGAGAGAGAGAGAAAGAGAGAGAGAATGTATGTCGTACTTGTGTTTTTGAGGGAGCTGGTACATTAACCCAATTGCATATTTATACATCTCTGGTTATGTTTATACATTTATAATGGACTGCCTGAGATCCAACCCCTTAAGTATCATGTTATGGAGCTCTACCACTCTGTACTCAACTACAAGGAAAACATTCTATGTCTGGACTGTGACTGGAACTTTGCAAGTCAGTAGACATGCCTTTAACATGCAATAAAATGAAGCTGTCAGCCATTGCAAATGGACCGAATTAGAGGTCACATGACTAAACCACCTCTGGACCGGGCAGTCTCTGATGTATTTTACTCCAGTTTCAATCTATTAATCATAGGAGTTGGGAGAGCAATAATTTAAATGCTGCAATAATCAATTCCATAACACATTAATAAAAGCTACAGTCAAACTTTCCCATACCACTGACTGCATTGGAATCCTGACAGGAGCCCTAAGACCATGCCTAATTTCCATTAAATTTACATAAAACTGTAAATCAAGAATACATGAAAACAGCCCTAATATTTGTTAGTGTTTAGATCTTTCCTGATAGATGGATTGATACTGCTTGTGGTTTAACTTCCCTTGCAATAAAATTGTGCAGCTGATCAGCTTTGTTCTCATCCTGCAATTATGGGGGAAGGGACTCATGAGAGCTATAGTTTGGGGCATGCGTATGCCACTTAGGGTTTTCATCCTATAAAACCATGACTCAGATGTGACCTTGGGAACCCCAATCTAGAAGCAGATTGTCCCCAATGACTTTGCAGATCCTGGTCACTGGATTTGCTCACAAATAACGTACCATTAAATGGAGATACAATTTAAAAAGAAAGCTGGCAATGACTCATGGAACACTACATCAAGAACCAATGATGTAATGTATGGTGATTAACATAACATAATAAAATAAAATTAAAAAAAAAAAAAGAAAACTGGCCAGCTGAGAGGATGTCAAGGCCTCTGGAAATTTTATTTTTTCCAAATAACACTTACTATCATAAAAACAGATAATTAGTAACATTCTTTATGCTGAAGATAAAAATCAAGCCTTCAGCAAAGCATCCAGTACCTAACAGCGGATAAAGTGCACCTCACATGGTTCTAAGCATTCTGTGTGTTCTTGTTACCTTGTTCCAACCTCTTCAATAGATAGGGGCTTTGCTATGTGCTTTTATATTCAGGGCTAAGAGAGAATATTCTCATCAAGGGTACTGGCTCACAGTGGCACTTTTTATATTCTCCTTAGTCCTCTTATTTTAAGTCTATCCTTTCCGAGAGAAAATAGACATTCAAATGCAATAATGCATTTGAAAGGTTTTTTTTTCCTTCAGAAAGGATTTTGCAAATATTTTGTACATGTTTATTTTCTGCTTCTCACCTCTCCCTTACCACCCATCTATCCCACCTTTTCTTACCTTGCACGATCAAGTAAACTTGGGAGGTCTTGGGCTCATGCTGTGTCTGAACTGAGCAAGTATAGGAACCCTCATCATAGACATCCACCTTCTGGATTCGGAGGCTGTATTCCAGAGAATGGCGTTTCTCCAGCTCAACCCGAGGGTCCAGAGACCACTTGTCATGCCCAGCAAAAATGATGCCAGAACGGTTCAACCAGGCCACCTTCGAGTTCTTGTCTTCTACAACGCACCTGGCAGAGCAGAATAACAACATTAGAACCTCAGCCCTACCTGCATCTGCATTCATTCTCCACATGATTGGCCTCAACAAGACCAATCAAGAACAATAATTATATGCAGGATGAATAATTGCCATGCCATTTTTTAGAGTCCTAAGTATTGTCACTATTTCTCCTAAGACTAATTACCATCCAATGGATGGATGTCATTATATTAGACTCAATTTGGCAATAAACAATCAGTATGAAAAATGCAGGCAAATAAAATTAAATAGGTATTGACTTCTCACTGGATTATCTTCTTCTTGTCTAGGAAAAGGTCATTCACACAGAACTCCATTGGTTTAAGTACCTGAGAATTTGACAAGTGATAATGTGGCACATTTAATGAGTTTTGAATTGTATTAATTCTTCCACAAGTATTTCCTAAAGTCCTATGTGATGGTAGATACAATTTATGCCCCAATGCTATAGGAATTAGACCAGATTTCAGAGTTTGCTTCAGGTTCTTAGAAGTTTGGAATGCCTTCTCCCAGGAGTGACAAGTGTGTGAATAGATACAAAGCTAAGTAGACAGGTGTTATGTCAAGGAAGTCAGAGCCAGCATCATCGTGCCTAAGTCTGGTTCCAGCTGCTGAGGGCAGTATGATGTCTGCTGGCAAGATGGCTTACAACCAGCATTTCTGGCGCATCAGAATGAATTCAATATTTTATGGGAGATGAAGTAACCAATTTCATAGTTCGTATTCCAAGAAAGATGAAGGAAAAACGTTTATTTGAATGACTACTTATTTTAAAAACCTAAAAGGATCTCTTTCTGAAACTTGCAAGAAAGAGGCAAAGAATACGGATTAATGGGGAAGGGGTAGCTACTTCGTGGTGAAGGCAGTTTTCTCCTTCAATTACACTGAGAATCTGGAAATGGAAAAATCGAGCAAAAAACAAACAAACAAACTTCTCTCTGTATCCCTTTGGCAAGATTTATGTCTGCCCCACAGGGAGATTGTCCCAGACCCTGTTCACAACTGTAGAGCCATCTGCTCAGCACTCTGGGGCATGAGGGATGGGGAGAAGAAGCCAGGAGCATGACAGCAGAACAATTAAAATACCATGTTCTGGATTCTCCAAATTAAGTCAAATCCAGGTTTTCTCTCCAGTCAGAAAAGTCATAGAGATTCTGCACCCACGCATAGACAGGAAATTAATGCATTATCTACAGGCTGTCTACAGTAGGTATACAGAGGCTAACTCAGTCTTAAAAGGAGAAAAGCTGAATCCTTTTAAAATACCTCACCTATGGTTCAAAAGACCTCCTAACCCCATTATTTTTAAGTGAACTGAATATTTTTTTCATTTATTTGAGAGAGAGAGAGAGAGCACACATGAGAGGGGGAGGGTCAGAGGGAGAAGCAGACTCCCCGCTGAGCAGGGATCCCGATGCGGGACTTGATCCTGGGACTCCAGGATCATGACCTGAGCCGAAGGCAGTCTCTTAACCAACTGAGCCACCCAGGCGCCCGTGAACTGAATATTTTATTTAACATGAGAACTTATTTAATTACTTGAGTGCCATGATCCGCAGGTCTCTCTTCTCTACCTATTTATTTTCAAGAACATAAGTAGATGAAGTCATCATTTAGTGTCTCTATTAGTCCATATGCGTTTCTCTGCCATGGAGATATTGTTGGGATTAATTATATGTTTGATAATTTAGAACTTCTCCACGGGGGAGTACAAAGCTAACTTCATGGATGCTTGCTGCTTCTTTCCAGACTTGATTTGACTTTTCCTGTTTTATTATTTTGTGGCATTGTTTCTCTGTCCTTCATGATATTTGTGGCCCTTCTCAACTGAGAATCATTTAGGAGTTAATAGGCTGTTTGCTGCTTTCTAGAACATAAACCAAGTCACTGATGTAGATTTACTGTGTTTTTCTTTTCTACAGAGAAGAATGAAAATTTGCCTCTACAAATGCATTTTAAATCTTCTATCATGTATCTCCTTGCACTTTTCTCCTCTATGCAGTTCAACACAGCAGCAAACAGATATGCTGCATCATAGAGATGTATTCTGAATAATGTCTAGCCAAAAATATGCCCCTAATATGTTCATTTTGGAAAAAAATACTATATAATCTATTTTACATTAATATGGCTTACAAATCAATTAAAGACAGATATTTTGTTCTCTTCATTTCGGTACCTCCAAAAATTAATCTTATGGAAAATAGGTACTTAGTAAATGCCTGCTGCAAAACTGACAGTGTCATCCTAACAGAGAAGAGGATATATGGTTACCTATTTCCCACTTCCCCATCCCAAACCCTACAACATCAACTAATGAACCGGACAAATTTCCTTATCAGCACGAGGTAGAGTTTCTAAGTCAGGTGTTTAGGGTCCTTTGGACATTTTAGCAATTTTTTGTCCATGGAAAAGTTAAACTTATCACATAGATCATTATTCCAAATTATTCTCAGAGAGTGTTCAGATTTATCTTACCTAAAGACATAATTGACTATTTCAGCAAAATTGCCAGACCCACAAAAATGTAACTACTGAAACAATACATTATGTGGAAATTTTGCTATGACAATCTACATAACATCTTATTCTTACATTGTGTTTTGTCTTATATTTATTTTTAAAATTTATCTTTTACTTACAAATAAATGAAAGGCATATTAGAATATATACACATACATATACACTCACACTTTTTACTTAGTATGGTTAGCCAAGTAGCTAAGCAGAGCACAATGTGGTACTTTTCTTTTTTTAATTTTTACTTTAAGTAACCTCCGCACCCAACATGGAGCTTGAGCTCAAAACCCTGAGATCAAGAGTCACATGCTCTACTGACTGAGCCAGCCAGGTGCCCCAACAATGTAGTATTTTTAAAAGGATAAGCACTCCTTCAGATAGTTAAGGGTTCTTTTTTCTGTAGTCAGTAGTTCCAAAGTAAATATATTGACTCTATAAACTAGAAAATAATCTTTCCACAACATGACTAAAACTTTCATACTGAAAAATGGCAAAAATAATACAGTTTCAGAACTAATTTAATTTTTTAAAATTTTGATATCTTGATTTAAGGTGGCAACTCTTTCAAGCCATAAGAAGTGCACATAAGTAAAAGATGGTAAGAGTCGGGGCGCCTGGGTGGCTCAGTTGTTAAGCGACTGCCTTCGGCTCAGGTCATGATCCCAGGGTCCTGGGATCGAGCCCCGCATCGGGCTCCCTGCTTGGCGGGAAGCCTGCTTCTCCCTCTCCCACTCCTCCTGCTTGTGTTCCCTCTCTCGCTGTGTGTCTCTCTGTTAATCAAATAAATAATATCTTTAAAAAAAAAAAGATGGTAAGAGTCAAAATAATCTCAATTTGTAGAGCTTATGGTTGTTCAATGAAAACAACCAGTCACACAGGGTAGTCACAGAACACCTAGTTATTCAAAAATGAGGAAATGCTGATTTAATGCAGACCCAGGTTCCCAGAATGCACTGACTGACCAGCAAGCATCATGAGCTTTCATCTAGGAGGTAAGTTGGCTTAATTTTGAGGTAGGCATTCCGGTAGAGTAAATGAGTATTCTCATGCCATGCCATCATAATATAATAATGAATTACCCCCTATTCAGAATGCTGCTTCAATACCAGACAATCCAGTTCAGAACTGGATACCTAATGACTTTATTTTCAATATCAGCTGTGGCTAAAGCTGGAAAAGTGTGAAGAGATGTATTTTATTAATAAAATATTTTATTTTTCTATTTAAATTCAATTTAGTTAACATATAGTATTATTAGTTTCAGGGGTAGAATTTAGTGATTCATTAGTTGCATATAACACACTGTGGTCCTTACATCAAGTGCCTTCTTTAATGCCCATCACCCAGTTACCCCATCACCCCACTCACCTCCCCTCCAGCAACCCTCTGTTTGTTTCCTAGAGTTAAGTCTCTTATGGTTTGCATCTCTCTCTGTTTTTATCTTATTTTATTTTTCCTTTCCTTCCCCTATGTTCATCTGTTTTGTTCCTTAAATTCCACATATGAGTGCAATCATATGGTATTTTTCTTTCCCTGACTAACTTATTTCACTTAGCATAATACCCTCTAGTTCCATCCATGTCATTGCAAATGGCAAGATTTCATTCTTTTTGATGGCTGAGTGATATTCCAGTGTGTGTGTGTGTGTGTGTGTGTGTGTGTGTGTGTGTGTGTGTGTATGTGGGCTATATATATGTGTGTGCTATATAGCACATCTTTTTTATCCATTCATCTGTCAATGGACATCTGGGCTCTTTCCATATTTTAGCTATTGTGGACATTGCTGTTATAAACATTGGGGTACATGTGCCCCTTCAAATTACTATGTTTATATCCTTTGGATAAATACCTAGTAGTTCAATTGCTGGGTTGCAGGGTAGTTCTATTTTTAACTTTCTGAGGAAAATCCATACTGTTTTCCACAGTGGCTGCCCCAGTTTGCATTCCCACCAACAGTGTAAGAGGGTTAGCCCTTTCTCTGTATCCTCACCAACATTTGTTTCCTGAGTTGTTAATTTTAGCTATTCTGACCAGTATGAGATGGTGAGATGTATTTTAAAAATCTGTAAGTGTTATGTGTTGTTTAGATTTAATAGAACGTTTTCTCCAGGAGCTCACGACATTGCAAATCATTCCTGGATTTAGAAAGGACTGTTCCTTAAAGAGAGTGGGTGTTGGTGCCAAGAAGAGAGGAAGAGAATGTCCTACTTCAGGTGGGATTTTCTGGCAGGCAGCTGAGAACATGGGGTTACTGTTCTCTAGGAAATCACCTATTATTAGTATACCATTCCTTTTCATGGATCTTTCTTATGACCTCATCATACTCTATATCGCAATAGCATTATCTGTATTTACCTTTCCTCATAAGCTTATTAACGACAGTGGCCTTCCTGGATTTTACCTATGGAGCCCTAACAGGGCCTAACAGCACACAACCACCATGTACACAGTAGGCACTCACTGAGATGTAGAATACATAAACTGAATTTAATTTAATACATTACTATTAGGTCAAACATCAAATATTTGTTAATTATCTAAGAGGTGCAGAATAAATGGGTAACTATTTTAACATTTCTTAAGAAATAATTAAAAGTATCTGATACAATGGGAAATTTTAAAAGAGAATTATTGAGTGTGGTAGTAACATGAAAGTAAAGGAGAGAAAAGTATGTGCTCAGTGCTTTCATTATAAAGAAACATCATGTCTGGGAATTACATAATCTGTGTCACATGTGAAAAAGTGAAAGAAACATAAAGCACTAGAAAAATGTTTAGTGGGTTGCCCACTCTAACCACTAACCCACAAATATCAGGTGGGTTATTTACCTTAACTATGGGCCTATGATTTTTTTTTTAAATCAGCTTTTAAAAAAATTACAGGAAAGGAAAGCAAACAAATTTTTATCTTCCCTGTTCAGTATATCTGCAGCCATAAAACTGTCACAAAAAATCAATGCACCCATAAAAATCTCAAGCATTGGATCTCTGCAAACACTTTACACCAAGCATATTATGCACATTTATACAAAGAGGTACATCGACAATTCTACTCATACTGCCTAAGTCTGCTCCTAAAACGATGAGTATAATTGGAGGCAGAAAAGACATGCTAAATTCAGTCTATAGCAATAGATTGCTTAATAGCATATTTACTGACAGTATATCCATGATATAAGTGATACAGATCTACCAGATATTAAGCCTGTTCAATTGCTACAGACATATCTCTTCGTATTTAACAAACATTACTTGCTGCTAAAAATGTTTTGATTTAGCATTAGAATTTATCTAAACTTTCCTTTCTTTCTCAGGAATGCAATCTGGTATTTACTCATTTATCACAAGTAAGTACATTTTACTCAATCTCTCACCAGTTACCTATCCTCATACTTCTCAACTATAAGGACCAGGGCAGTGGAAATGGATAGGTAAGAGATTTGTTTTTAAAATTAAGAAAGAACGTGAGATTAGTGGTTCTCAAGTGGGGGCAATTCGTGCATGCAGATGATATGTGGCACCATCTGGAGACATTTTTTTCATTGTCACAACCTGAAGTGGGGAGGTTGTTGCTGGCAGCTAGTGGGTAGAGGCCAAGGATGCTGCTAAACATCCTACAACATAAAGGACAACCCCCACAATAAAGATATCCCACATGTCGACATGGCTGAGCTGAAAATCCCTGAGTCAGAACTTGGTCTCTTGGTTTAAATATCTGGAAGCATAGGGCAAACATCTATAGTGCAATGGTGTTTTTTTTTCATAAGCATATGCTTCTTAATTTACAGATACTTAATTGCCACTAGCAAAGTTCCCGAATTATAAGTCATGGTCACGACAGAATCACTGCAAGGAAGTCTAGTCATGCTCTGGTCATAAGTTAGTAGTAAATGAAACACTGCCCCTTTGCTGTTTCATTTTAGTATTATAATTATACATCAATATAGTCTTGTACAGACAGTCCCCAGCTTACAATGATTTGACTTATAATTTCTCAACCTTACAACAGTATGAAAGCAATACACTTTTAGTAGAAACCATACTCTGCATTATGAATATGGATCTTTTCCCAAGGTATTGATATGTGGTTAAGATACTCCCTCGTGATGCTGGGCAGTGGTAGCGAGTCACAGCTCCCCGTCAGCCAGGCCATCACGAGGGTGAACAACTGATACACTTACAACCATTCTGTACCTACACAACCATTCTGTTTTTCACTTTCAGTATTCAATAAATTACATGAAACATTCAATATTTTATTATAAAGTTAAGGTTTGTGTTAGATGATTCTGCCCAAGTGTAACCTAATGTAAGTGTTCTGAGCACATTTAAGGTACGCTAGGCTAAGCTATGATGTTTGGTAGGTTAGGCATTTTTGATTTACGATGTTTTCAACTTATGATGGGTTTATTGGGATGTAACCCCATCATGAGTCAAGGAAGATCTGTACACTACTGATGGTGAATAGGAAAGCTATAACTTGGTTACTTCCTAATTTAATGCTGGAGAAATCATTTAAATTTAGTCTTTAGTCTTTTTCTTTTTTTCTTTCTATATAAATGGACCCATTGAATCCAGAACAGATAAAGAAGAATCAACTCAATTAGAGCAATTTCACTTTTAAGGAAATTATTAAACTTTAATTAAAAAAAATTTTAAAAATTAAAAGAAAAGAAAATAAATGGAAAGCTATTTTTAAATTAACTTTTATTATTTTTCACATTTGGACTCTCCCTCTTTTGTAAGATGTGTAATGATTCAAGATGTGAATGGAAAAGAAGTCTTCAAGAATATGTTTGCCCTTGATTTTAATGTTGTTTGCATTGTACTTTAACCCTACAAACAAAATCCTTAGTGAATCATCAAAACTATCATAGAATGTAGAAGGAAAGATTCTCTGTCTGAGAGGTAAGGCTGTACATTCCCAGCATTAGTGCGTGAAATCAGGAAAAGTAGACGATGGAGTAAAGTAGGCTCTCTTGAGTCAGAGGTCCTTAGTCTCATTTTATCATATTATTTTAAGTATAATGAATTCCAACAGCACTGTGCAAAGACATTAAAAACAATACATGCCAAATCAGTTAAAAAACCAATTTAAATATTTTTGAATTATTAAACATTTTGGGTCATCTCTGTTTCATTACCATGCTATAAGATTAAAATCAGAAATAAAAGAATTGTGCCTTAGGTGCTCCTGCTAGCCTTGTCTACAGCAAGAAGCTTCAGCTCTCTAGCTGTCTTGCTCCCATTTCTACCGCCTTCCAGACTTGACTTATGGCTTTGAACCCTGCCTACTCTGTTGGCCTCATTCTGTTGTTCTTATGCATGTATGCTCTCTTAATCATGATCCTCTTGAAACTTTTGAACTGATCTTAGTTTTATGATAATTTATTTTTCTATATTCCTACTGAATTTTACTCCAATTAACACCAGTACAGTTATCTACATGGTATGATGATCTCCCCTCACCCCAGCTGCTTCGCACACATTCATGCACAAGTGCCCGCATGCACACATGCATATAAACACACAGAGAAGTAGTGACAGATGTTCCACAGAAGGTGAGAATGGAGAGGTAGCAAACCACAGGAACCAGATTCATGTGATTCTATTACTGGGCATAACGATTTAGGAATCTGTACTCTTCTGATGGAATGTTAGGATAAAAGACATACTGTTTAGTTCCTACAGGATAACTGATTTTAGTTCTGGTCTTCAGAACACAGATAAGTCACTTAGCCTCTCTGTATCTTAGTTTTTCATAAGTAAAATGAAGCTAATGATACTTTACCCAACTTCCTAGAGCTACTCCATGCATAAAATGAGGTGATGTACACGGAAACATTTTATAAGATGTAAAACAATATCTGTGCTCATATTCATACTCTCTCATGGTAGATAAGAAGAAAATAGCTATATGTAGGGGTGGATAGGAAGGAAAAACACTGATTTCCCTAGGCCATTCAAAAAGTTTATCTCTTCACAGAGTGTGATGACACTAAATATGTATTATTTCCCAGACTCTCTGATCAATCATGTATTTCTTTAAATATTCAATTTGCAGTAGTTATTTGCATGCACTATGCTGACAAAGCACACTTTCTGTGATTGGGTTACTCTCTACTAGGATTATTCATCACCTATAAGAGCAAAAAAGAATCCACATGGCAACTGGTAAAGCCAGGGGAGTTTGTGTCATTTCTGAAGCAATGAAAAGTCCTCCCTAGACATGCTTTTTATCTCTTTGTATCAGTAGGGAGTACTTGTCCAGCCACACATGCATCCTTTTTTTAAATTTTTATTTATTTTTTTCATGCATCCTTATATAAGCATGATACGACACATGTATTGCTATATTTTCAGGCTCACTTTCTTTAAGAAGAAGAATTAACGCATATCCATGCAGGTGGCACAGGTGAGGAAAGCAAGTAGAGAAGGAGCAGAAATTATCCACCAAATTAGGTACTGAGTACATCGCAACAACTTCTCAATTCTAGGACAATCTGTGCTCCTCTGCTTTTCACATCAATTGTGTCGTCTCTACATTCACATAGAAGAAATGAATGGAAAAGAGGAAGAAAGAAATTCTAAAAAGAGATCAGAATGGAGACTGAGGCCAGGAGAGAACAGAGTGCTATCTCAGTCACTGCTAAGATCAATCCCAGGAATGTTTATAAACGGTTGGAAATAGCTCTTCTAGGTTCTTTCCAATAGTCTCGATCAGTCTAGAAAACAAATCGTTATGTTCTTAGTCACACCGTAATTCAAGATCCTCAATTTATTTGTAAGAAGTGAAGTGGAAAAGTCATGGGTTCCATAGTTTAGTAGCTTCTGGCAAGTTACTTAGCAGAGAAACACAGCACTGGGCGTGTTTCCGTGTTCAGGTTGAAGAGCAGGAGCCAGTTTCCTGCTCTGCTTTCTAGCACCATCACATACTTGCTCTGTGCTCTCAGGATATTTGCTTAACTTCTCTGTGCCTGGGGTTCCTCATCTGTAAAATGAAGAATGATAGTTTCTACTTCAGTGGATAGCTGTAATGTTTAAATGAGCCCTAAAAGGGTTCATTATTACCAAAGAGCTTCAGTGTTTTTCTTCAGCAAAACATGGATAATAATTTTCTTATCATATGATTGTGATTATCAAATGGGCTAAGGTATTTAGACTACCCAGTAAGCTTCGGAAGAGCCTAATAAAATCTTGTCCCCAACGCTTTTCATAATTTGAGTCTTAGGCATTTCACTCTGCATAAATCCCATTGTTGGGCTAAATCCAGCAACGTCCAGAAAGTATTTAATCCAATTCCTTCCTTATTAACAGCCATTTCTGGGAAATCTCCTTCTGCAGGCCGGGTTCTTTTGCATCTGATACCCTCTGGCCCCTCTAATCAGTAGTTGTGCCCCTAAAGCCGACAGGTGTTAAATTGAAAGCAAGATGATGCAGTATGATTATGGTGCAACAGTGTAAACTGAGGTTCTAATGCCATCTCTGAACATTTTTAAGGGTTTTTTTGGCATACCTGTGCAGAGGCAGCTTAGGTCTTAAATGCCTTACCACTTTCAATCGGATCCAGTTAGAGCCCACACATGGCTCTCTCTCCAAGGCAGCTTGAACAGAGGACAGTTGGTCAATGCTGTACATTGTGATCTGCTGAAATCTGCTTGGTGGAATTGGGGTTCCTCCTGGACTGGATGAGTCACAGTCTTTGCCTTATGGACCCTCAGGTTGCAAGAACAAGGCTTATCTTTTCTCCTTCTCAGTATGTGAGTGGCCATTATCCTCTCACCGAAACAGCAAGTATCTATAACTCTTTCCTCTCCTTTAAATTATGGATTCTCCTCTTTCCTTACCACTTGGTTGAGTGAGGGTGAGAAGCAGTTTTAAACCTTGATTTGTTTTGATTCTTGCTATGAGTCTCTGTTCTCTGTGAAAAATCTCTCTCATTTAGAGGGGGGGGAAAAAGCTGCCTTTAGTTGTACCTTTGAAAGAATAAAATGAGTCTTAGAATCCTGGCTCAGATTTCTAGTTAAAATTTTTACTCACTATGCAATTAAAAACAATTCCACAGCTATTTAAAGAAAATTCTGTTACCTTCTGAGTCACTACAAAGTAAATATCAAAAGTATGCTATGTTCTAGAAGTAAAAAAAATGTCCTCTATATTGCTCTATACTATGCAGTTTACTCTTTATCTCATTCCAGCAGTAGGGAGAAATAAAAGTGCTCACAATAAATTATAACGCATTTAGGATGAGCATTCTGTTGTATGAGACTTGGCCATAAAGTCAGGAGACTATTTTCCACAAGTCTCACTTGAAAACCCAGCCCCCTACTTTATAGTCTTATCATATACAGCATTATGTAAATGTTATCATCGGAGCAGAACCACGTTATAACATGACTCCTCATTACATGCATTTGGATATAATTTGTATCAAATCATGCCCTCTAAGACATGGCAATTAATACATACAGCATGTATGATATAACAGAGTTAACATACAGTAAGCATATAAGTAAATAAATAAGTAATGAGACTGTCTATCAGAGTTACCGTTACAAAGGGTTCTGCTGTCTAGTTTGCCTTCCTTATTAGAGGTAGCAGAAATAAAGGCAGATAAATACAAAGAGTAAAAGAAGTCTATTTTTTAAATGTACTTTGTGGATACAGATGTGAAATAGGGGACTCTGGTAGCTGCAAATTGAAAGAGCACATATTATCAAACAGATCCATCTTAGCTGAAGGAAATGTAGTGGTCCCCTCCCCACACTGACAAGAAGCCAATAGATCACTGAATGCTTATAAATCACAAGGACTGTTCTCACATGGAGAACTGTAATCATAGGGATTTTTCTGACTTCCACGTTCACTTTTCCATCACCCACATTCTACCCCACCTCGCTTCCTTTGTTTCCTATCTCCAGAAGTATTTTTTTTTTCTTATCACTTTCTTCTAAAGGACAATGATGTGAGGAGGTCTTCATCCTTGTGTGATAGCCAATTCTTGTGGTTTTTCTTCTTTCTCTCTCCATCATTTTTTTTTTTTTTCCTTACCAAACCCTTCCTTGAAGGCCTGCCTGTCTTGACCATATCAACGATCAGGACATGAATGGGACTCAGGATTAAGGAATCAAAAAGAGCTTCAGAAATTACCAAGAGAATGGGCATGAAAGCAAGACCTGATGAGTTTGGGATGAAAACCCATCTGTGAGCTACTCTACTGAACTTGGTTTACTCAAACTGGAGAATTATACCTGCCACTGTAATCCCCAACTTACACAGAACCCTGACCCTGGGAGGGCGATGGGGGTGAGAGGAAGTAAGTGGTGTCTGGACTTGGCAGAGAGAGGAAGTTAAAGGTCAGTTACCCTTTGTACTACCACATCTGCCACATAATTAATTCTAAAATTTCATAGCCAGCCTCCGTTAAAGAGAGAGCTGCAGATACTTCAAGGTGAAGGTCACGTTCTGAGTTCTAGGAAGAGTCACATGATTCAAAAGTGCCATCTCTTTACCATGAGAGCATTTATATTTCACTTTCCCACCCTCTCTGTCCCTAGGGCATTCTACCTTGGAGATTGCATTGCAGAAGAGGCATCTTCTCTCACAGCAACTCTCAAAATCTGGCTATTAAATGAAAAGACAGGCAGAGTGAGAGAAAGAACTAAATCTAAGTGGAGATTAATAAGACATTGTTTTGAAATCATTCCTCTCTTTCTTCTGGATTACTTATATCACCATTTGTGGTTGTGATCTTTTGACATGGTACCAGGAACTCTGTCGAATTCTCTGTATATGTTCGGGAACCTGATCTGAGTAGCAGCAAGAATTATGTCGACTAACATAACATCCTCATAATGTTGATATTGTGTTATTAATCATAATGTTGATAGTAGTAGTCAATATTATGTTGACTAATTAATGTCCACTCTCCCCTAAGGACCAGTCACCTTCACCTGGCTCTATCAAAGAACACTTTTAGAAGGATGTTGGTAATCCACTAACAGCCAAATCCAGTGGATTTAAGTATTTGTCCTACTTCATCTCTATATAGCTTTCAACACAATTTGCCACTCATTCTTCATTTTCTTGTCTCTCTTCCTAACTCCCACTATTTCTCAATTTCTATAATTGGCTCCTCTTTCTCCACTCACCTCCTGGCTTCATGGAATAGTCCTCATACATTTCATCAGACTTTTTGGCTTTAATTATACTTCATCACATTGAAATCTAAAACAGCATACTCAGCTGTTCCACATAGATATCTGAAGGCACCTCAAATTCAGCATGTTTTGAACCTAAACTCATTATCTTCCATCTTATTCTTAAACTCATTCTAAATTCCCAGTTTGGGTTAATAGAACCATAATCCATCTATTAATCCAAACTAGTAGCCCCAGAGCTGTCCTTGTTTCCTTCTCCTTCAAGTCATTTATATAATCAAATATATTTTGGGGGCGCCTGGGTGGCTCAGTTGGTTAAGCGACTGCCTTTGGCTCAGGTCATGATCCTGGAGTCCCTGGATCGAGTCCCGCATCGGGCTCCCTGCTTGGCAGGGAGTCTGCTTCTCCCTCTGACCCTCCCGACCCTCCCCCCTCTCATGTGCTCTCTCTCTCAGTCTCTGCCTCTCAAATAAATAAATAAAATCTTTAAAAAATATATATATATATATATATTTTTACATTTTTTCCCCTAAGATTGACCTCTAATCTCCATCCATACTATTACTATCATTGTTCAGAACCTTCTCATCTATTGTCAACATCACTTCCAACTCATGTTATCACCTTCTAACTGGTGTTCTGGCCTCTGACGTTGCATCCCTTACCCATTCATCCTTCATATAGAACATACATGAAGGTGATCATGTAAACCTCTTATTTAAATGTACTTGGTCTTTTTACTTTTAACAGTTCAAAGAGATTAGCATAACAAATGTCAGCTCAACCTACCTTTCCAGCCTGATCTCCTGACTTACACTCCCTCCCTGCTATGAACCTTATTCTTTCATTTGGCAAGTTCCTATTTACTACACAACCCATCTCTGGTGTGCCTTCCCTTGTGATGCATTCTTTAATTCCGTAGTTGCTCCCCTGCTCGTGGTAGCATTCTAATTCTTTCTCTGCCTCTCATTACTATTTTAAGAGTGAAGCATGACTACGTCTTCTTGATCTTTGCATCTCTATTGTCTCACAAAATGCCTGACACAAAATCCCTTAATAATTATTCAATGGATGAATGAATATACCAAGAATCTTTCTCCTCTCATTTCACATTCTTAGAGATTTCTGCATCCTAATACAATCTTGAAGATGGAAAAATCTTACTATATCCAATGGTTTCGAAAGAAAAGTATGGCAGGACAAAGCCCTTTGTCTTTTCTAATCTAGCCATTTTATTTTTCTTCACTTGATGCTACCATTTTTTCTGTCTCTCTTTGCCTGGAAAAGATGATACTATCTATTTATCTACTTATTTATTTATTTATAAAAATATTTTATTCCTTTATTTATTTTAGAGAGAGAGAGAGAGAAAGTACGAGTGAGTGTGGAGGGGCAGAGGGAGAGAGAAAATCTCAAGCAGACTCTGCACTGAGTGTGAAGTCTGATGCGGGGCTTGATCTCACGACCCTGAGATCATGACCTGATCTGAAATCAAGAGATGGATGTTCAAGCGACTGAGCCATCTTAGTGCCCTTATACTATTTTTTTAATGATATACCTATGATACACTATAATATATTCATAAAAACAATTTTTTTTAAAAAAAATAAATACAATGTACGGTGGAAACTTAACTCAAAAAAATTTCTAAAAATATGCTGTATGGTGAAAACATGTTTTCAAATTCACCAGTGTCCCTCTTCTTGTCTGGTGGACTCGAATACTATCCTTGATATTATCCTACTGGTGTCTCCTGCCTTAGAGGTTCATATTTAAGGATAGAAATGAACATTTTTTATCAGTATTCAGATGTCACACTAGGACTAACCACCTCCAGCTACGTAACCCAATCTCTATGAGTTTATAGTGGGTCTCTGACTAAGTCATACCCAATAATTTCACGGTTCATCTCTAGTGAAATAGGTTAATTTGATCTCACAAAACTTCAAAAATTTTTCTTTCCTCACTATATTTCATTGTAAAATTAGCACTTACTTTCCCCTTCAAGATAATAATATGACCAAGAAGACAACCAGGAAAGGTGATAAAGAGGTAGATAAAGTGAGATTTTCTTCACTGATACTTTCTTGTCTGGGAAGCTACTGAATTTAGACATTCTAGAGTCTTCCAGTCAATATGGGACACTATTATTATTCAGATAAAACTATGTCCATTCTTTAATATTAGTAAATTTGGTACATTTCTTTACTCTGATTATTACAAGATATAATCTTTTCATTTTGGATGTCAGCCTCCAAATCAGTCATTAGAATCATGCAAAACTTCCCCAAAATACAGAATGAGATAAGAATAAGCATTAACAAAATATTTTTAATGATTTATATCTTGCTCTCTTTTTGTCCTTTAAGAGAAGATTTCCTAGAGTTCCTATTCTGTTACCCTGAATCACAGTATTCTCCCAAAGAACTCTATTAAAGGAACTACTATAGTTAAGATATGTCCTCCTATTCAAACTTCAGGAATGGTGGTGTGGATGGCCTCATTCAGAAGTGGAATATTTAGTTTCTTTACTAATTATTAAACATTAATCACTATATTTATTCAGTCTTGAGACTAGAATGTGGTGATCTATAGCTATGGTATAAATCATATATTTTTGTTCATATTTTATGTGTCACTTCTCTCATTCCATCTCTTTTCTGCCATACTCTTTACAACTGAGACCATGAATCAAAGAAAATGGCTTATTTATATGTCTTTACCTTTTGCTCTTATGTAATATGAGTCCCTTAATCTTTATGAACATTCTTTTGTCTAGATAAGACTTCCTACTATGTCACATGATGCTTCACATTAAAATTATACTTCTGCTAAACTATAAAATTAAAGAAGTCAGAGTCCCTAATTTCTCTAAGTATATCAGTGCAGAAATGATTTGAGTGCATGAAAATTTGTGGGTATTCAATAAAAAATTCTCTAACAATGAAGGAAATTTCAAATATACAATTTCCTATGGATTACTCTACCTCTGTATAACATCTAATCACAGAATACTATGATTGAGTGTAACAAAATAGGAACTTTAGAAAATCTGTACTTAGAGGCCAGAATCAAAGGACAAAAGAGCAAAGAATATACTGTTCATTAAGTAGATGCTCCTCTAAGTGAATCTAAACTGATTTTCTTTCCCAGTCACTGAGTTCTACACAGGCCCTCTGTGGTCACCATAGAACCCTGAGCACTGGCCAGTGAGTCCAATCTCATCATTTCAAAACCCTTTAGCAGTTTTCACTTACAGATTTCTCCTAATCATCAGCTCTTAGCAGCAACAAAAGAGCAAGAGGGAAATAAAATAAGACCAAAAGATACATATTCAATGCAAAACAGCTCAGCCTGTTAGCCCCAAGCAACAAATAAGTGGAGAACATTCTCCACAGTGCAGTAAAGTATGTTTCTGGGAGGCTAATGCTTGATGCAAATCTGCCAGAGGCAACGTTAAAAAAAAAAAATCAACAAGCCAACAATAAAAGCAAACCAGACCTGCATTTTCTGTTCTTCCATATAGTTCACCCAGTCTTTGTCCATCATGTAGGATATCAAGTATTATTTTACAAGTAAGATTAGAAGAGATTAACAATCTTACATGAGCTATTAATCTTTTCTATTATATTATTTTTGCCTAAATTCTTCATTTTTAAATAGCATAGAAGATCAGATATTGCACAAGACGAAGATATTGTAGAAAATAATATGCTTGTTACAATGTGATCCTTTGCAGACCACCCACTAGTGAACTAGGGCAAATTTCTCTAAAATCAGAAAACACAATTAACTCTTTCATCTTACTTTTATTTATTTTATTTTATTTTATTTATTTATTTTTTTAAGATTTTATTTATTTGACAGTGAGAGATACAGCGAGAGAGGGAACACAAGCAGGGGGAGTGGGAGAGGGAGAAGCAGGCTTCCCGCTGAGCAGGGAGCCCAATGCGGGGCTCGATCCCAGGACCCCGGGATCATGACCTGAGCCGAAGGCAGACGCTTAACGACTGAGCCACCCAGGCGCCCCTCATCTTACTTTTAAATACTAAACCTGTTCACCCTACCTCTCCAGTTGGTGATGCTGGGTGTGAGATCATGCCAAAATCTTCCCAAAAGACCTCATAGCTATACCATTCCTTCTCAATGTCAGATGAAAAGCTAGTAAGAATATGCTATAGGCCAGAATCATACTTGACTTAACACACTTTCATTTGCCAACCTCCTGAAACGTACTACATACAGCTATAGTAGGAGTTTAGAATTAGAGCTATTCCTTGGATGTCCCAGGTGCTTTCATAGCCTACTCCAGTATTATAAACAGTGCAGGATATGGGCTTGAGCATCAACATGCACAAGCCCAGAAGAACCATCTACTCTCTAAAAGCCTTTTGAAAGTTTGGGGTGTGGGATAGTTAGCATGTTGAAGGCATTTACAGGGCTCTTCGCTAGTGAAGAGATATTTTTCAGTTTGCCTAGAATTTTTTTTTTTTCCCACAGCTGGTGATACACAGTACAGAATAAGGAAATAAGCACTTCCAGCCAATCCTTCAAGACTCTGTTCCAGCCACGGTAGAAGCACAATGTGAGAGGACTAACTGCTACAAAGACCTCCCAGCTTCTCATGCAATCTACGGACTGTCAGGCACATCTCTCAGTAGAAAGAGTTTGGGAGCCAACTGTAGGACTGTGTGCAGCCAACCAGGCACTGCCATTGAGAAATGGTTGCATGTAGTAGTTGTGTCTTCTTTTGACCAATAAAGTTTATTCCCTCTGATTAGTAGAAAGCAATTCTTGACATGTGTGGGTTCATGAATTTGCACTGGGACAGGAGTTAATTATTCATGTTCATCAATGGCATTAGAGTGTCCAAAGACCTTATTTAGAATCACTTAATAAATGTTGATTTCAAAATGTCCCTACTTTGAAGCTTGGACCTATAACACCCTATGTAAAAGCAGGTCTTCACAAAGTAATACAGTTCTTTGTCTTTTCCTCCCTTCTCCCCCTTTAACACACAGTTTTGTTTTTTTTTTTGCCACAGGTTGTGAAAAATTTGTTAAGTGTGTTATTCACACAGATTTGTAAGGCTATTTTTTTTTGTTTCATTAATTCTGCTAATTTATCAATTAATTTGGGTAATTCACTCCATTTTTACTACTCTCCTGATATGAGTCTTCCAATGTTGGCCATATGTTTTATTTTTTTTATTTTTTTATTTTTTTCAAAATCAAACAACTTTTTTTTTTTTTCAATGTTGGCTGTATGCTTTAAAATGTGCTTTCAGTGAGGCTGAGGTGGTCTCTATAATGGATGTTGGTGCAAAATCAAGGGGACTCTAGCAACAAGTTGGCAGCATGTGAAAGCCACTGTGCTTCTGTTAACTAGCCCTGAATTTTCAAAGGCAAGAATAGGGAGATGAAAAGAAGGGTTTGGATAGCATAAGACAGCTTCTCCTCCAGTATGTGAAAGATAATTACTCAGTGGGATTTACCTGGACAGAAGCCATGTGCTCTTGATGAGGCCTGCTTTCTTGCAAGGATAAGACTTTCTAGCTGGATTACAAAACAGAAAGTTGCATTCTAACCTGGAATGCCAAATAGCTCTAATAGAGAAATTGGAGCTCTACAAATGTTTTTAACAAGAGAGTTCAAGATCAAGACAGGGATACCCCTTAGAAATGTGGATGCTGGGATCACAATTGATGAAAACCAATCGTTCCTTTAGTGATAGAGAGTATGTAGATATGTGCACCTTAACAAAAGGTCTCAAATGTATGATGGAGGGCAGAATGGGAGAGAAGAACAGAATTCAGCTTGTCTACACAGTCTAAAACAGCCAGTCCATTCTCTCCTTAGAACTCAAAGGAGAGGTGTAGGGATGGACAGAAGCTTCCAAATGACTATGAGAAGAAAATGAATAAAAACTCTAGGAATTAGAATGGCTCACAATCTGTTAAATAGTTAAATATTACAACCTCTACTCAACCGTTTAGTATTTTAATAGATGGATCTTTTGATCCATCGCTTATAATATCTTGCGGTTTTTTGAAACATAGGAACCAGCCCAGGAAGTCTGCAGTTGGAAGGAATGGATCTGGCAGAATCTACAATGCAGGTTTAGGAATTCCTGGTAATTGTTAGTACTTTGAGAAGGAAGGCAGGAAAGAGTTTGCTTTGAAAGGAGATCTATCAGGGGAGTTAATCATGCTGTCTCTCCAGGGAATCTTCTTTCAACTTCCTGAGCAAACTCACCCTACAATATCTACATCAATATCTGTACCTTTATTTCACTTTTACCCCACACTAGGCTATTTCAATAATAGGCTATTTGCAATCTACTGGATTTACCAATAGTTGATTTAACTAAAATAGTCTTTTTACAATTTAATCAATCATTACCTAAAAACTGCCATGATTTTAGCCTTTGAAATTTTAAATCTGAGTTTCACATATATATTCTTGAAAATTATGTGGCTCAGAGAGGAGATTCTGAAATATTTTCCTAAGTACTAGTGAGTTTAAACTTTTGGAATTCCAGTGTTCAGATACTTTATGTTTTGTTTTATTTTATTTTGTTTTAGTATATTCAGGCAGATGGAGAAAACCAGAGAAGTATCAACAAAAAAATAATAAATAAGGGAAGCATAAGAGAATGTGAGGCAGAGAGAGAAAGATTCATATATAAACTCAGTGTGAGACAGTGTGAGAAACAGAATGAGAAAGTGAAGAGAGAGACAGGGAGAGAGAGAGAGATGCTGCAGACAAACTATTGGAGAATCAGATAAAAAAGCTGATATGAAAAGCCAAAAGAAATTCTAGAATAGATGTTCAGAATGACTTTTCTTTAAGTAGAAGGTACAGAAAAGAGAAATAACAATATCTGCGTATGGAAATGTTAGGTCACGCTCTCCCTCTTTTCATCTCAAGTCCCACACCCTTTCTCCCACTCCCCTGTAAAAGAGCAAACCTGAAAGATCAGTAAATGATGTAGGGAAGAGAAGTCTAGAAATTTAGAAATGTTTTCACTGTATGTTTTATGATTATGAAAAGCACCTGTTCTGCATCAAAAATTCAGAAAAGATGGAAAAATACAGATAAAACAAAACCATCAGAAGATTAACAATGCTTATCTCTGATGATTTATAAAGTTATACAGCCACACTTAAATTTAATTGGAATCATACTGAGCTTATAATTTATAAATTATACCCTTATAAATGTACATAACTTTGAAAATGATTTTAAAAATGATTCTGTTAGACAAGTAGTGTGTGTTAATCACTGAATAATATACTTTCCTCTTACCTACTTACCAGTAGCTCTAGAAGGTGTTCCCACAGAATAGAAATTCTGAGACAACCAACATTGACACCTATGTAGTATGTCAGGTATGAGAGTAGACTTTAATGTAACTCACTGTGCTCAGTAAAATAAACCTTAGCTGGAGAAGTTGTTTCTCTAAGCTGCAAAGGCTCTCCCTCACTAACACTCTCAGGATTTGTAAGTGATTTCTACACTGTCTCTAACTAACACTGGGCTGTGTTCCCAGGTACATTTGTTGCTGTGTGGTGTGGGAATCTGAAATTAGAGTAGTGTAATTGGAGCAAGCAGACTGAGGAAGTTCAAATCTCGGCTCCACAACATATCAGCTACAATAATTTAGGCAAATTATTTCACCTCTTTAAGTCTGTTTCTTCACTGGATTGTTTTTGGACTTAATAAATCACTACATGTAAAGACCTTAGAGTAGCACCTGGCATATGGAAAATTATCAGTAATTTTTACATAGAACTGTTGATATTGTCGTTGTCTTATCAGTACCATTGCTATTATTTATAGCCACAAACATGGAATGAGGAAAGATGAGATGGGAGACATTTTTAAAAAATGAATCAAGTGGGTCAATAATTGTTAAGATACAAGAGGCAATAAGGAGGGTCCCAAAAATGTCCACTATGAGGAAAACACTGATTGAGATATAATTTAGTGAGCAGAACTTCTGAATGGGAAGAGAGGAAATAGTAGAAGACCACGTGGAAAACAATGAACTTTATCTAAACCCTGTGTTCCCATTCCAGGAAAGCAGGAATGGTTAGAAAATCTCCCCACTCTGTGTTCCAGGAAATGGCTAACTGCAAAGGACCCCAGTGCCCTCACATAATATGAGGTAAGGCTCGTCTTCATTCTTCCTCATGACTTTCATAAGAGTCTGATAACTCCCCACCCCTATCAACCCCCAAGCTTCCTTCCTTCCTACTGCAACAGCCTGAATAACATATCTGTAAATGGTCTGGCCTTTTGTTTTTTGCATGTGTCACAATGTTCTCTGTGCTGGGTTGCCCTTTGGAAACATAGGCTGGGAGCAGTGCCCAGAACAATCCTGGACAGTGCATGGGATGGTAGATGAGGGTAGAAAGGGGAATTGTTATTCCTATTTGAGTGTGAACCTGTTCATTATATTATCCCTTATTTCACAAAATATATGCATTCCATAAATACATTTTTTTCTGGTGCCTTAGGGTCTGCTATTAGAAAACAGGAGATCCCTGGGTATAATGAAATCCTGAAATGTAATAAAACAGACACTTAAGCAAGCAGTAGTACCACTTTTTACACTCACATATTTAAGAGAAACAGTAACTTTGCTTTTACAAAACATTAACAGTAATACTCTCAGCATTTATAATCTTGTGATACCCACCGAATAAGTCACCATAATGAAAATACTGAAAGTGAACCCCTCAGGTAGATTTTAGACTCTGATGATCTGCATATGCTTTGGAACATCCCTCCATGTGGGTCATAAAGTTAGGAATTTGGCATTCTTTGTCTATTCAGTTTTGTTATTATGTCAGCAGGGTGCAGAGTCCCTACATTTTATTACGTTTTCCTTTTATTTTATGCCATTGGGTTAGCGGTCGAATATCACCACTTTTAGTATCCAGGATATCTGGCAAATGTAGATGCTTTTCAATAGTGTTTTATGAAGTGGAAGGAATTGTTTTGCTTATTATTCATCTCTTTATAATTGTTTGCAGGTTTTAAAGGTTTTTGGAAACACTTTAAATGGAATCCTTAGTCTAGCTCAGATTTTATGGCCTGATAAAGTGGAAACAATGTGGCATGCATTTGGGGGACTTATTTTTCTTAAAATAAGCCAATATATTTATGTTACTTTTAATAAGGACTGAATGGGGGGGGCAAAACAGGGAGGGGAGTTAGTAATAAATGGTAAAGGCCAATATTTGTTGAGCATCTATTCTGTGCCAGGCATTACTCAAATATATTTATATTTTTTATATATTTTGGGTACTCTATCCCCATTTTACAGAAAGAAAGTGAGTCACAGATAGGTCAATTACATTGCTCCAGGAATCTTAGTTAATAAATGGTGGAGCTGGGAATAGAATCTGGTCCACTCTCAACTGTTTGCTTCCTACATTTCTTGCAGAGCTATAATCCTATTATTTCTCTTTGCCTCTGTCCTGGTTCAATCTCTTATTTTTTCTCTAGTTCATATCTTTCTCTTTTTTATTTATTTAGTCATTTTGGTAGAACACATCTTTTAAGAACTTCATGATTAAGATGTGTGACATGTAAATTATGTGATGAATTTGATGTCTATCAACCAAGTGTGAGGGTAAAAAAAACAAAAACAACTTTGTTGAGTAGAGAATGCTAGGTTGGAAATTATTTTCCTCCTAAATTTTGATGATATTCTCCATTGAATTCTAAACCCCAGTTTTGCTATTGAAAAGTCCAAAATCACTTAACATCTGATCCTTTGAATGTGACTTGCTTTTCCATTTTTTTTTTTCCCCACTTGGATGTTCACTGGTTCTTGTGTTTGTCCCAGTGTTCTGAAATTTCAAGGTGAAGTGCCTTAAGGTGGGTCTACTCACCATGTGCTTTCAATCATTTCAATCTGGAAATTCATAGTTTTCAGTTTAGGAAGTCTTTATGGAATGATTTCATTAGTGATTTCCTCCCTTCCTTTACCTCAACTTTCTGTTTTTGTAATTACTATTATTTGGATGGTAGGTCTTCTAGATTTGTCCTGTAATGCAATCTTTTTTTTTCTTTTTCTTCTGTTTGCCACCTTTTTTTTTTTTTTGTCTTTTGCCTCCAGTTCCTAGGAGATTTTCTCAGCTTTTAATGTCAACATATCTACTGAGTTTTCCTTTCTACCCTTATGTTATAAATTTCCAACACCTCTTTTCAATCTCCAATATTTTCTCTTGTCAAGAATATTAATGATATTTAAAAGTTTTTTTCTGTTCAAACCCTCTCTCTTTTCTTCAAGTTGCTATTATTGTTTATTTTTGTTTCTTTCTTTCATATTCTTTCAGTCATTCCATAGGTATCTGGTAATCTTCATATGCTATTCATATTTAAAATGGGTAATAAAATGTGAGTTATTGGAAGACTTTCTCTAGGAGCCATCTCAGAAGTTTAACCACCATGAGGCTGCCATGCTGGAAAGTCCATCAATATTAAGTACTCGGGCCAAGAATTCTAGCTGAGCCCCCCTGTCTAGGCATGCTGTCAAGGTGACAGACAATTGAGTGAAGCCCATCTGAACCCTCCAGACCAGCCCAACTGTGGGCTGAATACCATGGAGCAACTTCTGTCAACACCATATCAGCTAGTCAAGCCTTGTGTAAATTCCTGAATGTTGAGAAAAAATAAAATGGTGGTTGTTTAAGCCACTAAGATCTGGGTAATTTTTAGTGCAACAAGGGATAATCAAAACACTAGATTTATATGTACTAACATGGAAAAGTGATGTCCAAAATACTGGTAAATTAAAATAAATGCATCTTGTTATAATGATCAAAGATTTGGTGACTCAAAACTCTAATGTATGGGTGGGACTCCTTGACTAAGAACTTGACTCCAAGAGCAATATTCCTCTAAGAAACAACATAGCATTTTCCCCCTGTTATTTATTTATTTTTAAGTAAACTTGTAGAACAGTTTTAGATTTATAGAAAAATTGCAAAGACAGTACAAAGTTCCCATAAACCCTAAACAATTTCCCCCTATTATTAACAACTTACCTTAGTACGGTACATTTCACAATTTATGGGCTAACATTAATACATAATTATTATTAACTAAAATTCATAGATTATTCATATTTCCTTAGTTTTTGCCTAATGTCCTTTTTCTCTTCCAGGATTCCACATTAGTTGTCAAGTCTCCTTAGGCTCCTCTTGGCTGTGACATTTTCTCAGATTTTCCCTGTTTTTGATGACTTTGATAGTCTTGAGGATAGTGGTTTGGTATTTTATAGGATCCTCTAATAAAATTTATCTGATGTTTGTCTTTTAATTAGACTGGAGTTATGGGTCTTTGGGAGGAAACCACAGGGGTAAATGCCATTTACATTATCTCTTATTATGAAGGGTATGTTCATACTTACTATAGAAATATCATGTACCCTACTCTTAACTGTATCTGGTATCCCCAGTACAGAGACACTGTTTTACTTTCTCCAGGAGAATGAACCTAAATTATGTTGCTTGGTTTAGCTAAGAAGAATCAGCCAGGAGCATGGAGAGAAAAGATTTAGGGATTTAATTCACTTTTAAGCATCAAACAACTTCTCTTATTTTAGTTGCTCCCCCATCCTAATCTTGACCTTTCCCCAACTTCCAATGGTATATGGTACTGCCAATTCCTGAACAGTTCATAGGAAGAACTAGTTTGGTTTTCAGCTCTCCTTGTTACTGGCTTAGACTTCAGAATTTTCCTGTCTGCTAACTCACTTTCACTCATCCCTGTGCTTTACAGCTCCCAAAATTGCTTTTGCTGTGCTCTCTTGTCTTGTTCTCCCCACCTCCCCTGTATGTATGTCTTTAGGGAAGAAGAATTCCTTTATAGTAGGTATCGTACAGTCTGGGTGTGTTCAATCCACCATCTTTTCGCAGATTTGTTTAGGATTACAGAGTTAGCTCTGTGAGACCAGAGGCTCTGTCTTACTTATTTTTGTGTCCCCCATCACCCACACACATGCCTGATAAAGAGTAGGAGTTAATCTGAATTTCTGTAAATGAAAATAGGAAGCAGAGCCAGGACTCAAATACAAATCTAAATCCAAGTTAATTTTTATTTTTTACATTACACTAAACTTCCACCCCACATCAATTATAAAGTTTGTACTTTCAACATTTAAAATGGAATTTTTCATCCATAAGATCATGCAGATCAGTGCGTTTCAAATTTTTATGTGCATACAAATGCCCTGAGGATCTCTTAAAATGTAGATTCTGATTCAGTAAGTCTGGGCAGGGCTGAGTCTCTGCTGGTCCAAGGACCACAAACATGTAAGCAAGGATGTTTAGTAATGGCACTATATATTCTGGCATTGTAAAATGTCATTACACATCTTATTTCTATTGTAGAGGTACTATTTGCATAAAAATTTTGTCAAAGTCAGGACTTGGTAGCAGATAGTGAGTTGTCCTGGGTAAAGAAAGAACTAGGAGCTCAGGTCAACCTACCAGTTGAATAAAGACATAGGATATAATGTGAGTACAGCCGGCTTTTAAGAAAACAAAACAAAACAAAGCATGTGTGTGTGTGCGTGTGTGTGTGTACGTATTTATGTATTCATTTCAGTGGGAACTAGATTCCATCCATAAGATAAATGGCTGGGAGTAGAAATGATTACATGACTACGTGTGTGTGTGTGTGTGTGTGTGTGTGTGTGTATATCATACTTTATACATTATATCAAACTGATTTAAAGTGGCTTACCTATGCATGAAAGTAGTATTTACTAAAAGAAGCAAGGGAATCAAAGCAAAGGGAAAATGACAATAAGAAAGATAAAATAAAACAAATGTTGAGGTTAGAACACAATATGTGTTGTGACTTCTGCACATTAATGATAGGGGTATCATAAATATAGCTCTTGGTAGTTAGTGCAAAAGTGGATAAATACACAATCATTTACATAAGTCACTTTGGCTAAAAAGACAATTTTTTTTACTTTATCTTTATAAAGAGGAGGCCATGTAATGTTCCATACAACACTGTCAAGGACAGCCTTATAATATCTGTCTTAGAAGGCAACCCAGATAATAAAAAGTTTTTCAGGCATGCCTTTGGGTGTTAGGGATGGAGAGACAAAATGACACACTTTTTAAAGGAGCTCACAGTCCTAGGGATAGATTAAGAAATTTCAACTAAGATGTGTTTAATAGAAGTACAAGGTATGCTGGTAGCCCAAATGAGGAAGAAATTAACTCAAGAAGAGGAATAGTGGGGGGTGTAGACTGGTTTATGGAGTAAGAAATAAAAGCATGCCTGAACAAATGTATATTACATGTTGGCAAATCTCTAAGAATACACAATCTCAATCTAAGTAGGTTCTGCACTGTGGTCAGTAGATATGAAAACAAGTACAACAGAAAAGAAAAGAAAGAAGGAGAAGAACATTTTTGCAGTTAGAGAATTCTGGCAGCAAGTGTGTGGAAACCAGTCCCTGGGAGACAGATGTTCAGGAGTGAGACTAGAGACAATATAGGAGCCCAGTAACTCTTTACTTGCAGCAGAAGTCAGGGACACAAGCTTCTGAAAAGCCAATGTAAGGACAGTTACCAAAGTGAGGTTCACAGGAAGCTGAGGCCAGCTTCTGGAGCAATCCAGCAGGCTAGATGAATGGCCCTTAACCAGTTTTGGTTCCCAGATACTTTTGAAAATTTGACTAAGGTATTTAACTTCTACTTAGAAAAGCTTCAGATGTACACACACATATAAAGTTTTGGTTTGGGCTCAGGGGTTTTAAGACTATCACAGACCTTTTTAAGCTTTCCCTGGACTCTGAGTTTATAAAACAGAAATAAAAACACAAAAAGCAAGCTAAATTTGATGGATGCATCAGGCTAGCATCATAACTTGAGGTTGGGAACCATTTAGATATTCTTGGTAACTCCCTTTAATTGTATGCTCATCAAATAACCTTCTGATTACAGAATATCAACAATTTCAGGTGGATGACAGATTCCATGAAGCCCATTACGGGAACTTCAGGTTAAGAACACTCAAGCTAGGGGCAATGTGATGATCTAGAGTCACGAAGGTCACAACATCTTCAAATTTTTCATCCCAATCACGTTTCATTTGTGTGCACTTTCCTCATTACTTGAACTTACTGGCCTTTCTGCAGACCTTTTCACCCAATAATAGTTGCTTACTGTAAGACCTACAGCTAAAAACTTAAATACTGCATTCTTGTTTAGCATTGAGACCTCAGTGAGTAAAAGATAAGTACTTCGTCAATGTACAAATATTGAGCCCAGCAACAAGTTTGCCACTTTTCTGACCTTCCCAGGAAAAACAACCACAAACTTCCATGGGTCATGAAAATTTATTTATTCTTGAGTCAGTTCCTGGGGGATATCATGCACTATTTTTTAATCTGCACAATTTTGACTTTACCTAAACTTTCTTACAGATTTTTAAAAATGAATCACAAACTTCTCTCACAATTAGGATAATAACTGACAATGTTTGGTTGATACAGTATACTTCATTCTCTGCCAAGTTCTCTAGAACCTATAAATGGTAGCTCACATTTAGTGAGATTCTCAGGTGGTGCCAAACATTCCTCTGTATACAACATGAGTATCATCTCAATGAAACTTTCTACCAGCAACGCTATGAGGTAGGTGCTATTATTATAACCACTTTAGAGATGAAAAAACTGATAGGTTAAGCAATTTGCCTAAGCTGTATAACCTTAAATGGCAGAGGCAGGTCAAAATTCAGGCAGGTTGCTTTCAAAGCCTGCACTTTTCATTATTTCAATATACCCCCTTCTCAACTGTGCAAATATAAAAATTAAAATATCAAAACATTGCAAATAAGATAAAAGTGGAAACAACAGAGAAAACTGATTCAATATTATTACTTGAATTTGGTTGAATTTTTGCTGTCATTCAGATATAGATTGTAGAAATAAATTTAGTGGGCTGGAAAAAATATTCACAATATATTCTTGAATGAATAAAGCAAATATACTCTACAGTAAAACCTACTTATACATACACCCATAATACCTACACAGACACTCACACATACAAAGGATATATATCAAAATGTTAATTATGATGATTACCAAGTAGTACAAAGTTAATTATGATGATTACCAAGTAGTGGGTAAATAGGTAGTTTTCATTTATTTTCTCAAGAACACTCTTCTGATCTTTGCACAGCTGGATTCTTTTTGTTTTTTAGAGCTTAGTTCAAATGTCACCTTATCAGAGAGGCTTTCCCTGATGCCCTAGTAGTCTGAAGGAGACACTTAGGTACTCTCTTTATATCTCTATATGATAAGAATTATATCATCACGCTTCAATATTACATTTTATTAGTACTTTTTATATGTTTTTATTGTCTATCATTTACGCTGTAAGTAATCTCCAAGTATGAATACCACATCCCTCTTGTTCACTTCTGTATATTCCCATGATTTAGAAAGTTGTGTGAGTGCTCTGTAAATAGTTACTGAATAATGAGTGAACAAATAACAAATGAATAAATGATATATCTACCATTTAACATACTCTTATAACATGTCATTTTACCACAGCAAATCTCAACCTCAAATTTAACTAAAGGAAGCTCACTGATTTTTTCCTTCCACTTATCTCCACATGTAACTGGTTCATGCTGGCCTATCGTAACCATGGGAGACATGGAGGAGATGTTCCCTGCCCTTAGAAAGTTACATCCAGTGGGTTTGAAAGACTTTTAAACAAATAACTCTATCATAATAAGGGATACACAAGAGTAAATATCAACCAAAGGCACTCAGAAGAAAGACTAACTTGAGTTACTTTCAAAGAGGAGAAGCCAAAATAGCTCACTTGTTTTTTAAATTTATCAAAAAATTACAAAAGCAATTCCCATGGAGAAATCAATAGTAGGAAAACAGTAGTAAATTATTAGTGTTTGATCAGGTCTCCTCTGCCCATTTATAGATAGATATAACCAAAGGTAGAGGGAGCTGCTTTCTCATTTGGGTAAGAGTGATTGTGTCCTAATAGGAGCTTTGAGAAAGTGGCCCGCGACACCTCCTGCAGCCAAGGGCCACAGCTGAAGCATTTTTCTCAGAGATATAGTTTACCCTCTGCATATATTCTAAATTGAACTTGTAACTCTGACAAAGCCTATGGAAAGAAATAACAAGGAAAGTCTAGATTTTTCAACTTCAGTGACATTCCAATAATAGGCAAAGCTGTAACACATGGAAAATATTATGATGTAGAAGAAAATTGAAAGAGTAATAACAATTATTAATTTACCATGGAACTTGAAGAACAAAAACCATTCTGTTTTAGCTGCTACACTCTCTTCTTTACCTCTCATTAAAACCATTGTGAATCAAAAGTGTTTTATTGGATTATGTTTTTATTTTAAATGAATAAGTGTACCCAGGATAGTAGGTCTGATTAATGGAAAAAAGAAAAAAAAATCTCCATTTGCTCTGAAACTTTGTTAGCATAGCAGATATTCGTCAGGTTTACACAACCCATCCTTGGAGTATGTCCTAAATGCCTTGCCTTTGATGCTGTACAATAGTCCCATAAATTTTGAGATGACTTAAGTCAGATAACACAAGGTATGATTTAGAGAAAAGGTCTATTCATTAAGGAACTACAGGAATACAACTCTGGAACAAGGGGCCACATGCCTTCTTTCCCAGCAAGATATGATTTAGAGAACAAGACCTATACACTCAGAAACTATAAGAATATAACTATGGGTTTGGTTACCAGAGGAGCAGTGGGTGGGAGGTTGGGTGAAATAGGTGATGGGGATTAAAGATTACACTTATCATTATGATCACTGAGTAATGTATAGAAATGTTGAATCACTATATTGTATACCAAAACTAATATAATACTGTATTTTAACAATAATGGAATTAAAATAAAAAAAACTTAATAAAAAAAGAATCTAAATATGAAGCAAAGATTCCTTACTACCTAACATGGTTGGACCACCAGGCATAAAATCAACAAATATGAAATTTTTTCATATGTCTGGTGGAAGACTAACTTCTCATCCAGAAAGAACAATGATAACACTCAGCATCGTCCACTGATGTTCAAAAATAAGAAGTAACTGAGCAACTTGAATGGAGAAAGACCCAAAAAGTTTCTTTATCACTGAAACTTTTACAGTTTGAATAAAGACCTACCACTCCTATACCCTCAGATAATCAAAGACATCATTTCTTCTCACACATAATCATTATTTGTGGGCTCTGAAGCCTTTTGAGTTGCTCCAGAGTTATACCAGAGTATTACATTCCCAAACTATTCCAGTCTTCAGGAAACCATTCAGGTGCAGTCTTTGTCTCAAGCCTTAAAAAGCCTATTCAGATTAAATTATTTAGAAAAAAAATCTAAATATATATCCTTAACATTTAAGCATTTTAAGTTAATTAAAATGTAAATAACTTTGACAACATTTTAGAGTCTATTTACCACTAACCATATTTATAAAAGCATATTACAGTTGGGTACAAGTTTCTGGCCAAGAGAGATGTGAAAACACAAAATAAAAGTGTAAAAATGTGAGGAAAATAAAAAAGATAGTAAATATTCTTCATTCAACTTTAAAACTACAGAATGTGTGGAGTTAGGAGCTAAGTAAAGAAATTAAGTTGTTTATAGCGGTTAGAGACTGCTTGTAGACATGGAGATAGTCATGCACGCAGTCAAAGAAGAAAATACAATTGAGGTCACAAATATTTGGAAGTTTTACAAAAATATTCATTTTACACATGTGAACAATTACTGTTTTCATTTGAAAACATCACTCTGAATTTTGCACAGCAAAAAACTGACTGGCTTTTGCTAATTTGAGGAGCACAAAGAGGATAGCAGTGTCTGGAAGGATGCTGATATTTTGGGTTTCAAAAGGGGAGAGTTAGAAAAAGAAATTCCTCTCTGTAGCATTTCAGGGTCATTTATTTTTCAGGGACCTCTGGCTTAGCCTGATGTCCTCCCATTGTGTGTGATGTCCTAGCTCCTGTTGTCTCTTTCCCACTTGAAAGCAGAGAATGGTTTCTGTTATAGGGAGCAAGACAGTGACAAACTCATTTCCATATCTAAAGCCAGCTCTGAAATATCATCATATAATGAAGCTTTTATGAGAACAAAATGAGACTTCATTTGTTTCATATGTATTTTTCCCCAACAATAATCAAGAGATGCCATCTTTTTGGGATATTCTGTTTGCTTTTCCTTTCTCTACTTCTCTCCATTTCATAGTTGTTAATTACTTACTGCAGTTTCTTTTTTCTTCCTCCTACTTTTCTCTTTTTTTCAGCAGGTCCCTTTATCTTTTCTTGGTGTCTATGTTCTTTCTTGTGATCCTTCTTTCTTGGTTGAATTTTCAACCAGGGGCATTCTTCCCTTCATGTATCCTCCTTCACCGCTTTGACTCTCTTCTCAGCTTTTCCAACACTCTCCCCAACGCTTTTCTTTAACTCCCCTCAACTAGCCTGTCCTATACTCAACAGAATTTATTTCCACAGATTGATTGCATTTATTTGCTGCTCTATTTCAGTTGGGAAAACAATGAAATGGAGGAGCATTTTGTACATTAGAGGAGTTGTGTTCTGAACTCACTTTCAATCCACTACTCATAACGAGCTTTATAAACTAGGGCAGTCTTAAAACAAACAAACGAACAAACAAATAAAAACTTGGAAGAGTGTACTTGGTGGTATTTTGTCTGGCAACAATGAAAACTGGAAATGACTTTTAATTAGTAACCAAAAGAGAAAAGACAGTAAGGGTTAGGGAATTAGGATCTTTGGTTGTACCGGAGCTCATTGCTTTTTCAAGGTAAATGATATTCTTTTACACACTAAGAGATCTATAACTGTGGGGGAAATGTGGATAATAGAATCTGAACTCTGACTCTCTAACTCCATTTTTTATCCATTTGCAGGCAGGTTTCTTCTGTAGATACCATGGATGAAGAGAAAAGGCTTTTTGTTGGTGGTGGTGTTTTTTGTTTTTGTTTTTGATTTTGGCTTTTTTTTTTTTTTTTTGAATTGGGGGTTAGAAGATTGAAAAACTGAAATAAACATGGCTGTGAACTTTGAATATATTGATCGGAAGCTTCTATATGAAATGAAAAATCATAATAAAAACAAGGAAACTGAAACAAGCAGCTAACACATCTGGATTTTCTGTTTGGCAATGTGAAAACTCAACTTGAATCTCAGCCAGTCAATAGGAGTCATGACCCATCTAGCTGCCTCAATGTAACTGGTGAAATCTGAGGATCTATGGAGGCAGAATGTTAGAAGACAAGTCCCTCTCAAGAGCATTATCAATGGGACATGCCCAAAGGACATCAATCCCTCTGCCAAATTTTTGTTGGAAGGAAGGCAGAGTTGAATCAAGGTCTAATGAATAATAGAAAATAATATCATGGATTATGTCCTTTATTTATACTTGTTAAGCATACAAGTCAAGAGTCAGAGCACTATGTTGGGTGCTTGCAGATATGAATAGATCTTACTGAGATAAGAATTTAGCTGGAGAGCTGATAAAAATCTGTCAATAAATCCTACTACTTGCACATGAGATTTGTCTGGATCCTATCTCTTCCTTGCTCTGGGGAAATTCAAGGCATTCTATGAAATAGAAATCTAGGTAAAATGAGAATTCCCGTTTAGGTCCTAACTAGTCATTTCTGTAAACTTCTCAGATGTCTGGATTCATGTATTTTGATTCATTTATAAGGAATAATTAAAATGATATAGCAGGTATCTCCAAGATTTGCTAGGAACTGCCTACTAATAAAATGAAAATTCATATGCTTGTATTATTTAATTTATCACATGAAAGTTCAATTAATTTAGATACCAAACAAGTTTGATTTATATGTTGAATTATATAGTCACTGATACGATTGTTTGAACAATTTTCTGTGGCTGTTGATAATCACATCCAACTGACACATATGTGCATTGGTCAGAAGATACAGATATATCCTTCCCATTCCTTTGCATCTATGAGCCCCACCTTAGTCAAATTCAACTAATGTTCTTTTTTCCAACAGGTGGATAAAAGGCAAAAAAGAAGAGAAACACATGTTCAAATTAATACTATCAGAATACGTTTGCAAGTCTTGAATCATTTTCAGGAGATGTGCAAATTCACAAGTACAAAAGTACCATATTTAAAAATAAAACTTGAGGGAAAAAAGTTCCTTTAATACACCTTCTCACAAAGGGAATTAGTGTCTCTAGACAGTCTAAATGCTGAGTAAGCAAATATTTTCTTCTCAGTGTTTGTGGATGGTTCTTGTAGCAACATCACCTCATGAGGCAAATAGTGAAACCCTTTGACTTTACGATGGAGACAAACTAAAAAATGAAGCATTTCTTTATTGCTGTTTTTTATTTATTAGGAGAATTAATTTTAAGCAACATATATTTCCTCTAAAACTACTATTGTTAAGGGTCAACTTCATACATCATACTGCTTAGCATCTCTAATAGAAGTTTTCAAGGTGCTCAGCCGGTTCCTCAAGTCTTAGTTTTATTTTCATTATCACCACTAGGCCAGGTGCTTTCACCACAAAGCACGGGGTGATCCAGGCCCATTGGGTGCTTTTATTGGCTCATTTTAGTTTTTTTTTTTTTTTTAAGATTTTATTTATTTATTTGACAGAGACAGAGACAGCGAGAGCAGGAACACAAGCAGGGGGAGTGGGAGAGGGAGAAGCAGACTTCCCGCGGAGCAGTGAGCCCGATGCGGGGCTCGATCCCAGGACTCTGGGATCATGACCTGAGCCGAAGGCAGTTGCTTAACCAACTGAGCCACCCAGGCGCCCTCATTTTAGTTTTTAATTAGAATCTCTGGTGTGATTGTCTGCATCTATCAAAGGTTAACATTCACTCAGTCATTTAATAAACATTTATGGAATGTTTTCTCAGGGAATGCCCTACGTTTGGTGGATATCAGGAGTGAAGATATAATTGTTGCCCTGACAAGATCATAGCATAGTGAAAGAAGAGTCATATTGATTGGATAATTATGGCCAATCAGAGCCCTTTTTATAGAGATCTGTTCATTTATTTCTCCCATGAAAAGAATGAAGATCTCAGACAAGTTGGCCAATTTTATGCAGCTGGATAGAAAAGTAGTGGAATTCATCATACACCTGAGTTTCTGGCTCCAAAGCCATACTTCTTTCCCACTAAATGATGTTTCTGGAAACTGGTGGAGCAGTTTCCCCCCACTATTCTTTAGTGAATGCACACATTCCCATCATGTCCATGGGTGAGAAGTTAACTGGATTTGTTCATGTTATTCCCCCTCAGAGCACATTCTCACAGCCATAGCTCCCATAATTGTACTGTGATCTGCATCTATAATAGACAAAGTTTAGGAAACAGCTGTGCTGCCACCTATTTGGATTGTACATTGGGACACATTTCAACATTTCAAAGTACAATATCATTTAAGTGATCATTATCACTATATGTGAGGTCTGTCCCATCACTATAATTGAATAAGACATTACTCACACTGTATGGTAAGGTGACTTAGAGAAAAGATCCAGACAACATACTTCATTAACTAAGATTAATAAGTAGAATAAGAACACAATGCAGAAAAGAGGGAAATTTTTAATTCTCACTTCCATGTGACCTCCACAAAGAAAAAGAACATTAAAACAAGTCACTAATATTTTTGCTCAATGCCAATCATATGTCACCTGAGTTAACTAAAAACCTTTCAGCAATGTGACAACATTCCTGGGTATTTGTCAAAAACAAATGTTCAGGCTACTGAAAAATATAAAATTACAAGGAGAATGGATTCAAGAAGTTCATAGATGTCCACAGTACAGCAAGAGTGTGTAAGACTACGTGATTATATTACATCCATGATATCCCTTGAAAAACTTAACAAAATATGGCTTCACAAGAGCTTGATAGGTGGCAATAAGAAATATCGATAAAAATTTACTTGGCAACACAGAAGGGTCAAATAACAGACTAGTTACATAATGTAATTAAAAATCCTGAACTTTCTTTTTGCATACACAACAGCTTATGGCAAAGCTCTGAGTAAATCATGAACACAGAGTGGAAATGCATTGCACTTCACAGAACATCCTCAGGCCAAAAAAGACAAACAGGAGAGGCTCTGATTAAATATTTGCTCAGAATATACCCTCTGATAATATAGCACCAATTTCCTACCTTGAGTAAATAGCATCCCCCTTTCCCAAGGTAAGTAGGTCTCTGATATATTGGATTTTATTTACAAAAAGGAACTCTGGTCACAAAGCACACAGCAGTTATGTGAAGGGTATGGCCCAGCTTGTCTCCAAACATAGTCAGTATGACCTTTGGCAAGGGCCCAGTAGAAATCACTTTCCCTAAAGGAAGCCCAAACCCCTTTCCCTATAATCCAGCTAGCACGATATGGTGTTAATGAAGCAAGCCCTGCTTCCAGTGGCCACAACACAAATTGCCTCATTTGGCTTGGTCACTAGAAGGACAAAAGCCAGGTGGAGATGTGCTCATGTGAGCATATCCAAGGTTTCCATGGAAATTCTACTTTTTCTGCCTGACCGGCCCTAGGGATGCATACAGCCCTGCAGGGATATGAGATCTCTTTCTTGGGGGCAGCCCAGTAGAAAGTAAAGCCTTGAGAGATGCACTGGACTCCAGATTCTAGGTGTTTATCTGGAGGGTAATTAGAGGAATTGGGTTATCAATCTCACTTTCAACATTCACTGTATTTTTTTTAAAGATTTTATTTATTTATTTGACAGAGAGACAGAGAGAGAGCACAAGTAGACAGAGCGGCAGGCAGAAGCAGGCTCTCTGCTGAGCAGGGAGCCTGATGCGGGGCTCGATCCCAGAACCCTGGGATCATGACCAGAGCTGAAAGCAGACGCTTAACCGATTGAACCACCCAGGCACCCCAATATTCACTATATTCTGGACACCAGCTCCAAAACAGCAGCCCAATATTCTTTTATTGCTGAGTCCAAATATAAAGATGAACAAGCTTTCCCAAGCATATCAGGGAACACTCTCAGTAGTTTTAAAGACAATATTTTAAGGAGACAAATGCTCTGGGTAACTGTACTAAAAACCATGCTTTCTAGCCCATCTCATGGCTGTTCTATCTAGCCAACTTTCTTTTTCTCCTTCATTTCATTTATCTGTCACTGCCTCCTACCCACCTTGTTACCTGTTTCTCTTAATTATAAAACTGTTTTCTATGTTCCATGGAATCCCTTGGAAGGTTATTTGGCTGATCAAGAATCCTACAAGCTGGTAGGGTGATTTAGTATACGAAAGCCATCAGCATATGGATAGAATATTTGGGCTGATGAAATCTCAACTGTGTAGGTACAAATGTAGGTAGGAAAAATTCTAACATGAGCTGGCTTGTCCTTTCAAACATAGTTCAGTCATCCAATGCCTGACTGAAAAAAATAATAAGTATCTAATATGAAAACATGGATGATAAATATTGCCATTTTAAAGATAAGGCTTCAGAGTTGTGAAAAGATACTTGTATTTTTTCAATACATTGTTGAGTGAGTATGTTAAAAATATAATTTGAAGGGGGCATCTTTTTGATGATAATGATGAAACTCAAAAATGTTTTATTCTTATTCTTACTTTTTTATTTTCACTTTTTAAACATTTTGTCATTAAAAGTTTTTAAATAAAATATATGTAGTATAGCACAGATTCTTCCACATAAATTAAAAAATCACTTACCTACTGAGAAATTCTAAACCTACTTCTAAGTACAGATCATGTCTGTGTAGATACTCCCCCTCCTTTCCTCTTCTCCATCATCCATCCTTCACTTTCTCTTCAAATCCTTCTACTTCTTTTAGTCAATCTTGTTCTAATGAACACGTATCGTTCTTTAGTCACTCAGGCTTCATTCACTTTACTTAAGGATCCATTTAAGGATACACATGTTTATCTCTCCACCTTTGTAAGTTGGCTGAGACCCACCTGCCGACAGTAGGGATGGTACCTAGGGCTAGGTCAAGCTCTAGATCTGTTATTGGTTCAGAGATAGGAATGTGACCCAGTTAGAACCAGTAAAATAGAATGAGGTGGTTTAGGATTTTAATTGACTGCTGCTTCCTCCAAGGGATTCAATATGTAGAGGATACAAGGTCTGGTGCTCTACAGCTATTTTATGACCATGAGAAGAATACATATTCAGGAATACAGTTAACAGGGAAGTAAGTAAAGCAAGGCATAGAAAAAGTAGTCAACTGATCAGCGCAGCTAGCCTTTCCACTGTGTTTCTCACTTTTGTGAACCAATAAACTCCCTCATTGCTGAAGCCAGTTTAAGTCAAGTATTCTGTGTCTTGAAACCAAAAATTCCTTAATGATAAACCCACCCTATAAACAATGCCAAACAGGTAGACAGAGACTGAGTCTTATACAAGTAACTCCCACATTTTCAAGTCCAAGAATCTCTTTGAGCAATTGTTGCTCATACATTGAGAAATACTGCTCTAATCCTTTGCAGCTTAATAGCAAGTTACCAATAGAGCTATATAATAAAGAAAATAGTCCAAATGCCTCAGTATTAATGTCCCTTGGGGCCTTCACAGGCAAGCATCTTTAACCTGCTAACACATATCATTCCCCACAGGACACCCAGTAGCTGGGGTAAGCCCTAGCCAGCACCACTTGGCAATAAGGCTCAGGATGAAGAGAATACAGAAGTTCACATTGTCTTCTCCTCCCTGCTGCACACCTGATGGATTATTCGTAATAAGACACAGTTGTTCATATTTCCTTTGTGAAATAGGGACTATAAGAACTTGAAAAAAAAGGAGAATACAATCTTCCAGTACATAACGTGTTTCTCATGAACTTCTCATGACTGAAAAAGTCCCCAAATTTTTAAGAGAAAAAACCCTCAGGCAATAGTTTGTATCATTTGGTATTTCTACAACTGTCCCCTTTTCTTCCTCTCTCCTTTCTTCCCTTAGTTCTCTCCCTTACAGCTCTTATAGTAGTCTAGCACTTTTATTTCTCTTCAACTGGAATAACAACAACAAAAATTTCAATCGAGTAATAATTAATGACTTGGTATGATTCAGTGAATCAGTTCATAGTTTATTTTGGCCTTAGGCTATGTGCCTCTCCAAATATACTTTCTTGAGTTATCCTGTAATGTTAATTTTAACTTTGGCTTAAAATGTGTTCATCTTCCCTTCCTATATTTGCACTGCTTACTCTTTCCTAGTACATATGCTTTGTTGGAGAGGGGCCAGTGCTGACCAATCACCTTTTCCCATCCCCCATCACTCTCTTCACATCACCCTCTTGAAAGCTTGTTCATCTTTATATTTGGACTCAGCAATAAAAGAATATTGGGCTGCTGTTTTGGGGTTGGTGTCCAGAATATAGTGAATATTGGGGTGCCTGCTTAGCACCCTCTGTTAGTTATTTCATAAGGGTACTAATTCATCTTCCCCATGCAGATTATAAGATCCATAAGCAGAGAGCATAAGGGTACTAATTCATCTTCCCCATGCAGATTATAAGATCCATAAGCAGAGAGTTTACTGTCTTGTTCTCCTCTGTATCCCCACTGTCTAGCTGTAAGAGACAATAAATATTTGTTAAGTAAATGTATAAAATCTACGAAATTAAATAATTCTCTGGGCATGCACATTGATATTTCTTTCTAAAATTTTTCCAGGCTCTCAATAATCATATAAAAAGGTTATTTATGGAACACTTATGGTGTATGAGGCACTAAAGGCATTTAGAAAGCACTCAACATACATTACCAACATGCATTTTTCATTTGGTCTTCACAACAACTTTGACAGGGGGGCATTATTATGTTCAGAACCCATTTACAACTTAGGGAACTAAGACCCAGAGAAAATATGTTTATTAGCCAAGAATTCACAGTTCATGTGTGGCAGAGCTAGGATTCAAATCTAACTCTGTCCGACATTAAGACTGGTGTTCTTCAACTCTCAAACATCACCACCAATCAGACACTTTCATACCTGTCCTGGATACCCAAACAGAAGTGAGAACCTGGGGCACCTGGGTGGCTCAGTTGGTTAAGCGACTGCCTTCGGCTCAGGTCATGATCCCAGGGTCCTGGGATCGAGCCCCGCATCGGGCTCCCTGCTCGGCGGGAAGCCTGCTTCTCCCTCTCCCACTCCCCCTGCTTGTGCTCCCTCTCTTGCTGTGTCTCTCTCTGTCAAATAAATAAAAAAAAAAATCTTTAAAAAAAAAAGAACCTGTCCCAACGAATACCGTTACTAGAAAGCAATTCCCAAGTGCTTACTATACATTGGGTATTATCTATATTAATTCTCACACCAACCCTAAGATGCAGGTCCCTTGTTTCCATGAGAAAAATTTGGCTCAAACAGATCAGATCTTGTCTGACTCCTGAGACTGAACTGGTAACTATTCTGGGGTAACATCTCCCGGATCCAGGGAAAGGCAGTATGACTTGCCAAGTCACAGATGACAGGGACCGCCAGTCCAGGCCTGTGCTACAAGCCACACACAGCCCTACTGCAAGATGAATGACCAGTGCATTCATCTTGGTCAAATGACAGATACACTGTGTCTCTAACTGTGGAAACCAGGAATCACTCTGCGGTCTGACCACCAACTCTCTGTCAAGTAGAGGAAAAACCACCACAGGCCTAAACCTTCATTATTATAATAGTGGTACCTCCTTCATTTATTTTATAAGCAATGAACTGTGCTCATCCGTTGTTTCAATTAGGATGTTTCAAATGAGATTGAGGATAATGCATCCCATAATTTCTCACCCTTCCCCGTTCCACAGGCTTAGGCAGAACTGATTCCAGGGTGGAATTTGCACTCTTCGGATTGATGAGGCTAATAAAGTGCCTTTATTGTGATATAAATAGCCTTAAAAATGTCCTAGAGAGTCAATATCAGTGTTTGATGGCCTCACACAGGCAAGGTCCTTGTCTTAAGTAGCACTAAAGCTTAATGAGTTATGTTTTTGAAAGAGTTTGTCATTGAATTTGGATATTGATTTGTGAGACTACAAGGTGGCAAGACCCGCATTAGTGACACAGATGGAGCAAACTATTTAAAAACCACCCATTTCTTTCACACACCTAATATATCAATAGTTTTAACACCCTATTGGATCATGCAGCTTTGGCAAGGGATTCGAGCATGTGTAGAATAAACCACACAGCTATTCATTCAACCAGACCAATGACTATTGCCCTATCCACACTAGTCGTGAAAGAGCGCAGGGCACACTTCCTAGAAGGTAAGAGTGTGTTTCCAAACCCCTCCTACTAGTCACACACATGCAGGCAAGGCACTCACACATACACAGAGGTCAGTCCAGAGATAATAACAAAACACAATGTTACAACTATAGTAACTCCAAAGCCCCTCCCTCCCCCACCCTGCCCCCCATTAAATTGTGATTGTTGAATTAGAGGGTAAAAGTTATTTAGTAATTTCGTTATGTAATGGGAATATCATCAGCCAAAGGTTAGGGCCCTTTATAAACACAGTTGTCCTAGATCTTTTGTTTTTGTTTTGTTTTTTTTTAAATCTGCCTTGCAGTTTTAAAAGTTGCTTTAAAAAGCTTACTTTGCCTTTCTCTTTTCCTGCCAATTTTCCCATTCTTGCCACCATCATTTCTTCTGGTCCGCTATTACTGTTTTATCAATCTTTATCCATCCGTGCATGTGTCCTGCCTCCTGTGCATATGTGTGTCTCTTCATGTGAAGAAACGGAATCAGAAGAGGACATAGAAGTAGGGGTGTGATGACGTTGGGCAGGGGGGTTATAATGTCAAAGCCACTCAGTCAGTATATCACCAAACAATTTATTTAGCCTCTTATATCAATTTCCCATGGTTCCTGTAATAAGTTATCACAAATTTAGTGACTTAAAACAACAGAAATTTATTTTCTCACAGTTCTGGAGGCCAGATGTCCAAAATCAAGGTGTCAGCAAAGCTCCAAAGGCCCCAGAAGAACCCTTTCCAGCTTCTTCCATCTTCTGGTGATTGCTGGCAATGGTTGGTATTCTTTGGTTTTACAGAGCATTAGGTTTTACTCTAATCTCTGCTTCCTTCTTTGCATGGCCTTCTTCCCTTTGTCTCTCACTATCTTCTCTTCTTTTACAGATGCGTTCCTCATTAGGTTCAACACCACAGATATATTCCTCATTAGATTCAGCACCCTCCCTAATCTAAAATAATCTCATTTGGAGATCCTTATCTTAAATATATCTATAAAGTTCCTTATTCCAAATAAGTTTACATTTTGAGGATTTTAGACATTATCTTTGAACAGGTCACCACTGAACTCACTATAGTCATTTATAGATATTTAATTTAATTAATTAAAATATACTGAGGGTATATCTTTCTCTTTTTTTAACAAGTAACATACATTTTATTTGGCAATAATATATATTCTAAGACTAACCACAAGTAAAAAATATGGCTAATGACACGGGAGTCAAAAAACTACGGGCACTAATTACTTTTCTCATCCTTCCAAGGAGGTAAACATACATCCTTTAAGAAATGGTCAGTCCTTGGGGCGCCTGGGTGGCACGATCAGTTAAAGGCATCCAACTCTCGGTTTTGGCTCAGGTTGTGATCTCAGGGTTGTGACCTAAGGATCATGAGATTGAGCCCCCCCTTGGACTCTCCGCTTAGCTTAAGACTCTCTCCCTCTGTCCCTCGCCTACCCTGCTCTCTCTCTCTAAAATAAGTAAATAAATCTTTAAAAAAAATAAATGGTCAGTCTTCTATAGTAAATATATGTATGGCAAGTTTTTTTTTTTTTAAGATTTTATTTATTTATTTGAAAGAGAGAGCGAGAGTGAGAGCAAGAGAGAGAGAGCACAAGCGGGGTGAGGGAGCAGGGAGCCCGATGTGGGGCTGGATCCTGGGACTCTGGGATCATGACCTGAGCTGAAGGTCGATGCTTAACCGACTGAGCCCTCCAGGTGCCCTATATATGGCAAGTTTTAAAAATCGATTTTTTTTTATAGCTGCCCTAGTGAATCAATTTATTTTGGAATTACTGATTAATCTTCAGAAGAATGTGATACAGGACAGAAAAATCTTGAATACTTATAAAATATTCCATATTCTATAGAAGAAACTATTGTGGTTTTTTTTCCTCTTTTTTTTTATTATGTTATGTTAATCACCATACATTACATCACTAGTTTTTGATGTAGTGTTCTATGTAAAGAGGATCACTCTCATATTAAACTAGATAATGATGCCCTTATAAAGGATAAAGAATACCCAAAAGAATGGGAGAGGCATGTTTGTGTCTATAGGCAATAGATAGAAACAGATCCTCTCTGTCCTTTTCAATGAAAAATCCCACAGGAATCAACATAGAACTGAGAAATACATTCATAGGGCAACAGCTTAGGAAAACAAGCTTGACCATCCTAATAAAGGGATAGACATATAGAGAAGCAGTGTTTTCACATACGAAAAACCAAGGGGCTCTTGTTAGAATGCAGATTCCAGTCAGTGGTAGGTCCTGAGGGTCTGTATTTCTAACAAGTTCTGATAATGACCAAGGACCACACTTTGAGTACAAAGGTTATAGAGGATCAAGTTATTCTAACAGGGCTGGCAAATTATTATGCCACATAGGCTAAAGATTATAAGGCTTTAGATCATTCAGCAGACATTTGCTGGGCTCTTATTCTGTAGCAGTCATTTCTGGTAAATACAAAGATAAATGAAATATAATCCATGCCCTCAAGAGTTTCTCTCTCAGCCAATTGTGGATTTCTTTTTTTCAGGTATAACATTTGGCAACTACTTTCATTTTCAAACAAAACTAGGGAAATAATGGAAATAAAATATTTTATAAATTGGCAAAAAAAGTTAACCTACATTTACTAATTTCATAAAAATTGATGTAATTGGTCTCTATTCTAAAAGATACCCCTCACCAGCAGTGAGACTGCTAAAGATTATTTTCAGGGAGATAGCGTAACAACTCTTGCTCAGATTTTGGGAGTCATCAGAACTGTGCCATGGGTTCCAGGCTAGAAGCAGAGGCAGCAATGAGCAGGAATGACTCACGAAGAGGTAATAAAACATTCACAGAACAAAGTATTTAATTTATAGAAAAATCAATAGGTTCTTGTTTTTTATTTAATTTAATTCTATGCCTTGCTAAAAAGATATGCTAGAGAGTAATGGCCCTGGCTGCTGAAGACTAAACTTATGCAATTGTCTCTTTTTTCCTGTTGGTTTGGGTTAAAATTGGGGATTTCATGGGCAGGTACCAGCCAAGGCAATTTGTTGAGTCAGTTTGAATGAGAATCCACCAAAGACTATTCTGATCATAATAGTTGTTTAGATATTTGCACTGTCAACTGAAGATATATATTGATCATTATGTGTGTGTGTGTGTGTGTGTGTGTGTATTATACATTTTCAGGAGGGTCTTTAAGGTCCTGGGAAACTTGCCCTGTGAGGAATCTGCTCATACTCCTGCTGCGGAAGGTAGTAGTAACTTCCCGATCTTCTTCAGGGCTGAAGACTCAAAGGAAGTTGCAGTATCTTGAATTTTACCCAGTAAATGGTGCAACTATTTACTGCCACCATCACAAACATGGCCTGATATCAGGGCCCGATTTTCAAAGGGTAACTGTTCACATTTTAAAAAATAAAATAAAATAAATTTATATTGATCAGAAGCATTCAAGATCACAAAAATATTTAGTTCTGATATTAAACAGAATTCTTCTCCAGTTTGTAGACTGAGAGTTCTGAGGCCAACCTGGAGTCCTCCATCACGATATCAAAGAACCTGGCAAATGGCTATTTTAACTACCATAAGCAAATCTCATAACATAAGGTAAAGATAGATTCTGTCTTCAAAAAGTTTATCTCTTCACCCTCAAAGCCGACATGATGGATGAAATATTTGGCTTTGCTATTTTCATTGATCAAATAAGCTAGCTAATTGCCAAATGTATGCTGCCGGATTTTAGGTACAGCTGTATTGCTTAAATCATTCACTGTCAACCTATGCACCTTTATATTCCTCCTTAAATGTCAGTCCAGACCAGTGCATTACAGCACACAGGAGACATACGTTTAGACCTATAATGCTTCTCATGGTTCCTATATTTGGAAGAATGGGGAAGATGTAGCAAAAGACAACACTGTTTTCTGTTCTTTCACCAGCTGTGCACTGTATGACTCATTTCAGTATAGAGAGAAGAGCATTGTGCCTGCAGACAGAGTTTTCTTTGGGGTACAGTATCTTGCCTGTGGTTCTTATGGAATACATGTTCTACTCTTCCAAATAAGCAAAGAGGCACAATAAAAGAGAGATGGTTTTATCAGCCCAAAATGTTACCATGATTTCTTCAAGTTTCTACAAGTTACAAATACATGTGATTACAGACATGGAGGGGAGACCCAAAGGATCCCTGAACACTAGGTTGGACTTTTCAGAATGAGGAATGATCTTCAGTCTTTGAATTGAAGTCTCATAGCATGATGGAAAGGGTCTGTGTAGTTCTCACTCTGAACTACACTTGGTAAATTAAGATGTTTTGTTTAATTTTTTAGAGGTTGATTCATTTCTCCTGTAGACATGACACTGAAAAAACTTGAGAAAAAGCCAAGTGCAATCACTTGAATATACCACCAGGTGACAGTGTTTCTAAAATTAATCTGATTCGAGAGCACCGGGACCTGTTTTTGTAGACGGGACCACATTTTGACAGGTGAATGAAAAATCACATGATTGTTTTTAAATAGTAAGTCAAACCACTAGCTGAATTTCTTTTCCTAATTACAATTATTTAAATGTGATGAGATCACACACCCAAGTGACAGTGATGGAAGGTTACTCTAGTGCTGGATAGGCCAGAATGACTGGATCATCTTAGAAAACTGGTAAGCAGTTTGAAAAGCTAATTTTCAGCAATTCCTCTGAAAATCAGATCAGCTAAATTAAACTAAAGAAGGTACGGAACGTAATTCATATTTTTTACATGATGGCAACAAGACACAAAAACATTGAGACTTTAAGGCAATAGATAGCAACAGGTTTATAGCAAAATAACATTCATGTAATTTTGCCCAAAAGATAGATCTTAAGTGCTTATATTTACTAATGTAGATAAAACACATACTTGGGATTCATTTGCTGAAATGGTCATAATTTCAAGAAAGTGAAACTATAGAGGGGGAATGTTTCAACTAATCCAAATAAAATGGGAAATTCAGGTTACTGGAAAGCATAGGAAGAAGAGGGAGAAGTGAAAAATGATCAGTGGTTTTCTCTGTAGGCTTGGAGTTTGATAACTAAAAGGGATTTACCTTGGCCTGAATGGAATAGTCACAAAAATAAAATTCATATATAGTTGTATATGGATTTATATATATATTGTACATATTATAGTTAGGAGGATGCCATTGCCCAACTGGTTAGAGTTGATGGCTTAAGTTCCATTCATTTCTACTAAAATGTCTCAAATAACTCACTGCCAAGGTGACTGAAATTCTATAGTTTATTTGAAACCATTATATTTTATATTAAAATTTATTTACAGTAAGTGGCAGAACTATGACATACGTGTAGACCACCTCATTATAAACAGAATTCTCCCTGTTACATACCATTCAACTACTTCCTACTGTTTCTACATACGGGAAGGTAGAAGATAGATGAATAGAAGGGGTTTAGGAGAAGGGTGAGAAGAAATGGAGGGAGAGATACTTCAGAATGTTGTACATTAGTAAAGAAGGGTGAAAAAATAATTCTAGCTGGAAAAAGAAGTAGCACACTCTCAGCCTTCTATTTCACCTTCTCCTCTTCCTTCCTCTGTTTCCATTATGCCCCCTATTCTCATTACTACTTCTATACCTTCCTATTCTCACTAATAACTTCCCCAAATCCCAAGTTAAATTACAGAACAAGGCAGGGAAAGGAATGACTCCTTAACGTTGCTTATCAACTTAAGTCATCCTCTTTAGAACATATATTAGTTCTCCTCACCAAAGCGAATAATGGGAAAAAAAAAGGTAAAAAAACAATTTTTCATTTCCTCTTATATAAGTTTTATCATTTATTTTTTTCTAAAAATATGCACTTTATCTAAGTTTTCTAGTGTGTTGGCTTAAAAATGTTTACTTATTGCTCTTATGATATAAACATTTCTACTATATCTTAATGATGCAGCCTTTTATACATACCAATGATTTTTCTGCCTTCTCTTTTTTACTTGATCAAACGTTGCATAGACTTTCTTATTTTATTAGCCTTTTCAAAATAATGAGCTTTTGAATTTATTCACCTTCTCTATTATCCCATTTGAATATTTCTTCTTCCCCATCTTATAAATAGGCATACCTTATTTTATCCCGCTTTGCTTTATTGCACCTTGCAGATTGCATTTTGTGCAAATTGAACGTTTGTGGTGACCCTGCAATGAGCAAGTCTATTGGTGTGTTTGCTCACTTCTCCTAACAGCATTTGCTCGCTTTGTGTCTCTGTCACATCTTGGTAATTCTCACAGTATTTCAAACTTTTCATTATCATTATATTTGCTATTGTGACCTAGGGTCAGTGATCTCTGATCTTTGATGTTACTGTTCTAGTTTAGGGGTGCCACTGCCATGCCATATAAGATGGTGAACGTAATCCATGAATGTGTGTATTCTGACATGCTCCAGCAACTGGCTGTTCCCCATCTGTCTCCCCTTCCTGTGGTACCCTATTTCCTGAGACAGAACAATATTGAAATTTGGCCAATTAATAACCCTACAATGGCCTCTAAGTGTTCAAGTGAAAGGAAGAGTCACACATCTCTACTTTAAGTCAAAAGCTAGACATGATTAAGTTTAGTGAGAAAGACTCTTCGAAAGCTGAGATAGGTCAAAAGCTAGGCCTCTTGCACCAAACAGTTAGCCAGGCAGCCAGGTTGTGAATGCCAAAGAGTAAGTGCTTGAAGGAAATTAAAAGTGCTACTCCAGTAAACACACAGATGATAAAAAAGTGAAACAGCCTTATTGCTGATGTGGAGAAAGTTTCAGTGGTCTGGATAAAGGATCAAATCAACCATACATTTTCTTAAGCCAAAGCCTAATCTAGAACAAGGTCCTAACTCTCTTCAATTCTGTAAAGGCTGAGAAGTAAGGAAGCTGCAGAAGAAAAGTTGAAAGCTAGCAGAGGTTAGTTCATGAGGTTTAAGGGAAGAAGCCGTCTCCATAACATGAAAGTGCAAGAGGAAGCAGCAGGTGCTGATGGAGAAGCTGCAGCAAGTTCTCCAGAAGAGAACTGGTAACTTAAAGTTGAAGCCAGTCCTCATGTACCATTCCAAAAATCATAGGGCCTTTAATAATTATGCTGAATCTACTTTGCCTGTGCTCTATTAATGGAACAACAAAGCCTGGATGACAGCACATCTGTTTACAACATGGTTTACTGAATATTTTAAGCCCACCCACTATTGAGACCTAGCGCTCAGAAAAAAGAAAATATTTCTTCTAAAACATTACTGCTCATTGATAATGCAACTTGTCATCCAGGAGTTCTGATGGAGATGTACAATGAGATCAATGTTGTTTTCATCCCTGCTAACACAACATCCATTCTGCAGCCCATAGAGTGAGGAGTAATTTCAACTTTTAAGTCTCATTATTTAGGAAATACATTTTGTAAGGCTATAACTGCCATGGATGGTGATATTTCTATAGATCTAGGTGAAGGAAATTGAAAATCTTCTGGAAAGGATTCACCATTCTAGATGCCATTAAGAGCTTTCATGATTCATGGGAAGAGGTCAAATGATCAACATTAACAGGAGTTTGAAAGAAGTTGATACCAACCATCACTGATGACTTTGAAGCTTCAAGATTTGACTGCAGTTAACTGAAGATGTGGTGGAGATAGAAAGAGAACTAGAATTACAGCCCAAAGATGTGACTGAATGGATGTAATCTCATGATGAAATGTTAATGGAAGAGCAGTTGCATCCTAATGGGTCAGCAAAGAAAGTGGTTTCTTGAGATGGAATCTACTCCTAGTGAAGATGCTGTGAAGACTGTTGAAATGACAACAAAGGATTTAGGATTTGACATAAACTTAGTTGATAAAGCAGTGGCAGGGCTTGAGAGGATTGACTCCGATTTTGAATGAAGTTCCACTGTATACAAAATGCTACCAAACAGAATCTCATGCTACAAAGAAATCTTTCATGAAAGGAAGAATCAATTGATGGGGCAAACTTCATTGTTGTCTTATTTTAAGAAATGGCCACAGCCAGCCCAATCTTCAGCAGCCACCACCCTGATCAGTCAGCAGCCCTCAACATAGAGGCAAGACCCTGCACCCACAAAAAGATAACTCACGGAAAGCTCAAATGATGGTTAGCATTTTTAGTGATAAAATATTTGTAATTAAGGTATATGTGTATTTTTAGACATAATGCTATTATTGCATACTTAATAAATTACAGTATAGTATAAACATAACTTTTATATACAATGGGAAACAAACAAACAAAATCCTCTGACTTGCTTTATTGTGACATTTGCTTTATTGTGGTGGCCTGAAACCAAACCTGCAATATTTCTGAGGTATACCTGTACTCTCTTTTTCTGAAACTCCTATTAGGCCTATTTTGGAATTCTCATTCTGTTTGAGTCAGGGTTCTTCAGAGAACCAGAGCCAAATATCTATATCTATCTCTATATATTAGCCTTTCAATGATTTGGGTGATAGCATTCAGATCTTCCTCTAGTCTTCCCCAGGTAAATAGCTCCAGTTCTTAAAAAATAAAATCTCATATGCCAACTGTCTTTTTAAAAAAGTGCCATATGGGCAATTGTGAATGAATCTTTTTCACTGAAACAGCAAACAGCAAAATGGTTTCTGCTTTTTATTCTGTATTCCAGTACCATTCATTACATATCTCTGTTCTAAAATATATAACATTATAATATGATTCTTGGTTTATATTTCTTCATCTACCACTAGGCTGGTGGTCTTAAGAGCAGGAGTTGTACTTGGAATATAACTGATCCCTAATATAAGCTGGTGGCTTTGAATTTACAAATTTAAGACAATTTAATATTATCAGACCATGAAGCATCTCTTTTTCAGTGGGCTTGGCACTGCACTATGTACATGGGTAAAATAGGTGAGACATGACTAAATAGCTGCTATTACTTGTAGAAACAAAAGAAGCCTTAGAGATCTTAGCTGACAAAGAGCCCAATATAAGTCAATAGTATGTTGTTTCCTTTTAGACAAAATGCCTCCTTGAGTGCAGAGAAAAAGTCTTATTTTTCTTTCCATCACCAGTACTAGCACATCAATTGGAATAGTAACTATATGTTGTATGAATGAATAGCAACACTAACAAAAGAGGAGATGTTGGCATGATAGTGTATATTTCAAAAGGGAAATACAATCTGACAAGGGTAATGAAAGAAATTCTTATATACCTAAAGAGTTGTCAGATAGAAGATGGATTAAGACTTTTCTGTGTGATTCAAGTGAACAGAATTATATCTATTTGATAAAAGTTACAGGCAAATCAATTTGGGCCTAAAAGAAGACATTTATGACAATTTTAACTATATAAAAACAGAATGCCCCATTTTTGTGGTGTGAGGAGGCTGAAACACAACTTACAGGTATTGTTGAAGGAATTAATATGAATCATAAAAAAACTGGGCAAGATGAAAACTGTGTAATTCGTATCTCATGGTTAGAGGTAAAGGTGGGTCATTATTCCCCTTAATTCTAATGTAACCTAAGGTTCTCTTTATTTTTGGTATAACTTTGTCAGACTATTGATTTGAATTGAAACTGCAGTCAACTTGACAGCAGAGTTGTTTTTTTTTTTTTTTCCATATATCTAAATGTTCAACTTGGCATATATTCTTGCAGTATTATTTTCTGAGATTGTATTATTATTCCAAATTCCTGAAAACTCTTAAAATTCCAGGTCTGCTCTTCAGCATGTTATGTGTTCAACCACATTCTTATTACACGCCTAATCTCTGTGCTCTATCTCCTCATAGGATCCATTAAAAGTAATGTTGATCCTTACCTTAAGAAATTCCCTCTGGGTGAGCTCAGTTTTTAAAAATTCTACTCATTTTTTTAAGGGGCGCCTGGGTGGCTCAGTTGGTTAAAAATTCAACTCATTTTTCTCCATTCTGTCACCAATGGTATCAGGGCATATATCTTCTCATGTTTTGCTAATATTCATCTATGCTACATATTCTCGTCTTCTAATAAACAGTTTTGTAAAATGGTCAGAAAAGCACATGAGGTCAGTCTGACATTACCTGATTTTCAGTGACCCCATCCCAGCTCAGAGTAACAACCATTTTCTTTTCTCACAATTAAGTTAGTAATTTGTCTGTAATATTTTTCAAGAATTGGTAACAGGTCCTACATTGTATGGTTGAAGACATCTAATCCTCACTCTTTAAAAAAAAATGGGACCCAGTTTTTCTCATCTCTGGTCTTCTGGTCCATTATCTTTTATTTTTCAAAAATCCCAAATCAGTTTTATTGATTTTATCAGCAGGCACTGGGGCATATTTCATATGATCAAGGACAACGAAAGTCACGTAAGTTAGTTAGATGCTCTCTGTATTTCTGCATGTTTTGAGCTTCATCTTTCCCAGTTTAAAAATCTTTCTTCATTATCTAAATGACAATTTCAAAATTGGAAAAGAGTGGCTCTATTCTTTCCTTTTTATCTGAACCTAGCTCTTCTTTATTCTTTCCCCTAATTTGAATGAAACTAATATATAATTTTTTGTCCTTACACATTTTTCCTGCAGTTCACCTAATTCTAATTTTAAGATTTCCAAACACTCTTCTTGGAGATTTGTGGCATTTTTAAAGCATTTTTCCTTCATCATGTCCTAACCCTTGATTTTTTTTTTCTACAAAAATGTATGCTTCTTCTGTTCATAAGGAATGGTGTGCAGTTTGCATGTGTACCCTCAGAGCTAAACAAGAACATCAACAACAAATAAGGAACTGTGTTGGATTTGTTGATTATTTACTCACACAAATTGACCAGTTAGCCAATATCCTTTTCTATGGAACAGAGAGTTATTTTGCACACACGGATTAATGTTTAGAAAATGTCACATAGGTAGTTCCTGCTCACCTTCTCTGGATTATGATTATTAGGAAGACCTCAAGTTAGTCCAGTGAGGAGCAATGCAGGAAATTTACCTTGTTCTCCTATATTTTGAAGCAAAAACCTTATATGTTGCTACAACATAAAGGACTTTGGTCATTTTACCTTTGTAGTTACACCCAATTCCAAATAAAAGAAGTTGTTTGGAGCACAAACCAGTGTTCGAGGTAGATATGGAGCCGCTAATAAGTCAAGGCAGTTTCTAGCTGTGTGGGAAATTCTTGGATATGTAAGTCCTAGTGAGTTAACGACACCAGAAGATAATGACAAGCCATCCAACATCTTTGATCCATTTAATCTCAGGGCCTGAATTTACTTGCCTTTAAAAATGCATCTGTCAGAGTAATTTAACATGCGACTGGTAAACAGAAAGAGGTCTGTCTATTCCAGACTCAGAAAAAATGAGTAACTGATATTGAACAATAGTCCCCATTATGTTTCAAAAGAATGACAGCAGTTTGCAGTAGTATATGCATATAGCAAACTACTGATTTTGGACAACAGCACCTACTTTCTGCTCTCCGCAATCACAGACATCAATAGAGAAAATGGCACAGACCACGAAAAGACTAATTATAGTAGGGGCCCATTGCGATGCTAAGGCACAGTCACAGAGCAACTGATTGCATAAGATCATCTATTCAGCCCCTAATGATCTGTTGTTAGTGCTCTGTTCAACCTTCCACTAGGCACCAATTATATTTACAGTTAGCAGTTCGGGTACATATTTACTTCTCTGGAGAGTGGGTTTAGGTGCAGAATTGTGGTGAATGGATCACAATATGGCCCTCCCACTCTCCAAGTGCAGCCTCCAGGAGAACCCGCAGTATAGCTCGAATTGTGCTGGAAGAAAGAGAAAGGAAAGAGGAAGAGAAAAACAGAATGGCGAAGGGGACTGCAGGGCAGGGTGGGGTAGGAGAGGAGGTTGCACATTGCCTTTGCTGCCCCTAACAGGAAATTACAACAAATCCAAAAGGCTTGGCCTGTGACTAAAGAAGCATTTGTTCCCGACCATTAAATCTGGCTTGCTCACCAGAAGGATTTTACAGTCCCTTTGACCATGTTGAAAATTTGAGGATGGAGATAATCCCTTTCACTCCTGTTTTTTGTTGATCTGCAAAACTGTTTGAGAGATTGAAACTTGGGCATTTGTCAGTAAGGTCTAATGCACATTTTGCTCTCTTTCAATGGGTATTCAGCAGACTTCAGATCTATAAAAATTTGACTTAGTTGTTGCCTGTTTTCTCATCTATGGGGGCTGGGCAGCTCAGCGTTATCTGAGAGGTACCAGCTATTGCTATTACAGACAGCATTCAGTGGTCCATTTATCTGAATATGTACGGTTACTCTGCAAGATCTCAGGGAAGGAGACTGTTGTGGTGGTGATGCACTTCTTTTTTGATGAAGCTCTTGAATAAATATCATTTTTTTAAAAGGGGGGCTCTGAGTGACTGGAAACATTTCTCATCCACATACTGACTTCAGCAGCTGAGAGATACATGAAAACGCCTTGTATATTGACATCTCTACCAAAATATATGTATATATGGTTGAAACAGCAAATATCTGCCTATTATAGCTCTGAATATTACTCACGGTATATATGAAAAAGCAATAATGACCTTCATTAATCTGATTGCAATTAACATGTTCAATTATTAGATGACTTAATACAATGTTGAACCGAATGTATAAAGCTGACTCGAAAGTAGATGGACTTTATTAGAATCATTTAGCGTGCTTTAATTAGTAAATTATACTCTCCTGACCTCACGAATGTGTTAGAATTTCACACACTTGCTTTTCGCAGCAGAGGCCTGAGCTTAGTCATCATTTTCAATTAAACTAACACAAGAAATCAAGGCCTGAAGGTTATTTAAGTCAACAATTTTTTTTTTTAAATTCCCAATGTACAAATAGATCTCTAATTCATAAAATAGCTAATTATTCTCCCTTATTGTGGACTCTAGCTATTGTTTGATAATTGAGTCTAATGTCTGTACCTGTCAACTTAAATATCCTTAGACATTTAGCTTAAAGAAACTTTTGAAAGCCTCAAGAATAAGGAGGTATTTTTTAGGAGGACTATTATGACTTTTTTAAAAATTGCAAATGGATGCATTAGTTGAAATAATTCAAATACCAACTACATGGTAGCAGAAAGAAAAGTGAAAAATGGCATTTCTATTACCAATAAAGACTGGCAAGGGGCGCCCGGGTGGCTCAGTCCATTAAGCATTCAACTCTTGGTTTTGGCTCAGGTCATGATCTCAGGGTTGTGAGATCGAGCCCGGTGTCAGGCTCTACACTGAACATAGAACCTAAGATTTTCTCTCTCCCTCTCTCTCTCTCTCTCTCTACCCCTCCCCCTGCACTCTTTCTCTCTTAAAAAACAAAAAAACAAAAAACAAAAAAAACTGGTCAAAGAAAAGCTAGAAATGGAGGTGGACAGAAAGGGCAGAAGACTGCATGGGGCTGAGGGCCAAGGAAATGTATTTGATGCTGAGTGATGCAAGCTTACAGAAGCCATAATGGTTAAGGATGTGATAAAAAGAGGCACATAGCTAACTATCTCAAGGGCTAGAAAATGTCATAAGAGAGGGAACAAGCAGTTTTTAATTCGACCTGAAAATGTGAGAAGCAAGTTTTAAAATACAAAGAAAAATATGAAGATATATTGGTATAATACAAACTACTAATTTGGAGAAGAGAAACCTGCTGAACAGGTAAAAATCTAAATTGCTAAATGTACTAAAGAAAAGCAATTTCACTACTTTAGCATATGTGAACTATCTTTGGCTCATAAAGTATTTCCAGATAGTGTCCTACTGGATCCCCTGTAAGGATGGGGAAAGTCATTCCACAGAATCTCGGTTGAGGCAGGGCATATAGACATAGGCTCTATTCCACCCTTAACTAGTATAAAGCTTCTTCTTGACACAGTCCATTTTAAACCCTATTATTTCAAAAATCCTTCTGTACATTGAGCAAAGGTAGGCCCTGAGGATATTGAGCTGAAATTCAAAGTCTGTAGGCATCAAGAACCTTGTAATTTAATGAGGGAGACAGGAAAGTAATAGTAGAATTTATGAATGTTGCATTAGATCATGAGAGAAACATGCATACGTATAGGGTGTGATTGGGTTACAAAGGAGGGCATTTATTCATCTCAGCCTGAACTGAGGTGGAGGGGACATAGTAAGAATGGGTTTCCTAAGGATAGTCACATGTCAGTTGAGTTTTTAAGGATGTGTGGGAGTTAAGCAAGTATAAGGAGCAGAAATGGGCATTCCAAGGGAAGGCAATGATATCTTCAGAGGTCTGGAGACCAGAGGGACATTGGTTTGATTGGGGACCACATAAAATTCACTGTAACTCTAAATGCAGAAGCCAGTGTCCACTCCATCTTTAAATACACTTTTTTTTTTAAATACAAAAATATCTATTATGCCTCTTCTGTGTATCAGTTCAGTTTCTTTCCTCAAGATGCTCAGTTAAGGTGGAGGGGAGGGACAGGAAAATCAGGCTTTGCTGTTGAACTGTGCAGATTGGACACAGTGACTGCCATGTGCCAGCGCTGCCCATAGAGACCAAACTCCAGGAACTCGATGAACTCTGCTGGGAAGGAGCAGGTCACTCAACTTCACCAGTTCTTGAACACACAGATCAAAGAACTCCCTTCACCTCCCCACACCACAAACTCTGCTGGCCACTTGCTTCTAGATACGTGGAGAGGGCTGAATAGGTGCATGTTTCTTTTTAAATGAGGCACCCAGAATTGACACAAGACTGTAGCCGTAAGACCAGCAATTCGTTGGGGAACAAAGGATTAAGAATTTCTTATAGTTCTGTTCAGTGTTTTCTTCTTTTTAGATTATCTGACTATTCTGGGCCTGACCTCAGACCTACCTACCTATCCCTTACCTTTAGTCTAAACAAAATTCTTGGACCATTCTTCCTCACCAGGCTTGTTTAGTTCTGGCCCCAGATCAAGTGTGATAAAACCTCTAGGTACAAAAGTTGTTTTAATTTTATTATGTTTTAAAAATGTTAAATGCCAAGACATTCTTTGGGCTTATTCTCATTCCCATTCTTGCAATACACTCCATGGTTAATAGTAAACATCTCTTGAGGGCTTTACTATGTGGCAGATACCCTTCTAACAGCTTCCCATGTATACTAATTTATTCCTAATAACCACACTATAATTTACCTGCAACTGTTACCCATATTTTGTGATTCAATCAGTAACTTTAAAGCTTAGGAATGTGTAGAAGGTCATTAGGAATGTGTAGAAGGTCATTAGGAATGTGTAGAAGGTCATTATAGGAATGTGTAGAAGGTCATTAGGAACGTGTAGAAGGTCACTTGGAACGTGTAGAAGGTCACTAGGAATGTGTAGAAGGTCATGAGGAACGTGTAGAAGGTCATTAGGTATGTGTAGAAGGTCATTAGGAATGTGTAGAAGGTCATAGCTAGTAAATGGAGGAGCTGGTGTGTACATCCAGGCAATCTGCCTTCAGAGTTTGCCTTTTTCGCCATGACCCTGCACTGCTTGACCACTTTGCTGTATTGTGCTTCAGTTGTACTAAACTGAGCTTGTCTCACTTAGAAAAGCTATTGATTGCAACTCCACTTAAGTACTTTATTGTAAAAACTAATTGATCAACAAATATTGAATGAGCAACATCTATGTGCTAGACTCACTGTTTGGGGCATCTAGATACACAGGCGGAGAAATCATGTGGTTGATATTCTTATATACATTGAATTCTAATGGTGTAATGTAAATTACAATTAGCAATAATCGCGCCTCAGATAAACCTCATTGGCTACGATACTGCCACTGCGCAAAGCTTGGTGTAATGTAAATTACAGAAGATCATGTGAAGTGGAAGCTGTAGGAGATCCAGAGATCAACTCCAATTTACTTATTTAGCAAAACAAACAAACAAAAAAACCCAAAATAAAATTCATTCTAAGTACACACACACACAACTTACCTGAAGTTATAAACATATCATTAGAAAAGTGTGGACTAGAATCCAGTACCTGTATTCCATCCTACTGGTTTTGTAAATTATAGACTAAAAAGCACATAAACATTTCCTATATTAAAGAAGAGCCTCTGAGCATGGTCTCAGTTCTACAAATAAATGCTTGAAAAACGATTAGAAGTAAATTTGCCAAAATATTATCAGTGTTTACTTTTCCATGATATTGTGGATAATGTTTTTTAAACTGTCTTTTTTACTTAAAAAAGGGCCTACATTAAAAATACACAAATAGGGGTGCCTGGGTGGCTCAGTCGTTGGGCGTCTGCCTTCGGCTCAGGTCATGATCCCAGGGTCCTGGGATCGAGCCCCACATCAGGCTCCCTGCTCGGTGGGGAGCTTGCTTCTCCCTCTCCCACTCCCGCTGCTTGTGTTCCCTGTCTTGCTGTGTCTCTCTCTCTCAAATAAATAAAATCTTAAAAAACACACACACACAAATAGTCAGAAAAAAAGTGTTTAAACTGAAAAAAGAATCTTTTCAAAAAAATTTTTTTTGAATGTTTCAAACCACTACATGCACTGTTCCAAAATTCCCTGGAGTTTGATTTCATGCTCTTTTCAAGTTCCTCTAAAGCTGAAGCCCCTCTGTTATCTTTTGGCCACTCCAGACCATTTGAGAACACAAAGGGATTTCTCAGACTGTACCTACGTGACTTAGCTAATGACTCAACTCAACTATAGGAAAATGAGAGCAATTCCATATTTAGGAGCTAAGCTCTGCAGGGTTTCCCCTGAATAATGGCTGTAAATTATGCCACATGCTATGGAAGGCCTGCTTTCTCCTAAGAAGAGATGACTTATCAAACTGTGCTATCTCTTTACTAAATGGACTAGGCAAAAGAACTCAACAAAAATGAAAACAGCTTTGGTGCTGGAAAGGCCACACATATTTCCAATAATGATTCCAGTAATTAAGGAAAAAAAAAAAGATTAACCTGGAACTCTCAAATTGTCCCATTTTACTAAATGGACTACAGACCATTATTCCAACTTTAATGCAGCAGTGTGCATAAAATTATTTTTTATTTTTGTATAGACTTATGGTAGTATATAAAACCAAGAGTGGATTTAATTCAGAACAATAAGAGTTTTATAAGATGATAATAATAATGTTGTTACAAATTCATAGAAAACTATGAGTGAGTTGTCATATTATTTAGAGAAGAATTGGCATTGGGTCAATTAGATCATCTATCTCTCAGCCTTTGCTTAAGGCTGAGAACAAGTTCCAGGGGCAAAGGGGCACTTGGCCTAGAAATCTCTTCATTCAATCTCATAAGATTTCTTTAGGAATAGTTTTAACAATTTGCCTTTAACTAAAATCTAGTCTAAATTGTGACATTTACAGTGCCTAACAACTACTCATTCATTCCATTGGCTAACAAGATCTGGTAGATTTACTCTGTAAATAAGAGAAAGGAAACCCAAGAGAAATCTTATACAAAATTGTTGTCCAATCCTTGTTTTTAGAGCATCAAAACCAACCAACCAACTAGAACTCTAGCAAAGTAAACATTCTAAATCTGTGTTTACTTATTCAAAAGATTGGACAAATCTACCAAAATAGGTAATATCATGGAATAACCTGCAATGATAACCTATAACATAAGCAGCCTAGTGGTTTTCCTGGGCCTACCTACCTCATAGTGTGTTTGCAAGGATTAACAAAGCTAATGCAAGGAAAGCACTTCCTGTTCGGTTACATATTTTCACACAATAAAGCAATATGCCAAAGGAAAATGTGATTCAGAATGATGATGATGATGAGCACAGTCATGATAATTTTCAATCACAAATATATATTGGCCTACCTTGAGGAACTACAAGACCAAAGATTCAATTATATTTGTTATGCCACTTGGTACATTATGTACCTTGACTAATTTAGAAAGGCACTTTTAATAACAACACTTGGAACACAAAGAGTATTCTCATAAAATTTAATTTGTCTTAAGCGACCCATTCATTGATAAAATCAGTTGCTCAAGGTTTAATATGCTCTGGTAAAACTCATTCTCCACAATTATTGAAAATGATTGTCTCAAAATTCGAATGGAATCTTCTTACTCAGTGATAAAACAGTTCACAGCTTCCCATTGGTCTTAGGTTGGTGACTTAAGACATCACTGGGTTTGACAAAGCCATGCTTGGTCTGGGAGCTAAGGTGTTCTTGAGGTTTACCTAACTGTCCGTTCTCTCTCCCATCCATACTGGGCCCCTTTCAGCTTTTCAGGCCTATGTTGCTCCCTCCTTCCTCTTCCCGATCCCTACTCATTTTGTTTGGTCCACATAATGACATCCTCAAAGATGAGACCCAAAGTAGAATGTATGTGCCCTGTGGGGAATGCAAGACAGTCAGTCCTCTGGGCCCTGGGAAGGGGTGCGGGGGTGGGGAGGGGAAAGCTTTTATTTCTATTTATTTTTACCTAAACTTAAAGGTAAGTTACGCTTTTAAATACTGAAATATCCACAGGCAGGAACATATATAGGTAATTTATACATAATAAATGCATATCTGGACCATATGATATAAAACAATTGTTTACAGGCCGCTGCCTCAACTGTTACCTCTTCATGTAACCTCATCACAAATATCCCAATAGCTCAACTGTTTACCTCATTATGAATGCCTTCCTTTATCAGTCAGACTAAGACAAAAACTCCCTGTAGACTCATAGCACAATACACTTCTGCGAAGCAAAAGGGTAGTTATAATTTTACATTTATCTCTGAGACTATTTAATTAATGTCTGTTTTCATTCACTAGACTCTAATGAGGGCAGGCACCGAGGTCCATATTTGATCACCTTTTTTTCTTTCATAATGCCTAGCAGGTTGTCTGACTTATAGTCAGGGCTTGATAAATATTTAAGGAACACAGAGAGGTACGTGTGAGTGTGTGTGTATGGAGCATATAAATGTATACATATTTGAAATATGTAGTATACGGGGGCGCCTGGGTGGCTCAGTCAGTTAAGCGCCTGCCTTCGGCTCAGGTCATGATCCCAGGGTCCTGGGATCGAGTCCCGCATCAGGCTCCCTGCTCCACGGGGAGCCTGCTTCTCCCTCTCCCACTCCCCCTGCTTGTGTTCTCTCTCTCACTGTGTCTCACTCTGTCAAATAAATAAAATCTTAAAAAAAATAAAAATAAAAATGAAATATGTAGTATACGTTTGAAACATTAACATATACCCATATATTTGAAACGTATATGTCTGTGTGTATACATAAATAAATTTGTCAAAATAAAAGCTCTTCAAAGGGTGAGCTTTCTTCTCCTTCTCTCTTTGTAACCAATAAACCCTTTCTCTATTTCTCTAGTTCCTTTTTCCATTGATTTCAGTGGATTATTTTTGTGTCATATGTTTATTTGCTATAGATTTGTCAGAACAAAGCTCAAATATCAGCGGGGTCCATGATGCCCACAGTAATGGCAAAACTGTTTGCGGTAAAACAGATTAAGAGGCCCTACTCAGCAAGCACGGAGCCAAGTTCTTCCCTGGCCGCTTCAGGAACATGTGGCAGGGGCTCTGTAATGTGATGGATAACATATGAAGTGCGGAGGGCTGCCCATATGCTGCTGCAATTTTCCTGTACAGGATGTGCTCTTCGGACTTAATAATGGTGATTTAGGACACTGGTGAAAATTCCAGTTCTCTTTAGGTCTCATTCAGAGTTCCCAGGCAGGGGGTGGCAAACCTATAATCCTACACTGCAGGAAAGAAGATGAAAGAAGGGGAAAAGAGACCTCTAGGACTGACTTGTATGATCAGATCGGTTAGTACTGTCACAGAAGGCAACAGATATCCCTGCTCAAAAACCTTAAAGTTGAGTAAAAGAATGCATGAGGTCACATAACACCCTTCTAATTTGGGGTGGGGTTGGAGGAAGGAATGCTGGTTATCCTTATCCTTATTTTATCTCATTTGATATATAAATATATAAAACCAGTGGTGAGATTCATCCCCGAGATCCTGATTCTACCTTTCTGCATAACTGCTAGAGATAGTAATAATCAAAGAACTGGCAGAAGGAGAAAGGCATCACTGAAGATTTGAAAAACTTTATGATTTATGAGGTTTTTCAGTGAGAAGTTTTGATTTCTTTAGGTGCTCCTACTTTCTATACTTTATTCTCTGCTGATGTTTGCTTATGCGATCACTGGCAAAGAGAAGATATAAAGATTCTTGGTCATCAATTCAACAAAAACAATTTAGTAATTACTCTCCCAATAGGAATTATAGTATGACCCAAAATATATGGGGAAAACGTAACTCAGTGAAAGAGAGAGAGAGAGGGAAGGAGAGAAAAGGAGAGAGAAGAAAATGAGCAAGGGAGAACTATTTTAAATAAAATATATTTGGCAACATTTTGGTGACTGGGAGCTGAATATGTAATGGCTGTGAGGACATACACCTTGAAGTGTTCTCAAACTTCACTGCAGAAACAGAATATTTGAGAAGTTTGTTAACATGCAGATTTAAAGACTGCACCCCAGAGATTTTGATTTAGCAGGCCTTGAATGGTGCCAGAAATTTGTGGTTTTAATAAGCAGAAAGAACAACTGTACAGACTGCATTTGGAGAAATTACAGTGCTCTCCATTAGAACTTTCCTCAGTGAGGGAAATGCTCTATCTATGTGTTTTTCAATGAGATAGTCCCTAGCTGCATGTGGTTGTTGAGTACTTAAAAAGCAGCTAGTGTAGGTAAGGAACTGAATTTTCAATTTTACTTAATTTTGATTATTTTAAATTTAAATAGCCACATGTGATACTGGAGAGTTGAGCTTTAGAATACACTTTGTTTGGGGACAGGAGCATCACTTTTCCTTTGCATTGTACCCACTACAGTGAGGAAGCAAGGGATAATAGATCTCAGTAGGAGTAGCATGAAATAACATTTTCTGTAGGATGCTTCCATTCAATCCATCAGTGCATATAGAAGTGTGTATTATCAGAATAAACATTTTTATTCCTATCCTAGTCTGTAAATAGCAAGTTATGCCATATATAGGGTGACCTAATGAATGATCTATGGTTATCTCCATTTATTTGTTCTTAAAATGAATGAGCACCATACAGTGGGTATGTTGTTGGACCTTGGGGCAATCCCATCAGTAAGCTTCATGACTATTCTGCCTGTGGCAATCAAGTCAGGCAACTAAGCCTTGATGAGGTGTTAGAAAGGGCTACACTATGGGCTTGAGGAGCTCCCCAAATCCATAGACCTCTCCTTCTTAAGCAAACACCAGCAATGCTGAATGCCAAGAAAGTCACAAGGGAACAAATGGAGATTCCAAGCTATCTCATGGATGAGTTTAGTGCCAAAAAAATATTCTAAATCAAAAAGCATCAGGGGCTAGTATTTATGCAACAAAAAGAGACAATGTAGCAGATTCTCCTTCAAATATTGGTTGAATTCCTATGCCAGACTTAGCAGAGATGTGAAGCTTTATCTTTATTGGACCTGTTCTGAAAACAGCATTTAGATAGAAAAGCTAAAAAATGTGCGTGTGTGTGTGCGCATGCACGCACACACACACACACACACACTGGCTAAATAGATGGAGTTTGGCAGGCGAGGGTGGGGAATAGTGGATTTGGAGGCTGGAATGAGTGTGCATAATCATGTCAAAATAATTCACCCCCAAGCAGAGAATAAAATAAAAGGGAAGTAGGGCAGAAAAAAACAAAAAAACATTAATGGATCCACCTCCTTTGCCCCTAGAGACAAAGGTTCTTTCTGCACCATTCACATTAGCATTTTGGCATATGAAAATGAATTCTGATGCTAGTCTATAACAAATTACTGCTCTCTTAACTGAAATCTTAGACTATGTGGCTGGCAATAAGTGGTCTTAGAGAATTGTTTTCAGAAATTTGGTGATTGACAGTACACATATTTTGTGTATGAGTTGGTGTTGGCAATATTTCATGACCTGTGCAATGTGGTGAAGTGGCCTGGTTCCTGGGAGAACCTCTCCTAGAAAATTGGTACTGGCCAGAAAACAGGGGGAGGGATGGATTCTGTAGCCAATGTCTCTAAATCTTTCCCCAATGAAGTCAGGATATAGTGAGGGCTCGGTTGGTTCATAAATTCTTTCTTTAAGACTCTCTTTGTAATCAGAGTTGGGAAATGATTCCCTAGTGTAATGTTTAAAAAGCTATCCTCTATACGACACATCTCAGTTTCCTTTTGTGAGTAATGCTTTGTGGGCTCAACAACTCTGACTGTCACAATTTTATAGGTGCAAAAGTGGATGCTCATATAATGTCATATGATAAGCCAATGGTTCATTTGGGATTTAAATTCTGGTTTTCTGATGTTTAATCTCAGGCACATTTTATGATACTGTACTACTCCCTATCTTAATACTATGTTTCTATAGAATTTAGCAGAAGTTTACAGATTTAATTTAAAAGAAATAAAAAGATTGGCATTACCTGGCTGTGTGTGTTACTTTTGCACTGACAATTCTGTCTTTTTGTCTACACAGGTGTATAGGTATATATGTGTGTATATATACTTTGCATTCTAAAGCTTTAATTTTGCAAGATGTCGTAGCCTTGATAAATCTCTGTGACCTGCTGTTCTGGCAGCAATTCTAGGCTTTGTTCTGTCTCTGGTGATGCCCCCTGCACAGATTTCATTATGGCTGCCATGGCTTGGCCGTCAGCCTCCTTGTTCCCTGTGCCTGGACTTCTTGCTCACTGACTCCACTGGGATCAACAGGTAATTGGAAGTTCCTGGGTCTGTGGAAAAAGGGAAGGAGCTTGGAGAAGAGGGAAAACAACATGAGAAGAAAAGAAAAATGAAGAAGGCCACACACATGCAGTTTACGGTTTTCAAATGCTTTCCATTTGGAAATAAGAATCACACATGCATCCCAGGGAGTCTGAATTGTATAGACAGATTCATAGTTGAGGCTAAAGCTTGCCAGAAAAGGTTGTTAAATATTACTGACTTTTGTTTTGCATTTTAACCCTGTTCCCACTAAATTCTCAGCTTGAGTTGGGTCCTTTGAATCATGAATATGCTGAATATTTGTACAAATGTTGGATAATAGTGTTTTTTAACTCAACCACTCATCTTGCTTCTTGAATTCCTGTTCTGTTTACTTACGCAAAATGCAGTTAACAACAAGCATCTGGTTTCCATTGTTAGATTTAACACCCAACAATGCCCTATTAGGACGGATAGAGCAACAGACAATGTAGTTAAATCCTTTGAAATTCTAGTCCATTCTCCTTCCCTTTCGATTCCATCTCCTAAGAATTGTGCCAAATAGTAAAGAAAATGAGGACAAGGAAGAGGTTTTGAGGTGAAGATCTCCACGAGGAGAGGATATTTTATTGCAATTAATCTTGTCGCATATGAAATCAACATGGGGTTGTTAATTCAACTAATAGATACCAAGTACCTTTATGTTTCAGATCTCTTCTCATCACTTCAGATATAAGCATGCACATGAAGCCTTCTCTGCCCTGGAGCCTCCAGCTTAGTGAAGACAGGAACAGGGAGCAATATAATTGCCATGTATTACAGTAGTAGGGGAACATGCAGAACCAGCCCTGCCTAGTACTGAGGTCTCAGTGAAGGCTTCCTATAGGAAAAGAATTAATTCTATTACTTAAAAGTGGGTGGTCTTTATAAACTAGAGCCTGACTCTTCACTTATAACTCTAAAAAATACCCCATGCAGCTCTAATATACCAGGGATGGGAGATGGAAATATTCACTGAATCTGACTTTCCCATACTGATCACTAATGCTTTGTTCAGGCATAAAATTGGTATTTCTGAGCAGGGAATGGCCCCAGGTTGAAATTTTGTACATTCAGCACATAAACCAAGTCTACCTACCTTTTGCCCTTTGGCTGGGGATGGGGGCTGGTCTCAGAAGCCAGAGCTTTATCTGCAGTCACCACTAACATCTCCTTGGCCAGAACCTGGCTCCACACTGCCATTTTGCCCCATCATTGCAGCTCTCTCCTCTTGTGTTAAATCAATAGTTTATGACATGTACAAGGGAAAGCTGTAAATTTAATTTTGTTCCCTGCAGTGCGATTCCTATCTTGTTTGCTGGCAACATAATGAATGTGTTTGCCCTCCAGACCCCCCACCCAGTGGAGCAATTGGAGGATAAAGAAAGAGAAAATAGCAAAGCACAATTAGGTAGATGGATTAAAACTGGATTAATCAGAAGCCCGAATAAAGATAGGTACATGCCTTTTGTCTTTGTGTGTGTGTGTGTATGTGTGTGTACACTCTCCCCCTCCCCAAAAATCTACTAGACAGGAAATGATAATTAAGGAAAATTTGGGTTCTATCTGTGCCTTGGAAATTTAAGAGTGGTCCAGATAGGTCATTTTTAGTTATGAGGGAAATGTGAGCAGAACAGGCTAGCCCTACTTGACCCCACAGGCCTCATCTGCTGTGACCCCGGTCCCCCTGTCCAGCTTCCATGCAGCAAAAATGCCAAGCTCCTTATCACTAGGGGCCCTGCACTGCTGATCCCTTTAATGTCTTCCCCCACTCTATGCACGATTAGCTTCCTACCACTAGTTCTCAGTTGCCTTCCCACCCCACCCAGGCTCTCCTGAGCCCTTTAGCCCTGTTGCATAATCTCTAGAGCCTTTACCATCTGAAGTCAGCTTGTATTTAGATAGATAGATAGATAGATAGATAGATAGATAGATAGATAGATAATCTTTACCTATCTATATCTCTATCTCTATCTATCTATCTATCTATCTATCTATCTATGCATTTCCTTTTATTAAAAATTTGTTTCTGGGGCGCCTGGGTGGCTCAGATGGTTAAGCGTCTGCCTTCAGCTCAGGTCATGATCCCAGGGTCCTGGGATCGAGCCCCACATCGGGCTCCTGGCTCAGCGAGGAGCCTGCTTCTCCCTCTGCCTCTGCCTCTCTCCCTGCTCATGCTTTCTCTCTCTCTCTCTGTATCTCTGTGTCTCAAATGAATAAATAAAATCTTTAAAATAAAAAAAAAATTGTTTCTCTCACTATGAGGTAAGTTCAGTGGGGACAGAGAATTTGTCTATTTTATTCCCTATGAAGTGCCAGTGACTAGATAATACCCATCACATGCCATCACTCAATGACATGCGGAATCAATGAATGAATACTATATTGAGGTGATAGTTACTCAGGAAAAAAAAAATATTTCCAGCAGTTTTTGCTAGTGTAACAATCCCCCAATGGATCCTATCAGAACTGCCCTTTACAAAGCACTCACCACCTGCCAAGTCCTGTTCTAAGTTCTTTACACACTAACATATTTAATCCTCACAAAAACTTGAGGGGGCAAGCCCTATTATTATCCCTAATTTTTTAGATGAGGAAACTGAAGCAGAGGGAACACAGAACACTTCTGCGACTTTCCCATGTTCACAGAGTTACCAAGAGGCAGAAGGAGTGTTTAGACTTATGCCAGAATGACTTCAGAGTCTATGCTCCTCAGGACTGTATTAGATCAACTCTCAACTTACATCATTATCATAAGAAACTGCACAAATAAGACAACAATAACATCAAAAGGCCCAGTGTGTGAGTATGTGTGTGTGTGTGTGTGTGTGTTGTGTGTTGTAATTGCACTGGACCACAGGCTACTAGAAGAGAGTCATTGCTGCCAGAAAAAAAATCTAATGTAGATACTCAAGAGTCCATCTGCAGAGTCCTGTGACCTGAAGTCACATGGTCAAACATATTCAGCTTAGATCTTAAGCAATCTATGCAGTTATACTTTTGTATATAAAAGAAGACATATTTCTTCACAGCATCATGGCCTGAGAGATTGTTACACAAATCCACTGTTCAAAAAGGTGGAGAGAAAGATGTGTGTGTGCGTGCGTGTGTGTGTGTGTGTGTGTGTGTAAAACTCTACAGTAAATTGAAATGGCCTCAGGATCTTATGAAGCATGTACAGCCTTTGTACCTGGTCCATATGTCTCTCTATCCATCCACCCATCCATTCATCAAATGTCTGCTCTAAGCCCATGGCTGCCAGTGATGTAAGCAGTGACCAAGGCAGATACTGCCCCAGCTCCCATGGAGATACATTCTGGCATGTATTGTTCTCAACACTCCCTGGCCCTCATCCCATATGTGGAGTTTTTATGCAGTGCCAATTGTAAAGAAGACAGAGAAAAATCTGTGTGTGAGTGTGAAGACCAAAGGGAGAGCAGGAACAGAGGCAGCGCCATCAGGAAGAGAAGCATGGGGTAATGGCCAAAGGAGCAGTGAGGGGAGGGTGGGGGTGTGAAGCCAGGAGTGAAGTAGGGGAAGCTGGGGAAGAGGTAGAATCAAAGAAGGAATGACAACTTCATCCCAACGGACTCAGCAGTTTGATCCCATGTACCCACGACAAGTGGGACTGTTCATTTGAAAGTATTTTTTCAAGTGTTTTAAGATATATCAGGGGAAATAAAGAAGTTGTTCAAAGTATTTCTTTTTCTAAGGAACACAAAGACTCCACCAGCCCATCACCCCTGTGCTTGTACTGGGGAAGACGCCCTGAGAGTTTTCTTTCTTTTTTGACCAATGGGTCTATTAGAGCACAGGAGATGATACCCCCAGAGGGCAGCTCTCTCTGTGCCACAGGGAGTGGCAGAACTGTGGCTGCATTTCCCAAGAATCAAAGGACATTAATTTACATGTGAAATGAAGGAAAAAAAATCCATCATTTTATTGTCAGTTTTGTTCCAATCAATCCATGCCTCACCATGACTGCCAAGTAAACCTTTGATAGACATTCGTCCCAGAACCAGGATGTAAAATCTTAATGAGATGATTTTGATGTTTACCAGTTCTAAGAAGGTCCCCCAAAAGTCATGTGGAGGGAGGCATTTTTTTCCTGCGTACACCTGATCTCTGAGCATTAACTTATTGAATCCTGACAGGACTAATTGGGATACCCCTGGCTATGCAATACCTTCTCGCCCCTGTGGTGTAAGTTGACAGGGCAGAGGGCAGTCTCAATGACCCGAACATCTCCCCCACTGATGCCTAAAATTCCAGCACTAGTGATTAATAAGTTAGGGGAAATCAAGGAGCCGTTATGGATTAGCTAAGATATTTGTACGTTCAGTTTCTTAATTTAATTACCAAAAAGCACAATACGACTCATTATACACTTCTAAACACTAAATCTAATTCTGCTGTCTTACTGGTATCTTTTTCTAGAATGGAACTCTCTTAAAGGGAACAGATATAGAAGACTTTAAAACTGATTTGTTGATCAAATAGTTTTACTCCCTACACTTAACCAGTCAGGAAAAGGCATAGGAGAAAAACGGAAAAGGCAAGAAACACCCAAACTTCAATTGTTTTTTCCCCTAAACTGCCTGTAGCGAATCTAGGAGTGGAACAATTGTTCTTAAAGACCCTTTTCTATATTCCAGTTTACATTCCAACCAGAAAACAGAATGAGAAAGACAGGCTCAGGCGAGGGCTGAGCACAGGGCCTGAGGCATTTGCCATATATTAACCTCCCAGAGCCTGCTTCGATCCCAGGGCACACCCTTCTCTTTCTCTGCTTCCCACCACAAGAGGTGTAGCAGTGAATAACACAGTCCTTTGCGTGTTTCCAGGAAGTCTGGAGCGCAGCAATGCTCTCCACTCTCTGCAGAGAAAGCTATCACTGCTTTAGGAGAAAGGCCCTCCAGAAATTAAAGTTCTTTTGATAGCCTTGTTCTTCATTTTAAAAGCAAACCCCCAAATGATAACTCTGTTTCTTTAAACTCATCCCATTATTTGTAGGATCAGAAGAATTACTGATGATTTCAGCTGAAAGGTTTTAAAAATCTGATTTGTTTTTCTCCCTACGCATGCTGTTGATTACTGTCAATGGGTCTTGTGAAACTAGACTCATCTAATGCTTGCCGCCTGATCAGTACATTTTTAAAATAAATGGGTGTGAGTTTGAGTAAAGCTTGTGCCTTTTGTTACATACAGGCTGTAAACACCAATGGTGGGCACTGACGACTTACTTAGCCAAAGCCCACAGCTATTGATAATCGATGGGCTTATGCCTCATCTATGAGAAATCATGATCATACAGCCAGCTCTCCTGTTAGACTTTAATCCATTTCTTATGTTTCTTCTGTTTGCATGTGTGCTTTCACCATAATATTTACATTTTTCAGGCATCAAAATCTTTCATTTTCCTCTGCAATAAGGCAATGTAATAAATATATATATATCATATATATACTCATATCATATATACATATATATGAGACTAGCCATATGAGTAAGCATAACTAAATAAAATTCAATTTGGAAATAATTTTCAACCTGCATTAAAAGCAAAGAAAAAGTACGAAAAATGTCAACATTTTTGCTATTAATTGCCTTAACATTTCTAACTGAAATCAGTCAGACGAGACGCGTATTTTTGATTCAATCTAATTGCTTAGTGGCATAAGATAGATAGTGTAATGCACTTGCTATATGTCCACTGTTTGACTTAAGGCTTGATAGAGATAGGGATAGAACTATCTTTCTCTATTTGTGGATTTCCTATTACAAAAGGTAAAACTTGCTTTGTGTTACAGACATTGGATAAATGGATTATTATAATGGAATAATTTTGTGATTGGGAAAGAGTCATGCAGGGTGTTTAAGAACATGGTCTCCAGAGTCCAGTATACTGGCCTCTGACTCTTAACGTGCTGTATGATTGTGGCAAATTAGTTAGTCTCTCTAACCTTCAGTCTGGATAGGGGTATAATAAAACCTATTTTAAGTTGTGAGATTTACATAAAATAATATACGTAACATACTTGCTATGTGATGAGGAGTGGGATTAGCATTCAATATATTAATAAGTGCTTGGATGCTTTTGACTGTAAAACAAGAGAAAATCCTGATATAGGATTTAGATAAAAAGGATGCTTATTATCTCACGTAACAAGACATAAAAAGGTGGGACAGGCTCCAGAGGGGCGTGTCAGATTGTTGGCTTTGCTTCTCTGTGGTTCCCAGCAATTTCCTCCTTTCTGTGTGAGTTCAATACTCAAGTGTAAGAATACTCTCTAAAAAAATACCCAGCAGTTTTTTTTTTTTTCTCACATCTCATTGGCCAGAATTGGGTCATGTGCAGAATGAAATAGTGGTTCAGAAAACCAATCACTGAGAAGAGGAATTGGTTAAATTAATCACAGTTTATGAGCTAGAGGAAAGGTCACTTTTCACTGAATCATGTGGGTGAATGGAAATTTTAACAAAACTGAATTACATCAGGTAGGCAACCAAGTCTGATCACCATACTCAAAGTATTAACACTCTTTCTATTCCTATTTTACTTAATAACATCACCACATGACCTTTCTCCCAAAATGAAGATCTACTGACTGAACTACAGGGAACACTACCTGATGATTTTATTTTTTATCTATTATTTTGAACGTGAAACATACTTTTGTCAGCAAGTATTTTTTTTAAATATATGTGTAAAACTACTTGTCAACCATGATATCACTGAAATAGGACTATATTCTAGTCTTGAGTCATCTGAAGTCTGCTGTAGCATCTGGGCTCAAGGATCCAGAACATTTGAGCCCTCTTGTCCTCTAAGGAACAAAGATCCTTGGGCTCCAGTGAGGTAAGGTCAACAACAAAATGGAACTATGAGAGAAAGGACTATAAAAACTAAGTGGAGAAGGAGACAAAGTCCTGGGGGGAGGGGAAGAGATTATTTATCTGTATCTCCTTAGAATTGAACACAGTGCCCAGTGCACTGTGGTTCCTCAAGAAATGTCTGATGAATAAAGGAGTGAATGAACAAGCATGGATCCTTTAAGAGGTGAGTGTGTACTCAACAAAAACATTTACATACAATAAATAAATTAATTTGGTGTATGGTTCTATTAATTTTGAAAAATGCATTCAGTTATGTAACCATCAACACAATAAAGATGCAGAATAGGTAGATTACACCCTCCCTCCAAATTTATTTTATAAGTATTAATTGATCTATATCCTGTCAGGTACTGGGCAAGTATTTAGTTATGGGTTGGTGAATAAACATAGGACCTCTGAGGATATAGTGATTGTAGCTGCCTGTTTGTGTGTTCACTACCCTCCATAATTTGGTGGCAAAAAGAGTTAAAATTTCACCAGGCAGAATAAGTGAGAAGTAAAAGTGGGTATTTAGCAATTCCATTGTCTTAAGGTTTTTTTCTTTCAAATTTTGTCAAAAGCCTTTAAGTTCTTCTACCTTAATTATCAGCATCTCTCACTTCCATAGATATAAAAATATCCATAGGGACCAGATACAAATATCTGGAATTTGTTACTGGGGCTTACCAAAAACTGATATTTTTTGTTTAAACTTGTACTAGAGATGAGAAAATGCAGTGAAGATAAAGACAACTGCAAACCTAGGTTTAAGAGCATTTGAAAACTCCCAAGGAAGTTGCTAGCAATATTGTAAAGAGGATATGGGATAGAAATGTAAGCACGTAGTTGCTCTCAAATATTCTCTCAAGAAGGCTTGCTTCCAGAATCATCAGTGTTATCGATGTGGTGTGTCAGGATTGAAGCTTTGCTCTATAACCTAAAAGTGAGGATCAGTTTGTTTACATTGGCATTGCTGAGTGAAGTGTCTCCCCCCACCCCCCATATAGGAAACAGAATAAAGTCTCCACACTTACAGTGACTACTGGAAAATAGGAAGAGGAATGATTGAAAGGAGAGAAGAGAGTTCTATCTTCTCAAGTAAGACCTAAAGAGTCAAGTAAACTGTCGATAATGCCATCTACTAAATTCTCAAAAATCTTAATATCTACTTATTTCAACATGCATGAATTTTGTTAGTTAAAAGAGCCAGGTTAGCTGTCCCAAACACTGGTTAAGTAGAGGAAGCCCCTATTTGTAGTAAATCCTACTGCATTTCTCTCACTCCTCCCAAACCTTATTGAAATAATAGAGCATGATATGTACTGTGACCTTTTCAGTCTGTCTGACCTTTCAGTCTTTTCACACTGATCAACTTGTGGATAACAAAGATCTACTAGAAAAACATTAATAGTAACTCTAGAACTCACAATCCAGTACCACTAATAATTCAGGACTTAAAAGATATGTAAATCTGTCATTACTTTCTTTATAGCAGGAATAGAACTATTTAAACTTAAAGATGAAATCCGTCTATCTCTATCTTTTTATGATGTATATAATATGTTTTTGATCTCCCATCGAATATTTTTAAAACCCCAAACTTGCATTATTGGATTAAAAAAGAATTTTAAAGGCAGGTATTTTAATTGAAGGTAAAGATAGAGTTTATTTAACAGTTGATATTATGTCTGGCATAATAGGTGAAAAGGAGAAAGAAACATTTTCTCTTTCTTAACCATTGGAAAAGCAATCTCCTGTTTCTCTACCCTTCTTCTTCTTCCATCTTTCCTTGTTCAAAAGATGCACTTTGCACGGTTACATTGTTATTGGACAATCTATTTCCAACCCCTTTTGAAAAAGTATCTAGCACTTTGATTAAACAGCTTTTGGTCCTCACATTCCCATACTTTTCAAGTCTGACAGTTTAATTTCCAGACTCAGAACTTTTCCAAATCAGAAAATGCCAGATTTGTGCATTGTCACAGGTAAAAATCAAAGCAGTCTCATTTATTTCCAAAGGCTGTTTAGCTGCCTTTGGACATACTTAATATTATGACTCAAAAGATTATTTCTTACAGCTTACAGCTACAGTATGAGCAACCATTGCAATTAGTTCTTATAAACTTCCCAAGACAACAAAAACAACCTATACGGTTATGACTATTGGTAATGACACCTTGCATTTATATGGTGTCTTTAATTTGAGCTGATCCCTACACATTCTAACAAGCCATATCTTTGGGTATCACTTCAGTATGTAGCCACCTTAGGGTAAAAAGTAATAGCTGTTTAACATAGTACTGGCCCACAAAACACCACATTAAGACTATTATTCTCTCTTCAAATCTTCAAGGGGATTTTATAATAATAGCAATCATAATAGCTATGTCTTTTATTATGCTCATTCTTTTGCCCTACTCATAGACCAGAGGCAGTATGCACTAAGAAAACATAACTTCGCTAAAAAGCACTAAAAGAATTAGCTTATAAAATTATTGGTCATCAAATCCAGTCATATCTCATATTTATCCTGTTTCCTTCACTTCCACAACCATATTTGTCCCCCCTCCTTCATTTCCACAACCATGATAATGAGCCACGGGGAGATTTTTGTGTCCAACTTTCAGATGGCTTTCTTATCTTTCTGCTCCTCTACATATAGCTAAGTCTATCTCAAATACAATATTTACTTAACCCATATCATGTCGAATGGATTCCTGTTGTCAATCACATTGTATACAAGCTCTACTAATCTCCTTTCAAAATCACCTTTGTTTTTCCCATCTCCACTCTCTTTTCCATTCTTGTCTTGGAACTAGACTATGTGGGTTATCCTTTGTTTCAACCCATTTCCCATCACCTGGCCTTATTCTTTTGGTATCTCACCTTTTTGTGTTGGCTATTGTCATTCCTCTACTACCCACCTTCATAAATGGCCTCTCCATCAATATGACAAGTCTAGACTCCAAGACTTCTAACTTAATAAATAATTCACCACTGGAACCATTCTTTAGCCTATGTAGTGATCCTTTCTCATGGTATATCCAACTTGTCTCCAAACATCTGAGATTCTCATTCTCTAGTATTTTTAGGTCTTTCTAATTAGTCTATGCTCTGCAAAGCCTAGGACATGTCCTCTTATTTCTTTGGCTTTACCAAAGCATCTAGAACAATGTAGGAATCCAGGAAGTACTAAATAAACATGGATTAAATGAGTATATAAGAGGTATATGCCTGAGGAATATGAAGAGGAAACAGACCTGTGGCAGCACGTGTGCATACACAAATAGAATCACATATACACACATCTTAGAATGATTCCCTTTTTTTCTGGAAAAAGCAAAAACAAACAACAACAACAACAAAAGACTGGGTCAAAGTGGATGTCATAAAGGTGCAAGCAGACATCTTTGCAGGATGGCTCATAATGAAGGCACTACTGTGCTAAGAAGCAGAGCCAAGTTTCCTGACTTTCAGGACAATGCAAAGAACATTGTGCTAATGGTTATAGTAAATCCAATGAAAACTCAAATTGAAGGATGTGAAAGCCAACACCCAAAGGCAAACTTATTTTTCTGTTTATAAAATTGCACCCTTGTGCAATAACACAGAATCATAAAAATTAAGAGGTGGAAGAAGCTTTGGAGGTCACTCAGTTTTAACCCTTTGTTTGATACAGGAATTCATGATATAATATTCTTGCTAAAAATAATTCTCCACCTTGACAGAGCTTGGCAGGGGCACAAAAAAACCTGCAATATTTCAATCATCTTCCTCACTGGGAGAGTCAGAAATGCAGACATATAATAACTGGTATTTTCAGACATATCATTGAGTACCCTATACATGCAAATAATTGCACTAGAAACAGTAGGGAATGGAGCAATTCACAGATGGATGAGAAATAATTTTGGCCCTCAAAAGAGGCAAGAAGGTATAAGTCTGCAGAAAAAGAGACACAAAAGAAAAATGAAAAGGAAATGCTAAGTGCAGGGCTAATGTGGAAGTAACCACCCCATGTTAAAATCGGAGCATAGTACATCATTGACAGAGTGTTAAATATCTAAGAACAATTAACAGCATTTCATGATCTTGCCCAGTCTCAATGTAACCACTGACACAATCTTACTTGTCAAATTAATAAATGGATGCACCAACCAACCAAACAAGCAAACAACTAACCAATCAACCAAGCAACCAAAGGTTCTTCCTTAGTATCAGAAATAATGGCTATCAAAAAGTAATATTCACTAAATAAAAAGGTACATGTGGTTAGGGAACTGTCTTAGTCCAATCAGGTTCAGGCTGCTATAACAAAATACCAGAAACTGGTGGCATATAAACAACAGAAATTTATTTCTCATGGTTCTGGAGGCTGAAAGTCCAAGATCAGGGTGTCAGAATAGTCAGGTGAGGGCCCTCTTCCCGGTTGCAGACTTCCTGTATCCCCACAGTGTGGAAGAGAAAAGGGATCTGTCTTGAGGCTTCTTTTATAAGGGCACTAGTCCCATTCATGAGGGTTCGGTCCCAGTGACCTAATCACCTCCCAAAGGCCCTGTCTACTAATATCATCACCTTTGTGAATTCAAATTTAACATACAAATTTTGGGAAAATGCAAATATTCAGGCTATAGCAGGGACCTATCTAATTTTTGTTTGTTTGTTTGAACTAGTTATAACTAGCAATATATCTAATGTCTGGCACATAGAGGTACTCAGAAAATACTCATAGAATCTTGAACCATTTTATGAGGGGGAAGTGGGTGTGAAAGAAAGCAATAACATTCTGCCTCCGTAAGTGACTTACAGGTGGGATGGGTGTTAAGAAAAATTAGAAATGGGTGTTAAAAAGCTTCTAATATTTGAAGGACTGTTTACGGTTAGTATCCGGTTTCCATCCCTTTGTTCTTATCCTCTGATATAGTTGATTTCATTGTTTTTAAAGCTTTGGAAATGTTGTTGTGGATGCTGTTTTCCAAAGTAAAATCTTACTTGGAACCCAAGTTATACAAGATAGATAAAAGCAAAGTTGGCAAAAGTTGCAGCTCTTCTGAGGTAACATCTTCAGAAGTCTTTTAAGAATGCTAACAGTCATGGGGATATAGTTTAAAACCACTACTCTGAAAGACTCAAGAAGTGCATTGCAGTTCTAAAGTGCAGTGTTTGTGTATTTGGATTGCAGCTTTATATGCAACACTGACTGCAGAAAGGAACAGTAATTCCTGAGGCTGACATTTCTGAATTGTAGTATGTCTCAGAGATTTAGAATAAGGGATTTTTGGATCCCACGTTTTATAAGTGACAAGAGAAACTAGACCAGAATCAAAGGGGGAAACACTTCACTCTGATCAAAGTAAATAAGAATCCATGTACTATAGAGTATATGAATACATAAGAAATCTCCCACAAGGCAGGCATGATATAGCCCTCTTGAGATTCAATAATTATAAAATGGGTCAGGAAGTTTTTATAATGTAGTGAAAGGGTTTTTGTGTGCATTTTACAATGGGAAATGTCACCATGTGAGCAAGATCACGGGAGAGTGTAAATAGAAAAAAAAATTGTAATAAATAAAAACAGTTCCTTAAGAATGGTCCAGGGATGAGAACTGTAATAAATCTTATTGAAGGTTTTTGTAAAAATTCATCTCACAGGGAAGAAAAGGGGGATAATTTTATCAGATTCTTCTAATGGCCTAGATGAGATCACCCTCAAAAATCGCTGAAAACCGTCATCCATCTACTGAGCACCTACTATGTGAAAATCACATCTTAGTTATTATAGAGATGCAGAAATCAATAAAACATGGTCTCTGACTTGTGGGAGTTCACAATCTAGATAGAGAGGATAATGCTTGCATAACAAGCTGCTAGGATATGTGGCAGATCATGTTAAATTCTATCAGAGTTTATACTGGAAGGAAAATCAATGGAGAGTCTTAAAAGTAGGAGAGAAGTTTAGATTTTAAATGAGAAAACACTGAAAGCAGGGTTCGTACATAATCACATCTGTCTTTAAGGGCAGTCGTACTGACTGTCCTGCGTATATGTGTATGTGTGTGTGGGCATGCATACTTGTACATGCTTGCATGTGCACACACATGCATGCAAAAAGGAAGAGACTTAAAACAGATCAGATAAGGGGCGTTTATAATTAATTTCAGCCTTATTACGTAAACCAGGGAGATGGTAGAGAGAGTGGGAAGGGCAGGATGGATGAGGGGGTGCTTGTTATAAATACTAAGAAGAAGTAGGATGAATTAAGATATGTGGGTAACAGATATTTTGCTCCCCCCAAAAAAGGCTACCAATGAAAAAAGGAACACATTCTTGGCACTTGGGAGTCCAAAATAAACCAAGTCCATTTCTCACCTGACTATTTTAGCCTCCAAAATACATAATGATAAAACAGTTAAATTTTAAAATTAAACAGATAAAGGAGATACTAAGGGGGCATTTTTTGACAAAACTATCTGTTCTTTCTTGGTAAAAACTTCCTACCCGAAGCTCCTTTAAGTGCTATCTGGTCTCCTGGTCTTTTCTTCCCACTGTCCCCGTCTCCTGAAGCAGTCTGAATCCTTGGGAATCTATCAAATCAAGTTTTAATCACTTTCTAGTTCATGAAAAGGTGTTGTATTCTGGTGCCTAAGCAAGGGTCTCAGCTACCCAGTTTTTAATACTTAAAAAAAAAAAAAAAAGCCTCTTGACAGCAGTGGCCTCCTCCCATTTCCTGAAGAATGATCCCTATGATTGCATCATAGCTTACATTTCTCCAAGACTATAGTCAAACAGATTGAAAATAAGGACTTCCAGACCAAGGCTACCTCCTGTCTGCTCCTGCTGCTCTAGGCTATGACCACAAAAACCTTTGCAGACATTTCCTGGAAGCAGTTTAATCTACGGTCATTTCCTCCTATCCAGTTCCTCAGCTCCACAAAAGAGATACACTAGTAACATCACTGGGGGCATAACTTCTGTACTCAAGCACCTTCCATGAGAAACCCCGTCTATGCTTGATACCTGAGCATTGGAAGATGAATTTCAAAAAGATGGAGGAGGGGACAAATGATTAATGAGCACGTTTGATAGTCCCCAATGAAATTAATGTCAGAAAAATGTAATAAAATTATACCTAACCAATTGCTGCTAGAAAGAAATACTTTTTTGACTTCTCAGTCTCTTTATTTAATTTTTTTAATAGCATTCTTGTACTTGTTCTAGGTCGAACTAGCATATTTTTAATAGTATTATAACAAACAGCTTAGGCGCAGGTCTGGAGATGTTCACTCATTTTCAGTCAATAATTTTTTTCATATGACAAATGTTTTAAAGATTATAACCAAATACTTAGTCCCCAGGACATCAGAGGGATTAGGTACAATGAACAAATGTCAGGTACCGTGCTTTGTGTTGGGGATGTACCCCTGGATTAGATAGACATTGTCCCTGCCCTCAAGGAACTTAGAGCTCACTTGAGGCAGCTGACAGATATCGAGCAGGTTAACTGCTCAGATGAACACTTGATTACAATTGTGATAAGGAAAAGATAGGCAAAATACATGATGCTATGAGAGTGCATTACCAGAACCTGAAGATAGGAAGGTTTGAAGATTTAGGTTTCTTGTTCCAGATGTTTTGTACTATATATATTTTTTTAAACCCAAAGATTAGAGATGGTGCTAAATTAGTTAAGTATCTGTCATGGCTGAGAAGAGCTGTCCCATCAAGAAGACTTCTGGGAAGATGAAGAACATGGATAGTTCACTTGAGACTGCTTTTGGTTATTATAGAAGGAAAATGATCAGAAAATCCCCTTAAGATGTAATAAATTACTCATCTTCATGGCTGAGGAAGTTAAGAAGGAGTAAATATGAGATATGACTCGATTTGATGATCAGTAGTTTTATGAGCTAATTCTTTTGATACTTAAAAAAGTTATGTTTTTGTTACCAAATCACACCTCTGGTCTGTAAGTAGGGCAAAGCAACAGCATAATAAAATGCATAGCTATCATTTTTGTCATTATTACAAATCCCTTTAACCGTGTGAGGAGAGAATAATATCTTGATGTGGTGTTTTGTGGGCCAGTGCTATGATGTAGCTATTACTCTTTACCCTGAACATGGCTGCATCTGAAGGTGGGTTAAGTGATCCATGAATATGGTTTGTAGAATACTGAGAGATCTGCTCAAGAAAAAGACAGTAGGAGCACCTGGGTGGCTCAGTCAGTTAAGCATCTGACTCTTGATTTTTGACCTCGGTCATGATCTCAGGGTCATGAGATTGAGTCTGCATTGGGCTCTGTGCTCAGTGCAGAGTCTGCTTAGGGTTCTCTCTGTCTCTTTCCCTCTGCCCCTTCCCCCCATCTTGAACTCTCTCTCTAAATAAAATCTTAAAAAGAAAAAAAAAGGGACATCTGGGTGGCTCAGTCAGTTGAGCGACCTACTCTTGCTTTCGGCTCAAGTCATGATCTTGGGGTCATGACATTGAGCCCCACGTGGGCTCTGCACTCAGGGGGAAGTCTGCTTGGGATTCTCTCCTTCTGACCCTCTCCCATTCATCTGCACACTCTCTCTCCCCAGCGCCGCCCCCCCCCAAAAAAAGACAGCAAATCGGTGCTGCTGAAAATGAGCCAAGAATAGTCCAAGATGATTTTCAAAGTGTTTTGTACTTCAAGTAATTCTTTAAGTCCTTAGTCTGTCATTTATGCAGAAGTTTCCTAGTTAGCCTGCTGTATCCAGTTATAATTTATCTTTAAAAATTAAAACACTGCACAATAATTCAAGTAGTCTTATCTGGTTCATTATTTAACTTTCTTATTCTTCTCTTCACGAGAGTTGTACTAACACAGTAACAAAGGACAGATTTCCAAACCACAGTGAAAGGTGCTATTCAATACATAGTTTGCCAGTTGTTGGGCTCAAATGTAAAAGTTAATGTGAGGGACACTGATAATGAGTTTTGAACTGGTGTAATTGTTGTAAAAATATCTGATTTCATATCTACAGAGAAAGTTTATGTCTATAACAACTTAGGACATCCCAAGTGCACCTCAGTTCCCTAAGCATGCCCATCACTCACAATATCAAAAGCCCTTGCAAATATTGCATAACGACATCAGTGTAACTGATACAAAGTAAAAATATTACCATACTCCTAAATGCTTGGCATTTGCATGCCCCCTTACTTTCCCAAAGCCCTTTCAATTGTTTTTATCATTCATCACAATATCCTGAAGTAGAGAGCCATGTTTCTCAAACACCAGACTCCCAACCTCATAGCCACTGTGACCCAAGACTCTGATTGCCTGTCCATGCATCTATTTTCCTCAGGAGGAGGTCTAAAAATTTAATTTACAAATCCTATCACAGATTTTCCAAATGAAAATCTCCTGTGTAACTCAGGAATCTGTATTTGTGTAAAGTTTTCCCAGGCAACTGCATTTCATTCTATGTAATGATTGCTTTTAGGGCCATCGTTACAGAACACTTGTGGAAGGAAATTCAGAGATGATGAGATACCAACTTTATTAAAGATGAGTAGAACATGTTATATTTCAGCTTCAGTGAGAATCGCCTGCCTGCTCTGTACAGGTAGGCCCTCAATGTGTCATGTTTGAAAATTCTTTTAATTTAAAGGAGCTGGAAATCATTTTCCCATGGAAATAAACTGGTAGATACTGGTCAACTCCAAGAACATTCATGAAACCTCTGAGGCCAATGATGCAGCCAAATAACCGGTGCTGTGAGATACTACTTCAGCCATTCCTACAGTTCTTTTCATAAAAAAAAAAATATTTTCTACAGGAAAATAGATAACGCATTCTAGCAATTCATTACCTCATTTTTCTGTTCATTAAAATATTCCATTTTATACTGAATATATATTGGACTTCATGTATAGTTCGGCACTGTGCAGGACACCAAAGATAAGACACTGAAAAAAATGAAAATGGTCTTTGCCCTCATGAACCCTGTAGTCTAATGGAAGAATATGCCAGTTACAATAAGCAGTTAGAAGAAAGTACTGTAAGTGCTATGACAGGATGCTATGGAAATGCCTCTAGATGGCACCGGATGGTTTCAGTGTAGGTGTCTGCATGTGTGTGAAGAGAGAGTAAGGAAAAGTAAGGGAAGACAACAAGACTGTCTAGAGCAAATCTTGCCTAATATCATTTCTTTTTTAACTTATTTATTTGAGAGAGAGAGAGCATGAGAACAGGGTGAGGGGCAGAGGGAGAAGCAGACTCCCCTCTGAGCAGGGAACCCGATGCAGGTCTTGATCCTGGGACTCTGGGATCATACCTGAGCTGAAGGCAGACTCTTAACCTACTGAGCCACCCAGGTGCCCATCCTAATATCATTTCTAAATAGAATGAGGATAAAAGGCACTGAAGAGTCACCTGGGTTTTTGTTGTTGTCTGTTTTTTGATAGAGATGCTTGAGCCCCACACTAGACCTACAGAATCTAAGTTTTGGGAGGGGGAGTTGAGCATGGTAATGTATATTTTTATATATTCTAATTTTTAAAAAAGATTTACTTATTTTAGAGGGGGGGGAGAACAAGTGGGGGGTGGGGCAGAGGGAGAGACTCTTTCAAGCAGACTCCCCGCTGAGGCAGAGCCCAATGCAGAGCATCAACCTAATAACCCATGAGATCACAACCTTAGCTGAAACCAAGAATTGGAAGCTTAACTCACTGAGCCACCCAGGCACCCCTATATATTCTAAGTTTAAAATATATGTCTTAAGTTTTTAACTATATGCCAGGCATTGTGCTATACATTGGTAAGACAAAGATGAAGAGACTTAGACCTTATCATCACAATAACTTTTGACTATTTAATGAGAGAGATCTGTAACAGACAAGAAACATGGGGTGGGGTGGGTTAATAGTCACTATTGTCTGATTGTTGGTCTCTGAATGTTTATATCCACATAAAACATTACACCTCTTTTCAGTATCTTTGAGTTTCCAAATTTGACTCCATGATAGAACTCAAGACTAAGGTAGATGTGGGCTGTTAGTTTTGATATATTTTGAAATTAGGGACTATCTATATTTGACCTCTAGGGACAGAATGAATGAAGCATGGGGGTAAAGCTAATATAGCATCCCACACCTCTATCATGGCCATACACACTTTTGGCTACACCAGGGAAAGTCAACTCAATTCACCATGATTGTTTGTTTATTGTACTGAAAGCACAGCATGGGCTGCTGGAGATATGTCCAGGTACAACAGAGCTTAGAGAGATTTTTAATTTGGGGAAATGGAGAAGAATGTTGAATGGGAAATAAACACTTGCACAGAAGTCAGGGCAGTGTAATGGGTTAGTAAGAGCATATTGGTTCTGGACTCAGAAAGATCCAGGTCTTCCCAACTTTCTGGTTGGGTGATTTTTGACTAAGTTACTTTATACTGTAGAGTATAAGTTTCCTATCTCTAAAGGAAATAGTGCTTACCTAATGGTACAGAATTCCCGGTACACTGTTAACATTCAATTAATAAATGACAGTTGTTGATTTTAGTATTAAAACTTAGTAATATTTAGTATTGATATTTAGATGTTAGGAATGGATAACATCTTTGATCTGAAGACCTGGAAAGGATTATAACAGGCAAAGCCTGGATAGAAAGAGATCCCTAATAATAAGAATAGTAAAAAGAAAAATAGATATGATTACTTAGGACACATCTGGAAAAGAACAAGTAGGGCATGTGGGGGTAGGGAGGAAAATGGCCATCTGAGCAAAAGGAAAGTATAGTAGGATACTGAGTCTCAGTAAAATAGGACCTTAAATACCATGTTAATAGACATGGGAGCCTTCCTATAACAATAAGGCTTTGAGCAGGAAGAAAAACATTATCAGATGTGCTGTAGGATTCCAACTCTGGTAGAAGCATGAAGGCCGGACTTGAGAGAACAAAAAGCGGAATCTGGGGACCCATTAGAAAACTGGGTCTTGTGAAAGATTAGATGACTCTGAAATCATCATTATCTTCATCATCACCACCATCATCATCATCATCACCATCATCACTACTACAACCACACCACCGCAATTATAACTAAATTTATCAAGCATTGCATGTATTAACTAATTTAAACTTGAACATAATCCTATGAGATGGTTTATCACTATGTTTCAGTTTACATTTTTGACAACTGAGGCAAAGCGTTCAGTCACTTGCCCAAGATGACAGATGCAATAAGTGGGAAGACCAGGCTATGAAATACAAGGATATGTACCAGTTAACTCCAGAGCTTGCACTCTTGATCACCACATTACACTGAATCTGAGAGGAAAATGGAGAAGAGATATAAAGGGTAGTTTCAAGATGATAGAATCAATATAACTAGGTAACTGAATGGGATATGAAAACTAGGAAAAAGGGGGAAGTCAAAAATATCTCAGACATTCTGAACTGAGGTAATTGGGATTTGGGGCAATAGAGTCTATTGCCAATAAGTAGGAAAGATTGAGGAATGTGTTGTATGTACGTGCAGAGGCATCCATGTAGATGTAAATGTGCAGCACTTGGAAGTATTTTGAAATATGGATCTATGTGTAGGAAAACAGGGAGGAAGTTAAGGACAGAGGCTGGAACATGATGGGAGAGAGAGAAATTGATTAGAAATTTGGACTATGAACATACCAATCCAAAAATAATCATACAGAGCTGAGTCAATAGCCTTTTGGTTCCCAAAAATCCTTTTTTTCTGTTAGCTCTATATATTGCCTGGAATACCACCTGTTAACTATGTAACCTTATGATAGATCCATCTATCATCTCCCTCTCTTCCTCTTCTTCCTCTTTCTTTTTTTTCCTCCCTCTCCTATGTTCTATCAAATATATATTGCAACATCATTTTTATTAAGTTATGGAAAAATTATATCTTTTTTTTTTTTTAAAGATTTTATTTATTTGACAGAGAGAGACACAGCGAGAGAGGGAACACAAGCAGCAGGAGTGGGAGAGGGAGAAGCAGGCTTCCCGCCGAGCAGGGAACCCAATGCAGGGCTTGATCCCAGGACCCTGGGACCATGACCTGAGCCGAAGGCAGACGTTTAATGACTGAGCCACTCAGGCGCCCCAAATTGTATCATTTTTCATGTTTTAGTTGTCTTTCCGGTCACTAAACAGGTAGGGAGATGAACAAAATTATTGTGTAATGGGATATAGCATAATTTAAAGGCTGGAGACTAGAGAAGGGGCTGCCATAGGACAGGAGAAAATACATAAAATATTGTTATTTGTTAATGGAGTCCCTCATCAGCTTCACCAAAAAAGTATATTTGAAGCTTCATAGTATTGGTCATCTGACCTCTTGATACTTTCCCCATAATCCTTTGGGAATTCAAGCCCTGAAACAACAAACCGAAAGTGAAATCCCAACCCAGTAGAGAATATCCTTTGGTTGACAGAGGTGCCAAGGAATCAAATGTGAAAGGGCGTAATTTTCAATTTTAAAGTTGAACATTCACATTTTCCCTCTTCCTGCCACTAAAAACCAATTTTGGAACTAGCATCCTTGAAATCATACACATCCTTTACTACATTGTTCATATATTTAGTATTTACCACTTGAAGATTTAAAATATATCATATACAATGTAGCTTATTTTTACTTGTCCTAAAATTACCTTTTTCATATTTTCAGGGGTGTCCCATAATGCTGGTGTACCATGCTGTATTAAAAGTGGTGTTCTCACTAAACACTTCCATCATGGTTCCATCTCAGCTCAGCTTTCCTCTATTCTAACTAATGAGTCTCATTCTCTCCATGTGGTTGGTCTCCATACAGCTGCGTTCCCATTCCTTTGGCCCTTTAACTCACTCTCCACTTTCTGTATAGCTCTATTTTGTCACATGCAGTTCAGCTAAACAAAAGCAAGGTTATGTTTTGTCTAGTTGTTTTTTTTTTTTAACATTTTATTTATTTATTTATTTGCAGTGGAGGGGGAGAGCAGAGGGAGAGGGACAAGCAGACTCAACGCTGAGTGTGGAGCCTGATGCAGGGCTTGATCCTACAGACCCCGGGATCATGACCCGAGCTGAAACCAAGGGTTGGATGCTGACTGACTGAGCCACCCAGGCCCCCCTGTTGTGTTTAGTTATGAATGCCCATCTGATGATACCCAAATTTGGATAACTTTACTGATATCAAATCCAGATGGTATCAGTATAAAAATGACATATAATAGCTTCCAGATCCTTCGTTATACTTTTGTTGACCCCATAGACTTGCCTATATTGGGTCTAACCTACCCCTTCTCTGATCAGTTACAGTCTCTTTTAGGAGATTATTTCAATTTATTCCCATTGAGCTGGCATTTCACAACCCCCAAAATGATGGCATCATTTGGAAGACATTGCTAATTATTCCCTTTTTGGCTTTCTCACAAAAAGTATAATGTGTATACATTTGTATTGGGCCAATATTTTGTGTGTTATCTTTATGTTTGATTTCCTGTTTTTAAGTTAAGATCCTGGTCCATATTTAAAGAGCAAAATATTTCCCAATATGGATTTTGGGGTTTTTATTTGGGGGGAGGAGGAGAGGGAGCGAGAGAGAATCTTAAGCAGGTTCCATGCTCAACATGGAGCCCAACTCCGGCTTCTATCTCACGACCCCGAGATCATGACCTGAGGCAAAATCAAAAGTCAGATGAGTAACTGACTGAGCTACCCAGGTGCCCCTTCCCCATATGGCTTTTTAAGAAATCATTTTTAAATGTAGAAAACTTAGAGTCTTAATAGTTTTATTAAGTTACTTCTACTTAGAGGAGCTGTGCTATCTTTCTCTCAACAAAGGACGATTTATGAGCATTGATTGAGTCTTCTTTTCATCATGCATGCCACTGGTAAAACCAGTATGGAAGTAAGATAGTCAATTATTTTTGTCATTATTTTACCTAATTGCTCTGAATGGAATATTGGCTAACTGGAACTTATGGACCTATTTTATAACTAAAGGAAGTCAATATTTAAATAAGCTTCTCTGATTTTCCTTTTTTCTCCTAAGCCCATTCTTCATACACTGACCATCAAATGGTGCTGCAAATTCCCCAAGAATTCTGTCCCTTGAAGTAGTGGGCCTAGTTGAGCTTCATGCAAGTTCCTAAGGAAGACTTGGCTACCTGATTGAAAGCCACTTTTAGTATTATATTTTGAGTATCTCTCACAGGATCCTCTTATGTGGATTTCTTATGGGCTTGGTGCTTGCGCTGGTTGGTTGATTTTCCAGTTCTTAATTGTTTTTCTCTCTCCCAAAGATGTCTTTTTTGGTTTCTTCCAGTGAAAGATTCTTTGACTTTGCTGGTTATTCAGACAGTTTTGTTTTCTTTCACCAGCCCTTGGTCTGTTTGATCCTCAAAAAGCATTTAACCTGAATTTCCAGGTTCCTTGTGGTTTACTTAACTTTGCAGTCTTCTTAATTTTTTTTTCAATTCCCACATTTTGGCACAGTTTTCTCTCCTGGAGTTTAATAGCTGGGTGATAGATTTCTTCACTGTTTCCTCTCCTTCTAGAATTGCGTGGTTTGGTTTGTACACATTTATACATATCTGCAGCATCAGCTCTTATTCAAATCTCAGGATTACCTTGGCATTTCCTTTTCATTTGGGTTCTAAACACCTGTTGTAGGCATCATTTATCTATCAGGAAATCTTACCATTTCCTATTCCACCCTCCCCCCCATCTGTATATTCGCACTCCATTTCTGGCCAATTCTCATTCCTTAGTATTGCTACTTGTCCTTTTTTTTTTTTTTTTTACAGATTCTCTGTGTCCCTCCATATTTTAAGATCATGCTCATTATTTTGGAGAGATAATCTAGAGAATATTCCTATGGCCACATTTTGTTATTTAAGTGAGTGTTTCCACACATGGGAATTCTATCATATAGTGTTTCCTTCTGCTATAAGGTTTTTACTGTTTACACCCTCCTTCATATACAAGGTTTCAGACATCTCTATGTACCCCTCATATAGATTGTGAAGGCTATAAGCTACTCTACTGGTTACCTTTCCTCCTCAACACCACCCAATTTTAAAAACAGCTATCTCAACCAATGTTTAACAGATGTTGAATATAGCGCAGTGTTTTCAAACATTCTAATTATCTTTTGTCATTGTTTAGCAGTAAATGAATGTTCAGGTTTTTTTTATTCACTGTAGTGGTTTAAATGCTTTCTAAGAGACAATCATTCCCCTGCCCTTTCCTGTACTAAACCCACTGCTGTGTCTTACTGCTGAAAATGGGAGATTCGGGGTGAAATGTGCAAAGGGGGAAAAAAAGCAGAAAAATCTCTCTAGTTTCTCCTTAAATTCACATTTTTTTTCCTAGAAAAAAATCAAAGGTTGCATGAAATGTCTACCCCTTTAAAAAATGTAAGCTGATTTTTTTTAATGCCAGGCACTTTTATCCTCATAGCTTAAAGGCAAAGAATGAATGAAATGTAGAAAATGAAGGACATGTGACAGTATCAAAGAAGCAAAGCAAAGCTGGAGAGTGTGTGCCTGGCTCTGTCAGGCCAGGGTGGGCCTTTTTAGGGAGACCATTAAGGCAATCTGGCTGCCAGATGAAGTCTTTATGAAAGGGCAGAAAAGATGTATAAAGTCTTTTTGATGTTTTAAATGACCTCTCCTTTATACCTCCCCCTCCCATTTTCCCCTCATCATCTTATCTCCACCAATACCATCTGGCTTGCAAAGCAAACCACAACCATCTGTGGAAGTGTTTTATGTTTTAAAGCATTTGGATCTTGGCTTGATCTCTATCATGAGGGATACTGGGGCATTTTTTCATTTCTGCTAGGAGAACACAGTGAGTTGCTGGGTAGGATGGGTAGAAGCCTCTAGGACATTTTGAGAAGCAGTGGTTAATCAGAGTGGAATTAATCAAGCCCTATTTACCTAATCAAGATAAGGATTATTTCTTGAACAGACTTAATTACATCACATTGGCACCATTAGGACATCATGACAAATCCCCTCATCTTATAAATAGGAAATGGAGCTTCAAGGACTCACAATTAGTCCAATGAAATTACAGGACTACAATCCATTTCTTCACACTCTTGCTTTGTATACCATATAATCTCTCTCTTTAGTCTCAGAAGACCTCAATTACCATCTCTACCCCTGCCTTCTCTTTCTTGGTATTTGACTCCATCCCTCTGTCTGGAAAAACTATTCGACCAGCAGGGTTTGCTTCAGCTGGATATGCCTCTGAGTATATTCAAAGCCATGGCTTTGAACAGAGTTGGGTTAGCAACAGAGAAAAAACCTGCCCACAAGACCACTTCTGGGGGGTTGGGGGCACCCTGGTGGTCAGGGTTATAGGTAATAATGACCATGTTCTCTGGGACAAAGAAAACCACAACAGAGAGTGCATCATGCCCTTACCCTGACCTCTCTGGTTTTCATAGTTCTTCTCAGTGGTTTCAAATCTCTTATCTTCTAGATCTACATCAACTCATTTTAGATTTTTTTTCCATATATACTTAGTATGTAAGTAGTATGGCATCAGTTTAACTGGACATCCTAGTAAAGTACAATGCAAAAGTGGACTGTCTTAAGGGGAAACTGAAGACTTCTTGGATTCAATCCCTGTCAATGTCCATCTGTGCAGCTTTAAGCAAATTACAGATGGGAAACCTGGACCAGAAAAATGAAGTAAAATGAAGAGGTTAGATTTCAGAACTTTTAAAGTGATTTTCAGTTCTTTCTCTAAGAACTGGGGGTTTGGGGAAGCCACCTTTCCTTCCTTCTTTGCCTGCTCCCTAGGCGCCCCCCCGCCACTCCTCTTTCTCAATTGCTGTGGTCTTTCTATTGCCTCAGAACGTCAGCTGTATATTCTTCGAAGTATCAAGTACTCAGCACAACATGAAAGCTTTGTATTATTCCTGTTCCTTTCCCTCTTGAGAGGAGATTCTTCTCCATTGTTATTATACAGAAAGTTATTGAGTTCTAAAACTTCCCTTTGATTCATTCAACATCCTTCTTTTCCCAGGACACAGCTTCCCTGCAATACTCGCCCACACCAAAGGTACATCACACCTGAATTTTTTTTTACATAGTTACAGAAGGCATATTTTACCTTTGTACACATCTTTCTATGCAAATCATCCTAATACATAAAAACAATAGGCTCATTATAAGTTTGTTGGATCTCCTTGCTAATGCCCAATGCCATACCTACATGTCCTTAAATGCTCTCCCTATCCTGAACACTTGTTAGGAGGAGTTCTTTGCCTCATTTAGTGATCCAGCTAGGTACAAGGAAAAGCAGATGTGGAAAATCCATTGCCTCAGTAGATCCTCCTGTCATGCCTTTTTCTGGTAGACTCCCCAGGAATAGTTAACTTTGAGACTATCATAGGATGTTCAGTTGATTAGAGGTCTAATACAACATCTTATACCACATTTAGCAATGTCTGGCATCTGCATATGTCTTGGGGCTCCCCTGGAAGCCATTAATTTGTTTAGCCTCAGAGTTTCTTCTTCGTGCCCTGAGACCCTGGGGATTTTAGATGCTTCCCACTGGCAGCTGCCAAAACTCACTCCATCCCTGGATGTCCTTGCCTCCCTCCAGCCTGTTTGTGGTGCAAAAATATGGTCTCTTTATTGGCTCTCAAGTTCTTGCTAGCCCGGATAGATGCACACAGACCCCTTTTATACTAACCTATGGATTTATTGCTAACCATCTCTGAAACATAGGAAATAAGAAAAACAGAAAATGTGGCACGTTCATCCTCAGTCTCCCTGTATTTACTGAGCTTCTACTAGATTCCAGATATGAGGAATTTAAGAGTAAATGAGAAATAATGCTTTCCTCCAAGAAGCTCCTAGTCTAACAGAAAAAAAAAAAAATCACTGTATACTCAATAGATTCTATGATAGGAAGATGAATGGGGGCTATGGAAGGCATAGTAGAACGGATAGTTCCCATTATACTGAAAGTTGAAAGTATTCCAAAAGTGTACAAAGCCTTTGCAGTCTTCATCTCATGGCTATTGATTAATCATATATTTTATTTCTTGATTCAAGAATTATTTCTGAGTACCTACTATATGCCAGCTTTATTTTGGTACTGGAGATACAATAATGAAAAAAACCAACTGAAAAAATGGAAAATAAACATGTAAACATTCGAGTTTCAGGTCATGATGAGTGCTATGAAGAAAAGGTGGAAAAAAATTAATGTGCAGTCAGTGAAGGCCTCTCTGAGGAGGTGACATAACAGTAGAGACCTAAATGAAGTAAGGTAGAGAAAGCTAGATGATGATCTAAGGGAAGAATTTTCCTGGTATAAGGAGTAACTATAGCAAAAGTTCTGGGGCGAGAATGATGTTGACAGTTTGAGGAGCATGAAGAAACCCTGAACAGATACAGCAGAGCCCCTCAGTTGGCCATAATGGGAGTCTTTACATCATGGAAATTAGCAAACACTACAAATCAGGGTTTCAGGAAATATGCTCTCCGGGCATTTCCAGAGATCCAGAGAAAAAGCGTACTTCTCAAACCTCCAAAACCATCTTTGTTCCAAAGAAGATCTCCAACAGAGATGGACAGTCCCAGGGCTTCAACCCTGTAACCACAGTGCCTGGAAACTTCTAAAGCTGTTTAGGTCCAGGGTGAAAGGAACCAAAAGAGAAGGTCTACTTAGGCTTTAAATGGTCTGGACTATCTTGTAAGGAGCCATGATCCCCATCTCCCCAGCTTTTTATCAATGCAGAACCCCAGTTCGCCTGCTCTACTTTTTGTCCTGTGGTGTTACATCAGATACACCACATGTAAACACTAAATACAAGAGACCACGGCCGGGACAAGAGAACATAAAGACGTGGAACAGAGGAGGAAATAATTACTTCACAGTTTAAAAATACCGAGAAGGGTACCCAGAGAGAATGCAAATGAGTATCAAGCAACTTAAGACTCAAAGACCAAACAACAGGATGAGCCTCAGATGCAGTAGTAGAAGCATACACGTGCATACACCCATGCGCACACACACAGGATGCATTAAAAAAATCCCTACTTCATAAATCCTCATAAATCTGCTAGATGATCTCCCTACCCCCACCCCAAACTCCTGGACTGTGCAATTGTCACACAAGAGACTGAAACAATTATATGTGTACTTAATTAAACATCTATACTTCCAGTGAGTGACAGATATGCCTTCTTCCCCCCCTTTTTATTAGAAGCAGCCCAGAGATAAAACCTTCAAGTTATGAGTAATTATACCCTGCTGAGAAAAGTGATGGAGTGCCACACTCAGAAGGACTTATTAAGCCTTGAAAATGTGGAGTCAACACTTAAGACTTTTTTTTTTTATTATTATTTTCCCCAACACTAACAGTTTCCCAGCTTGTTCCCAGAGGGAGATAAACAGTGTGTACCTGCATTTTAATGGAAATAAACAGACCGGCTCATTCACTTTTTTACTACACTGGCTTCATATTTCCAAACCAGAGGGATACAGTAAAAAGTACATGTGTCATGGGCAACGGAAAACTACAAGGAAGTAATATTTGCTGTTATTATGGGTGGAGTTTTGGAATAACATTCTGTAAACAGAACTTAGCAGCTTAGAATACAGTTTCAGATGGTGTCAAGAAATGCAGAAACACTCCCTTAGATGCCCTCTGAGGCTCATACATTAAGTTAGATGACCTCCCATCTTTGGCACCTTCAGTGGAGAAAAACACAAGAACTGAGTACCACTGGACTTCCTGGAGGCAGTGTTCATCTTAGCATTAACATGGGCTACATAGAAACATTGTTTAATGTTGGAACAGGGAAGGCTGAGTTTGTGGGGCAGTCTCAGATTTATTTTTCTAAGACAGATGGGTTTTTGGGGTCAATGGATACTTGTAACATAAGTTCTCAAATGTTACACTGGATAAGAATCAATTAGAGGACTTGTTAAAAACACAAATTCCTAGCCTCCACCATACACATACACTGTTTTAATGGTTTGGGATGGGAATAAGGAATTTGCATTTTAAGAAGCAAGCATTCGAGGAGATTCTGTTGAAGTGGTCCAAGGGGTGTGTGTACATGGAGAAACACAGTCTATAGACAGGTTTTGGGAAATCTGTGAATGTCTGATACTGAATGAAATCGTCATTTGTGAGCTCTTACAACTATGCGTTTTTCTCAGGATTCCCAAATGGGTCTGCAATTCAAAGAAGGATAAGAACCTTGGGGAGAAAAGATGATTTTAAACAGCTGGGGATTCCACTCAACTTCTGGATCCCAATCAGCCTCATTGAGTTCCAAAGTCCACCTGGAAGCTTGTCTGGAGAAATGGAACTCATTTCCTCTGCTGGTCTGATTTCTCGTTTAGCTACTCTGGTCGGAATCTGGTTTTCTGTGCTCTCTTATTGATCCCAAATTCCCTCAATTAACCAATGACATATTTCAGGGCTTTTAAAGGCCCTCTAAAGCCATGTTTTCTAAAGTATAAAAGTTTTTAGAAAGAACGGTAAATATTAAAACCATCCAAATAACATCTCTAGTTCCTGTTCAACCATATCCTGATTATTTCATTCAGGAATCAGATTTAACTCCTGCATCACTTAGATATACATTATTAACTCAATGTGTGAAATCCAGTAGGTTACTTAACACCCACAGGTCTCAACTTTCTCATCTGTAAAACACAGTTAAAAATATATATCTAAATTTCTGAATAACTGTGAGGAAAAATGAGATAACAGACATAAACTAATTTTTAAAAATTGTTTAAAATATCCTATTACAACAAAGTATTATTTTTGCAACACAAGTTAGTGTGGCTTGTGTGGCCTGATGATTGTTAAATCCAAGAGAACAGATGACTATTGTATGAGGTATTAATATAATAATTCATGAGCCAAACAAAGGCTTTAATAGAGACTTTCTGATTGTTCCTGTCAGTGAGAAGTGGCTTGAGAACCACCATATGCTGTGGTGGTGACACAGGAGTAAACATGATCAGGAAGGAAATGGAATAAGAGCAGGAAATATCAGACATCCCTTCTAAACCTTAGCACTCTATCTACCTCTTTTTAATCACTTGCCTGTCTGCCCAGCCATCCTCATCACCTTTTTGCATTCCATGGTTTCCGAAATTTCTCCAATTTTTTTCCCTTCTCTCTGTGTGTATCTTTTCCTTTCCCAATCCAACTCTTTTCTCCTTTATTTCCCAATGGGCTAGGGGAATGGAATTAGAGAGAACAAGTGGGAGAATATGAAGGCATAGCAAAATATTATCAGTAAGTGACATCTGGAAAAATGGAAAATTAAAGAATTAGGTGGATGAGATCAACAAATATAGGCAAATGGATAGAGTTTCTGATCCCTCCCCTTCCCCATCATTACTGCTACAACTTTGGTAATGGTTAGTGGTTTTCTCCCCTGGTTTTCAGTGGCTTTTCTCATGAACCAATTAAGATATTGGAATAGATGATCACTAAAGCAGCTTTCCAGCTCTGAAAGGTTGGCTGACAAACAGGGAGCTGTCCAAGCCAGAGATTAAATTTTCAGTCTAATTTCTTTTACCTGGTAAATGTAATTGGATTACACCAGTACCAGAGGTGCTTTTACTGCCATTTAATTAGATAACTTTTGTAATGATATGCTAACCACTGCACTGACAGAACAACCCCAAGGTAGATGATTAGTTTCTTGTACAATTAGAAATGAGGATGAGGGTGATGTTAATCAATATCCTTTACTTTTATAATGCTTTAGTATTTATAAAGCACTTTCACACACATGAACTCACTACATCCTCACTAAAATCATGAGCTATACGCAGTTACTATCTTTTACAAATGAGAGTGCTGATCTGGAAATCATTTGTTTTGTTCAAGGTTGACCAGGAACTATATAAGACTGTCTCCCATCTTCCATAAAAGAAGGTAAATTGACTTTTGATTGCTTCAATTTCTCCTCTGTTGTTCAGATAACTGGAGGATTTGAACTCAGACAGTCTTCTCAAAGTTTCCATCCTTGGTGTTATTTGTCACAATAGACATGAGCTACAGCCCCATAAAATCATTAATTCATGGTAGAGAAAGAGTTCATCAAGGCATTTATTTTTGGAAAAGCAAGGTATCATTTGTCTTGTAATGTGAGGATTGCTCAGATTTAAATGAAAATGCCCTCATCTAAAAGAACTGAACCTTGTAAAAAAATTTATATATTTACAAAAACAAAATAAAATAATGCTACTACAAGCCAGACACTGTGCTAGACAAAGTCTAATCCCATTTTGCAACAACATACTTCATTTCGGGGTTGGAACTGCCTCAAATTCATGTTAAGAATAGAAGCTGGAGAAGCCTTGAAAGGTTGGCCACCAGAATGTAGGAAAATACACCTAAACCTTCCCATCCTTTAGCCCACACCATCCAACTAAACATTAAAGCAAAATGAAGAATACAAAACCATGAAAGCAAAACATTAAAGCCCTGGCTAAACAATAAAATATTAACTGTAATACTCTTTAGGAACTGAATCAAATGCCACACTATCCCCAGCTCCAGTCTTCTCTTAGCTGACCCCAGTTCAGTCCTCCAGCCGCTGTTTTAGTACGTGCAGTGTTTCCTTTTATAGCTAAGTCATGCTGAGTTTCAGACAGAGAGCTGACAACCTTTTGGAGCTGCATTCAAGCTGCAATTGGAACTGGCCCCATTCCTAAAGCAAGCCCCCTTCCCCAGGAAAGAAAGAAGTCAACATAAAAAAACACATCACACTGGGAAGAGGTGGAGGAAGCAAGAGAGATCAGGGCTGAGAAGTGATGATAGCTGTTAGGAAATGGATACAAGATCTTTCTGCAAAAATCAGAATATATCAAGTGGAAGATGGCCAAATGCACACGGCCACCATGTGAGACCCTAGAGAGAAATGCAGAGAGCAATCTAGGAACAATGTCAGCAGTGGAAGACACCCGCAGAGAAAAGCGGGTTTTCTTTTTCAACTTCTGTGGATCTCAAGCACTACACTCCCAAGGAAGCAAACTGTAGTGGTGAGATGGAGCGTTCTTAAATGACCCCTTCCTCTCACCCCTCCAACCTTGCCTATGCTCAGGTAAATCATGATTGAAGGTTCAGGCTGGGTACAATACAAGAAGGGACTTATAAAGAATATCGGAGACAAAGTTCTTGGCATTACAGTAGATCCGGGAGAATCATTAAGGTCAATTTGGGGATATATTCCCCTCTCTGCTGGTCCTGGGCTCTATTACTCTGTCTTATTAATTAAACAAGGAGGCCATATAAGCTATATAGGCCATAATGCCCTGACATTAGAGTTTGGTTTGCTGGCAAACCAAAATCTAAGCATGTAAATACTTCAAGGTTACAAAACTGAAAACTAAGGACAACCAATCACAAACAGCCAACTAGGTTTTAAGCTATAGCCAATTGATAATTTCCTTGCTTTGCTTCCCCTTTTTCTCTAAGTTTTTCCCAGCTGCATTAGACTGAAGGCTTCTAACCACTCCTGGTTTGTCATGCCTGATTCCAATTGATTTTTGCTCAAATAAATTCTTAAATTTTTAATATAGTTTAATATAAACTTTTTTAATAAAAGTTTATCTTTTAACAACCTTAGCAGCCATTCCTTATCCCTCCACCTTCCCTTGAATCACTGTGGAGCTGACTGGTACACACTGCATTTCACAGGCTCCCCTGTCAACTGAGTTCATTTAGTAAGAAGAACTGGCAGAAAATTAGAGGACAGGGCCATGAGATATGGTATTTCTCCAGGGTATTTCTCTCCCCTTGTCCCTGGTCACCATCTTTGGCTATGGCTATAATCTGGAGATTAATCCCTTGGCTCTGGTACCCTAATCCTTCCCACTGTCTCTGTAGTTGATGCTAATCTTGGTTTTGCCTGGATGCCCTCTGATTGGCTTCTCACAATTCCATTTCCTGTGTAAAAAATTTTTTTGAATTTATTTTATTTAAATACCCTGTAATTTATATTTTCCTGATTGTACCTTCACTGACTCAAAAATCATTTTTCAGACTTTCTAGTATTAAAATCTGTTTTAATATTTCTGATTAAATCATTGTGTCATATTCATGATAATATAGCCAATATATACAATCTAACTTTATCTCCAGTTTTGCTAAATTTTCTCCTAAATTGGTATGACAATGAATCAACATCAGTATGTAATCTACCACAATCACTATCATCTGGAGCATGAGCAAGGTGCAAAATAAATCAGCAGAAAGAAAGCTGAAATAATACATAGGACTTTTTGGCATAGATGGATGTCCAAAAATAAATGAATGGATTTTTTTTAAAAAAACTGTTCCATGAGAAAGGTCTTTTAGGAGAGAAAATGGGGACAATTTTTCAAAGAAAGTTCTCTCTATACAGCAATGTTTCTCAAAGTATTGTTCATAGACCAACTATATCAGAATCATTCAGGCTGCTTGTTAACAATAAATTGTTCCTAGATCTATTAATTAGAATCTTTGGTGGATGGAATCCAGAAATCTATTTAAAAAACACATCCAGTAAAACAAACAAACAAACAAAAAAAACAAAAAACACATTTAGTGGGTTTTTTTATATGCATTAAATTTTGAGGGCCATTGCCGTAAAAAGGAAAATAGAATACTACTGGTGATCAGAAATGACTGAGGCAGTAATAATTTGATAGTTGGAACAACACACATATTTCAGAAATGTAAAAACTTTTTTTTCCCATAACAAACACAGAGATAATGGTCAGTCCCTTCACCTCATCTTCTTACTGGTCTTCTCAGGACTGCTGGCAATCTTCAGCTGAATTTTGACATGCAGGGATCTTTAACTGAATTATGCTATGATTTTGATTAAGATGATAATTAAGTAGTCAAGAGGACAAAGTTTGATCTCCAGTTATGGTGACATTAGGCTCCATCTTATTACAACAAGTAGAACAGTTTCTAGCTCTAGTAAGTCCTAGGTCTAGTAAGTAAACATTTGGTTATGATACTGTCTTATCATCTCCTTATTCACAGAAGCTAATACAGTGTCTGACTATCAGGAAGTATTTGTTGAAATGAATTGAATTAACAACAACTTCACTAAACCCTTTCATTTCACGCCAATTTACCAGTGGGCAGATGAAAACATTTGAGTCCTATCTCAAGTAGATCATAATTAATATAGTATTGATTTTACTTCTCCCCAATATACTACCTAAGCCATCATGTTCATTTTTAAGGATTTGTATTTCAGCCATTGTTGCCAAGATAAAATTTCAATTTCTATGAAAATTGTAATGCAAGAGGAGAAGAATTTAGGGGAAAAATATAGCAGGAATTTTTCCCTCTTAGAAATCTGCTTTATCATGCCTAGTCAAAATACCAAGCCAGGGCCTACCTTGGGTAAAACCGGAGAAGGGGTGAAGTGGATCTTTCTTTTACAGTCTCACCTGTTCTCTCCCTTCCTTCTTTCCTGCAGTCTTCTTTGGATCACCTTTTTTCCAAGCACTTCTTCATTCAAAAAATCACCTCCTTCTTGTACTCCCACATTGTTTGTGGCCACATCCCTGCTAATGCTGATTAACTCCCAAAAGCCTCCCACTGCCTCCCAAGGCCTGGGTTTTTTATTGTCATTGTCTCTCAATCTGTTACTCTCTTCACCTGGAGGCCAAGTGTTCTGCATCTCCTAAAAGGTCCACTAGATTAAGGGGGGATTAGAGGCCATTCAAAATCTCTCTCTTCCAAATAACAAGAGTTTTTAAACAGCAGTCTCTGATTAAATAGATCCTCTGGCCAGCCCTGAAACAAAAGTAACTACCCCTCACGAACACACACACACACACACACACACACACACACACACACACACACACGCTTTGTCTGGGTTCCATCTCCCACCTCCTGACGCTACCTTTGTTTCTGTTTGCCCTTTTTATCCTGGAAAGACCAGAATGGGTTTGGGAGAGATGCAGAAGGACTACACGAATGCAGACTCTAGGTATGGAATTTATAACTGTGTCCTTGTCACTCCTCCTTCCAAACGGCTCACCTTCAATATTCACATAGAGCCAGCTGCTTCAAGATGCAGACAACATCATTTTTTTAAACCACAGTGCCAGGCAATCATGGTTTACAAAGTAGTATGAAGTATACAGACTCACCTTACTCAGCTAGATTGGATAAGTTACAACTCTACAGACTCAGCGTATTAAGTTAAAGATTGCTTAAAGCTCTGTGCCAACTCTTCAAAGCTTTCCCTATTTAACTTTCTAGGCAGGACAGCAGATTTTGTAACCCAGTCATTTGGATTGTTCTCTTTTCCTCTCAAAACAGTCTTAATTCCTCTCTTCCAATATTAAATCATCTGTTTTCCATTATTCTTAATAAGAAGAACCTCTGTTTCTTCAGAAGAACACTGGGAAACTGAGTCCGGGGAACCACACTTTAACTCTGTAGATGTTCTCCAGGCATCTACTGAACACTAGCATAAGACCCAGTCCTTGTTCCCAAATAGATACAGTCTAGTGGGCAGACACATGTATAGCTAACTTTATTATAACATGATGTAGGCTATTGTTTTTATATATGTATAAATAGACATACATACATACATATATATATATATATATATATATATATATATATATAATAGATATACCTACCTACCTATGTATCTGTCTATCTGCCTAAAAGGAACTAATTCTTCCCAGAGAATTATAGGAAGGTGGCATTTAAACTGAGATGTGAAGAATAAATAAAATTTCACCAGTCAGAGAAAGGGGAGAGGCACAATAAGGAACACTTTGAGAAATAGCACACAGATATAGACAAAAATGACTTACTCAGGTAAGCAGGAACAGTCTGGAATGGGAGAAGTACAAGGCAGGAATAAAAGAATAAGGAAAGATGGTGTTGAAAAGGTAAAGGTAGGGAATAAAATCTTAAAAAAAAAAATGCATGGACTTTCTTTTGTAAGGATTTCCGTGAGACTAAATTCAAGGAGATCAGGAAGTTGTCACTATTCATAATGAGATATGATGAAGATCATGGCTACAGAACGAGAAAGGACAAAGTCGATCTGATGCTCTTTAGGGAGGAAGAATCTGCAGAAGCTGGTGACCAATGTGTCCTTAGGTTAAAGGAAAAAGATGAGAACTTTAACATATCGTGGTTCTTAGCACAGATAAGTCTATTGCATGACTTCTAGAATAAATGAATGAATGAGTGAATGAATTAATAGAATAAAGAACAGTGACACAGAGATTTATCAAAAAGATTGGTTGAAAGCAAGTCAAAATTTCAAGAAGGCTAGCTGTGAAATGCTGCAGAGCAGTCAAGTAGAGTGAGGTCAGAAGAAGGACTTGATTAGATTAAGGAAATGATATTTAATTGGATTTCCTAAAAAGAAGATTATCTCAGGGAACAGAAGTCAGAATTCAGTTTTTTGATGAATTTATGAAAGAGAGGAGGTAGTTCCACCAACAATTGACTATATCAGGAAAAGAGAGTTTAAGAGAAAGGGAGAGTATAGATCTTGATATTGGGTGACAGGGATTATATTTTTGGAACGGGAAGCTTGGCAAATGATTTGCATATGATGTAAACTGAAAGGGTGTGTATTAGAAACCAGGAGTGAGGAATATAGTAATAAAATACTTAAGAACAAAGAGAAAGACACCTTATAATTTTATCATTTACAATCTCACTTTTCATATCTCTATCTCTCTGCTTCTCTGTGTGGCTCTCTCTCACACACACACACATACACACACACACACAGCTAAATGCATAGCAGGCATTTTCTATCTGTTGATAGATTAATGAGAGGTTGAACAGTTAAATGCCAGGCAGGAGAGAGGGCACCATTTTTTACTGATACTCTGACATTTCGGGAAGCTTCAACCACACTATCGGAGGAAGAGGAATATTCACAATCATATATTGGAAGTTTAGTAAATATTTTAAAAACTATTTCTGGCAGGGCGCCTGGGTGGCTCAGTTGGTTAAGCGACTGCCTTCGGCTCAGGTCATGATCCTGGAGTCCCGGGATCAAGTCCCGCATCGGGCTCCCTGCTCAGCGGGGAGTCTGCTTCTCCCTCTGACCCTCCTCCCTCTCGTGCTCTCTGTCTCCCATTCTCTCTCTCGCAAATAAATAAATAAAATCTTTAAAAAAAACAAAAAAAACAAAAACTATTTCTGGCAAACTGTAAGAGGGTTTTTTTTTTTTTTTTTTTTTTTTT